>NC_030823.1:76275839-76581313 GCF_001704415.2 Capra hircus | reverse complement strand
GCTGTATGAGTTTTATTTTTAATACTGCTCAATATAAGGCAGATTTATGTGAGTCCAAGGATGTTGATGATGTAGGAAACATGAAATGAGGGATCATTTGCATATCTTATATATTATGTTAGTTTCTAAATGTCAGAAGCTGAACTTGAGTGTCATCCTCCAAAATAAGTTCTGCATAAATACTAGTTCAAAGAGATGCTAATAAATTTTACATGAATAATTTGTACCATACCAAATAAATTTGGAAAATGATGAGTTGAAACAAATTCTTTATTGCAGAACTTCTTGGCAATTTCAAGGTGCTTATATCAAATATGACATAAAAATGAATTATGGAGTATTTTAGAAATAAGCTTAACTACATGTCTTGGGCATTTATTAATATCTGTCAACCAATGTTAGCACACGTGTACACATCAACCAGTGTTAGTGACCACACTCTGACTTCCCTCTGGAAAGACACTTCTCTCACTTTTCATCCATGTTGTTTTGGTGATGTCATTCCTCTAGGAACCCCAGGGTGGAGCATGAGGTACAGGCTTCAAACCAGTCATCCCTTGACCTTTCCCAGCCACAGTGATGGGCTTGGATATGGACATGTGAGCTCGTCAGAGGTATCATGTTTTTGCTGGAACTTAGGAGAAAGTCTGTTGCGCTGTCGTGAGGAGGCCTGAGGGTGTGAGGACTAGAATCGCTGTTGAGATGACCTGAATCAAGCCAGTCACCTCCCGCCCTGGACATGTTGGCTGTGAGCTCGTAGCTCTTTTGCTTAAGTGGGTTTGGATTAATATTTCTGCCATTTAAAATGAAAACAACCCCAACTAATAGACCACAAGTCTTTTGTTTTACAGAGCACTTTGGAGAAATCTAGAGAAAGTATAGTGCGATAGTTAATGCGTAAGTTTAACCACCTCCGTCAAAATCCCATTCTTACCACAAACTAACTTTCTGACTTCAGGCATAATACTTAAGCTCTCTATATGCTTCAGATTACTTATAAAATGGGTATCAAATATAACTTGCCTGATGAGGATATTGTGAAGATATTGTGACTTAGTACATGTAAAACATTCAGGAAAGTGTCTAGCACATTATAAGTACTCAAAACGTTTAGGTAGGGAGGATGCTGAATAGAAAATTCTAGAATCATGGGTTTCTAGAATTTTTAAGAGGTAAAAACCCTTGGCAGTTTTCTGATTTGACATTCCTCATATGACAGTTGAGGAAACTGAGACCGAGAGAGGAAGTAATCTGCTCAAAGTCAAGTGAAACAGTGAGTGAATTAGGAAACCAGTCTTACTGTTATCATCCATGATGTTTCAATGGGGTTCTCGGAGTTTCAAAGCAAGACTTGATTGTTGGTGGGAATCCTGAGGCTTCCACTCTGCTAGAAGTTTAGTTTTCAGCTGTCGTCAGAATAAGACTATCTACCTAGGGTCAAAGTAGCCCTGTCTATTTGAAATAGGATTCTTCAGGGGTCCACAATGTCTGTGACCCCAATAGCTTAGGTCTTTTAGCCAGTATTTTATATGAATGACAAAACTGGTTCTTAAGAATTTGAAATGTCTCTAATAAGTGCATAGTGTTGAAATCAGACTTTTTAAAAATCAGGTGTTTTGGGGTTTTTTGTTTGTTTTTAGCGATTTGCATTTTTGTTTGGTGGTGGTGGTGGTGGTTTATTCCCTAAGCCGTGTCTGACTCTTGAGACCCCATGGTCTGTATGTAGCCTGCCAGGATCCTCCGTCCATAGGATTTTCCTGGCAAGAACACTGGAGTGGGTTGTCATTTCCTTCTCCAGGGGATTGTCTTGTCCCCAAAATCGAACCCACGTCTCCTGCATCGCAGGCAGATTCTTTACCAGTGACTCACCAAGGAAACCCTGCATTTTAGTTTAGTGTATATATATATATACACTATATATATGTATAGAGAGAGAGAGAGAGAGAGAAAGCTGCAGAAAATTTTCTCTGACCTTTCCAATGGAAAAAGTAGCTGTTGAGTTATATGAGCTGTTTGTGTATGTTGAGTATTGGTCCATTATTGGTCATATCATTTGAAAATTTTTCTCCCATTCAGTTGTCTTTTTGTTTCATTGATGGTTTTCTTTGCTGTGCAAAAGCATTTAAGTTTAATTAGGTCCTATTTGTTAATTTTTGCTTTTATTTCCTTTACTTCAGGGGACAGATCAAAAAAAAATATTTCTGTGATTTACGTCAAAGAGTATTCTCCCTATGTTTCCCTCTGGTATTTTTATAGTATTTGGTCTTACACTTAGGCCTTTAACCCATTTTGAGTTTAGTTTTGTGTGTGGTGTTAAAGGGTAGTCTAGTTTCATTCTTGTACACGCAGCTGACCAATTTTTTTAGCAGCACTTACTGAAGAGACTCTTTTCTTCATTGTATAGTCTTGTCTCCTCTGTCATAGATTAATTGGCCATAAGTGTGTGGATTTATCTCTGGGTTTTGACCCTGTCCCATTGATCTATATTTCTGTTTTTGTACCAGTATCATTCTACTTTGATTACTATAGCTTTGTAGCGTCATCTGAAGTTAGGGAATGTGATTCTTCTAGCTCTGTTCTTTTCTCAAGATTGCTTAACTATTCAGGGTCTTTTGTGAGTGCCAAAGAATTGATGCTTTTGAACTGTGGTGTTGGAGAAGACTCTTGAGAGTCCTTTGGACTGCAAGGAGATCCAACCAGTCCATCCTAAAGGAGATCAGTCCTGGGTGTTCATTGGAGGGACTGATGTTGAAGCTGAAACTCCAATACTTTGGCCACCTGACGTGGAGGGCTGACTCCTTTGAAAAAACCCTGATGCTGGGAAAGATTGAGAGCAGGAGGAGAAGGGGACAACAGAGGAAGAGATGGTTGGATGACATCACCAACCTGATGGACATGGGTTTGGGTGGACTCCAGGAGTTGGTGATGGACAGGGAGGCCTGGCGTGCTGCAATTTATGGGGTCACAAAGAGTCAGACATGACTGAGCAACTGAACTGAACTGAAAAAATGTTAATTTGTTCTAGTTTCAAATTAACAAATGTTAATTTGTTAATTTGTTCTAGTGGAAAATGCCATTGGTAACTTGATAGGGATTTCATTGAATCTGTAGGTTGCCTTGGATATTATGTTCATTTTAACAATATTAATTCTTCCAATCCAAGAACATAGTATATGTTTCTATGTGTTTGTGTCAACTTTGATTTCTTTCATCATATTCTTATAACTTCCTGAGTATAGGTCTTATATATACTATATGTATACCAGGTAGGTTTATTCCTCTGTATTTAATATTTTTTTATGTAACAGTAAATGGAATTGTTTCTTTTATTTCTCCTTTTGATAATTCATTGTTAGTGCCTAGAAATGCAGCAGATTTCTGTGTATCGATTTTGTATCCTGCAACTTTACAGAATTCACCGATGAGCGCTGAAAGTGCTTTGGTGGTGTCTTTAGGGTTTTATCTGTGCAATATCATGTCACCTGCAAACGGTGACCATTTTCTTTCTTTCCTTAACAGGCTTCCTAATAATAATAAAAAATAATAGAATAGAATATGCTTGTTTCAATGCATATGAAAGGTGGTTTCAAGTTACTAATGCAACAACCACGAGGAACAATTTCCATCCATTAAAAAGTATTGATTGGTGAGAAATCAGCCAAGGGGCTGAAAGCAATGGGGACAGGTGCCGTCACCCTAGTGGAGAGAAAGGAGATTGCATCACTATCACCATACGGACTGAACGGTGATCTTTCTTGCTCCTCTTTCTGCTCTGACAGTGGTTTCCGTTAAAGATTCTCTATAGCCAGAGTCAAAAATACCTCCTGTCGTTGACAACTGCCTGCTCTGTGCCCACAATGCCCATGGCCATTTGCTAGTGTGGTATCTGAAGGGGTTGGCTCATTTCCAGATAGATTATTACATCTGCTCTCTCAAAACCACTTTCAGCATGACACAAATCATCAATGTAATTCTGAAAAGTAAAAGCAACTTGGAAAAAAGCAGCGTGTCACCCGAGAATAGTTATTTATTAAATTTATTTTCTAAAAATTTGAGAAGGCTCTGGCTCCAGACTGCTAACAAGTTAATGGACAAAGACATCCTCTTAAGAAAGATTTTGAGTACTAACAAAAACAAAGAAATATTGAAATAAACTAATCAGAAAGCTGTGCTCTAATTAATCTGATGATGTTTAATTGGAAAAAAAATTAAACCTATTTAGAGTCATTTGAGGGGCTTCCCTGGTGGCTCAGCAGCTAAGGACTCTATCTGAATGCAGGAGACACAGGCAGGGACACAGGTTTGATCCCTGATTTGGAAAGATCCTGTGGAGGAGGAAATTGCAACCCACTCCAATATCCTCACCTGGGAAATACCATGGACAGAGGAGTCTTACAGGCCACAGTTCGTGGGGTCACAAAGAGTTGGACACGAGTTAGCAACTAAACAGAGTTGTTTGAAATTAAGTGTAGGTTTCATTTTGCAAAACTGGAGAGAAAGATAAGAGGTAAGGTCCAGGCTCATAGGGCCTTTGAAAGGCACACTTTGGAACTAGTAATCAACCATGGTTAATCTGAATAATGTCATTTGAAAATATGAAATCTGTGTGGAAGTATAGAAATAATTTTTATTAACTCCAGAATGAGAAGTATCAACACAAAATAATTTCTCCATCAAGATCAGTGTTCAGGTCCCAACGTATAAATTTCCTTGTGTATGTTTCATTAAGAATCCAGATTTTGGTTAATATTGAAAAGAAATCACTTAGATTAAAATTGTAGCAACTTGGACAATTGTACAAAATATTACTGAACAGTATTAGCTTTCAACTACATTTTGTCATAGTTGCTTTCTGATTACCTTTAACATTTGAACTTATGTAAAAGTTTAATGTTTAACATTTGTATGCTATTAATGTTGATTGAAATAGCTGTTTATGTTCTGATTTACTGTTGAGTAGGTCCAGGCCAGAAAAACAAAAAGCTAGCTTAGGTATTCCACTAGGATGCTCTTAGCTTTTATTAGCTTCAGTATTGAGAGGCAAAGCAGGCAATTTAGAAAAGGAAATAACATAGTTTCATTCCAGTATCTTAAGTTTGGAATCCTTATGCAGAATTTTAGCAGTATCACCATTAAAAACATAGGTCCACAGAGCCGAGGTACCAATTAGCCTGCAAAACCAAGCCTCCCCCTTTAATCTCTTTCGCCTCACCCATGATTTAATCTCTTTCCACGTCAGTATTAGAAGCATAATGCCTTTGATCCTCTACTGTGGTAAAAATAGATGGTTTATTTAAACAAAGCAAGACCCCGGATATTTTGTTTTGTACTGAATAATTCATGTAAAAACCCATGTGTGTGTGTGCTCAATCATGTCTGACTCTTTGAAACCCCATGGACTGTAGCCCGCAAGTCACCTCTGTCCATGGGATTTTTCAGGCAAGGATACAGGAGTGGGTTGCCATTTCCTCCTCCAGGGAACCTTCCTGACCCTGGGATCATACCCAAATCTCTTGTGTCTCCTGCACGGGCAGGTGGGTTCTTTACCACTAGCACCATCTGGGGAGGCACAAACTCCACCGCTACTATTTATACAGGCTTCCCAGGTGGCGCTCGTGGTAAAGAAACTGCCTGACAGTGCAGAAGATGTGGGTTCGAGAAAGGCATGCCAGCCCACTCCAGTATTCTTGCTTGGAGAATCCCATGGGCAGAGGAGCCTGGGAGGCTATAGTCCATAGGGTTGCAACTATGTGACCGCAAAGCAACTTAGCATGCATGCACTATTTATACAAAATGTTGCTATTTTTTTGAAGAAATGCTATTTTTTTCATCTCTTTTAATGAACATGTGTATGATCTTATTTAGACTTGAAAGAATTTCTATGAAAGGCAGCTTGAGCTGATAAGCACACAGTAAAAATATATGTCTTAAAGGAAGATAGTAAACATTTGGACCATGAGCAGAAAACTATATAAGCTATCAATTCCTGCCTGAATCATTTTTGAAAAATAAAATATGACACTTATTTTACCCTTAACATATGCAGGATACATTCAAATACCTTATTCAAGGATGCAACATGATGAGAAAGTTTTTAAGTCAAACCCTTGGGTTTGAATTCTAAGACTGTCTTTGGCTAGCTGTTTACTTTATCTTTTATTTTACACACCCATGTGACTAGTTCACAAGTGGAGTGAATGGGTTGGTCCAATAAGACTTGGTTCAAACATTTTAAAGGGAAGGAAAAGAATGAAAATCATCATCAAATTGGTGCCTTTACGAGTCATTTGTATTTGTTTCCTATTGCAGTTGGACAGCTTTCACTTTTGAGCATCAGCAAAGTCAGTTTGGGTCCCCTGCATGTTATCTGATGATCTGTGAACCATCTTTCTCGTGGATATGGGCTTGGACAGAAAGAAACGACGGCTACATCGTGCTATAGTTGCACCATTGTCTTTGAAAAGGTTGCTATAACTTGTTTAGTTACTCTATTGCGTCACAGCAGAACTCTAGCAGTGGTCAGCATATCTGGAGACCACAGAGATTAGCACCGTGGTCACAGCTGCAGGACACCAAGGCGAAACCGTGGGCACTTTTCTACAGAAAAGCACCCTGCGCCTGGTGTCTGCTTTGCTGTCTCGGTCTTGGATGTTAGTTCTGGCACCTCTCATCACAGGGAGCATTGCTCCTCATTCTGCAATAAAATAATAATAATCATATGCCCTGGTTGTGGACTTGCTGAGATCAGGAGTCTTAAGATATTGTCCATTTTGAAAGTTTTCATTCATTCCTGAAAAGTGAGATATTACTGAAAATTGTCTCAAAACCTTTGCTTCACAGAAAAGTACACGTGTCTCTTTCATAAGGAAAGAGATAGAGGTCATATTTAAGAGGTTAAGGATTCACCCGCAGCTATGCATTCAGTACTCTGCAGAGAAGAACCAATAGCAGAAACCAAACATCGTGATATTGAGAGCCTTGCTCTGATGACTAAACAGATGCTCCTTAAGGTAACACCTTGCTGTTGAGACAGAAACAAAATTGCACCAACATTTTGTGTGAGCCAGAGGTTGAATTGGTGCAAGTGCCATCACACAGTACTTTGCACACAGTAGGGACTACATTACTGCTGGATAAGCTTCCACCATGCTGGAATAGGAAATGGCAGCCCACTCCAGTATTCTTGCCGGGAAAACTCCATGCAGAGAGGAGCCTGGCGGGCGCCAGTCCACGGGTCCCAAAGAGCTGGGCACGGCTGAGCAGCTGAGCAGGCGCACACAAGCTGCCGCCCCAGGGTTTCCCGGTTTGGCTGTGTGTTCAGACCTGACGTCCACCCAGACTGGCTGGAGGACGCCTCCTGCTTCACCCGAGCCTCCCACCTCTCACTTTTTCCCAACTTTTCCTTCTCTGCTGAAATGTTACTCCCCAGTTTTAAACACTCTGAGTTCTTATCCAGGTTTAAAGAAATCTTGCCAGTCACCCCACTTGCCCTCTATGTCTCCGCCTCTCCAGTGCCCCTCAACCAAGGTTATGGAAAGAGGATCTTATTTCTGTCAGCAGTCTCTGTTCTGAGGACCATGACCCCATTTGACACCTTCGTTGTAACATATGTTTTTCCTGGAATAACCACCAAGTGGCTCATGGTCTTCGTCTTGTTCCTCTTTAATTAAAACTCCCCACTGCCGCAGCTAATTCCCATCTTGACCAGATTGTTTTAATGTACAAAACTTCATGATAAGTACCCTTTTCCTCTATGAGCCAAAGTCATTTGAGGGTCATACCAGGCCATTCATAATCTGACTTTTCCCTGCATTTCCCTTCCTAGAATTTCTTCTAATTTCCTGCATGATCTTGGTGAGTTTCAGCCAATTTTTTTCCCCTTAGTTTTCTTTCCAATGAAGTGAGATTACAAAATTTAATGATATCTAGGTCTGCACCTCAGGTTATTCTGAATATTAACATAATGGAGCATTAACCAAACTGGGTTTTATGAAAACATGGGTTAAAAGAATGTAACATAGACATTATATATTACATATGTAATTATAATATACTAAGATTTTGCAACACTGATTGGATTCCTTAGCTGTAAAAATTTTTAAATAATTTTAATTTTTTCATATATTGCTCATCTCTTAGACATATCACTGAATTTTCTTTCACTGAGGTCAAAAATACTACTTAGTCAACAGGGTCATGAAAGTAAAAAATATTATTGTTCTCTTCGTTTTTTCCACTGATAATTACCTCACAATGCCAAAAGATACCAAATTTTACAACATTAATATGCTTGTGCCTAATAACTACTTGCATAAATATAGCTCCTTGCATTTTTTCCTTGACTTTATTTAAAAGCTATGCATTTCAAAATAACATGAATGAGATGATAGACATAAATAAAGTGCAGTAAGAAGAAATTCGCTTCCCTGGTGACCCAGATGGTAAATAATACAAGCAGATGAAATTAGGGCAAGTGTGACAAGGGTTTTCCTGCTATTGTAGAAGTTTTCCCTGCTTACATGACCAAATCTGGTGGAAACAACACAAATAATATCCACCATCTCCACTGGGCTGAGCATGTGACATTCATTATCGTCCTTACTCGTGGTAGGAGTGGTTAGTTCACATTATTCCCATTTTCTGATGGGAAAACTGACTTCAGAGGTTATGTATCTCATCAAAGGTCCTGAAGCTGTGAGAGGCATAATTTAAACTCAGGTTTATCTAATGTCAAAATACACACTTACCCTCTGTATATACTGCTTTTCCTAAATGTTTATTCCTTGAAGACAGTGGCATATTTCTTGCATAGTCTGTGTGCCTAGCACTGTGTGAAGCACAGGGCAGGCAGAGAGAAGGCTAAGCCAGGGAACAGAGCCTCAGAGATTTAGTTATCTAGCTGGAAAGAGAGAACTAGCATGAATGGCTTATTGGAAAAAACTGATGCTACTATGTGCAGTAATTCTATGTAAAAAGTAGTGCAGACGCCCAGAAGGGAAGTGCGTGTTGATGGAGCCGCCCACCAGCCATATTTCTTCTTAACAAGGCAACTTGCCATCAGCCCAGGTGGGATCACTTTCATCAAGGACGTTTCTTTCCTTTATCCTGTCACATTTACCCTGATCTCATGTGCTGGGAAATAAAAAAAGCAACATCCTACAGCAACATCCCAAGAGGTCCTACAGAAAGAGAATCTCCAATCTAACAGCCACATCATCATTTAAGAATATCTGTACATCAGGTGGCAATGATTCACAGTTATAGAGAATATGCAATATTGTATTCAACTTAAAAGATGAAGACTCAGAAAATGGAAGCTACTTGGTTAGAATCACCCAGCTAAGAAGTGGCAGAAGAACAGTGAGCTGCATCTCCAGCTCCATGTCTGATACGTCACTCCAAACTAAACTCTTATCTTTGAGCAAATTCATTGCAATATTTCTGGATCATAAAATGGATGAATCTGCCTTGTGTTGCTACAAAATCTTCCTTCCTTTGCAGAAGACCCTCTCTATTGTGATAAGTCTCTCTCCTCTAGACTCTTACCAGTTCCCTATATACAAGCAGCTAATACTCAGGCATTCCTTGTCTACATGGAAGGTGGCTTGTGCATTTTATATGGAGCAGTTTCTCCTATGCCTTCAATAGCAGTTGCTTCAATCCTGAATCATTGTGGGTTTTAGAAACACTGGATTCCAGCTTTTTTTGCAAGGACTTATACCCTGTATAACAAGGGTCTAAGATGTTTGCAAATTGCACCCACAATCCTCTTCCTTTGCATTGATTCATTGATCTGCATTTAAGGGGGAGGGTATTTATCCAGAACTGATAGCCCAATTCCCACCGGTTTTCTGTAGCTGAAACATTCATGCTCTTACCTGTCTTTTAAGTAAGTTGTGAGAGTGTATGGTGCAGTGATGGGACCGGATGCCATGATCTTCGTTTTCTGAATGTTGAGCTTTAAGCCAACTTTTTCACTCTCCTCTTTCACTTTCATCAAGAGGCTTTTTAGTTCCTCTTCACTTTCTGCCATAAGGGTGGTGTCATTTTTCCAGTGGTCATGTATGGATGTGAGAGTTGGACTGTGAAGAAGGCTGAGCGCTGAAGAATTGATGCTTTTGAACTGTGGTGTTGGAGAAGACTCTTGAGAGTCCCTTGGACTGCAAGGAGATCCAACCAGTCCATTCTGAAGGAGATCAGCCCTGGGATTTCTTTGGAAGGAATGATGCTAACGCTGAAACTCCAGCACTTTGGCCACCTCATGTGAAGAGTTGACTCATTGGAAAAGACTCTGATGCTGGGAGGGATTGAGGGCAGGAGGAGAAGGGGATGACAGAGGATGAGATGGCTGGATGGCATCTCGATGGACGCGAGTCTGAGTGAACTCCGGGAGTTGGTGATGGACAGGGAGGCCTGGCGTGCTGCGATTCATGGGGTCACAAAGTGTCGGACACGACTGAGCGACTGAACTGAACTGAACTGATGGTACAGTGTCCGGAAAAGGCAATGGAACCCCACTCCAGTACTCTTGCCTGGAAAATCCCATGGATGGAGGAGCCTGGTAGGCTGCAGTCCATGGGGTCGCGAAGAGTTACACATGACTGAGCGACATCCCTTTTATATTCACTTTCCTGCATTGGAGAAGGAAATGGAAACCCACTCCAGTGTTCTTGCCTGGAGAATCCTAGGCAGGGACGGGGTAGCCTGGTGGGCTGCCATCTATGGGGTCGCACAGAGTCGGACATGACTGAAGTGACTTGGCAGCAGCAGATGGTACAGTGTCAGAACCTCAGTAGGTATATTACAGGTATCCATGAAAAAACGTTAAATGATGTTCCCTTTCTGAAATGAATTTGTTGGGGATTCTCTTTCTGTAGGACCTCTTGGGATGTTGCTGTAGCCAGGTAAAAGTTGACTTGCATTTATTTGACAGTCACAAAATAAATCCTTTCCCATACAGACTTTCACAAGTCCTCATCTTCTTCATTTATGTACCTAATCAAGCCCATCCATTGACAGACAGTGCCCAGGTTCTGCTGAAAGTTCAGATTCGGTAAGATTTTTTTACACATTTCAAAGCAGAAAGTACATGTTCTTTGGAATTTGACAAATGCAAAGTAAGTCCTTCTCTGTCACTGTCAGCAGTCGCTTAATTTCTTTAAGGCTGATGACCAAAGATAAACTACCTTCCTTTCAGGGTTACATGAGGATTAAATGAGATAATATCCATTTAGCCCCAAGCTAGCACCCTTCTTGACAAAGAACAGAATAGGTTAAGAAAGCAGAGGATTGGACTCCCTGATGGCGCCATAGATAGGAACCCACCTGTCAATGAGGATTTGATTGTGGGATGTGGGTTCCATCCCTGGTCCTGGAAAATCCCATGTGCTGCAGAGCAGCTAAGCCCAAGTACCTCAGCTGCTGAGCCTGCCTGCCCCGGAGCCCTGCTTCACAGCGAGAGAAGCTGCCACCAGGAGAAGCCCATGCAAGACAGCTACAGAGCAGCCGCCACTCACCACTCCCTCCCCTGAAACCTGTCATTCAAGTGAAAACAGCATCCTCACTGTGAAGCACCACAGAAGGGAAGTCTCAAGAGCCCTGCTGGAATCAGACAGTTGTGCGTCAGCCCCTACGACGTAGAAATTCAGGACCGATCACTGGGATCAAGCTAAGGTTATGCAAGCCTTGTATTATTTCCTGTGGGGCTTCCCTGGTGGCTCAGTGGTAAAGAATGTGCCTGCTGTTGCAGGAGGCACAGGAGACACGGGTTCCATCCCTGGGTGGGGACGCTCCCCTGAAGTTGGACATGGCAACCCGCTCCAGTGTTCTTGCCTGGAGAATCCCATGGACAGAGGAGCCTGGTGGGCTACAGTCCATGGGGTTGCAAAAGAGTTGAACATGTCTTAGTGACTAAATAGCACAGATCATTTCCTGTGATAGCTATAAAGAATTACCATGAACTTGGCTGCTTAAACACACACGCACAAATTCATTCAAACACACACGCACAAATTCATTCTCTTAAGATTCTAGAAGACAGAAGTCCCACACAATTTTTATCAGTTAAAAGCAAGGTCTTCACAGGCTGTGCTCCCCCTGGGGGTTGTGGGGCGGAATCCACCTGGCTCTTCTAGTTTTCTGTGGCCTTCCCAGTCTTGTGGTTGCTTTCTCTGCTTCTGAGTGAAACCTCCCACTGCCTCCTTATTGTAAGGGTACTTGTGATCACATTTGGGGGCCAATTAGGAAAATATCTAACTCCATCACATCTGCCAAGACCCTCTTCCCATATAAGGTAACATTCGCACACTTCAGGGGTTAGGATCAGGGCATCTTTGGGGACCAGTTTTCATCCTGCCATAAACCCCCAAGATAAGGCTAACACAGTTTATGTCTAATTTTATAACTCCTATTTCTGCTATGAACTCTATCCAAAATTTAATATGACCTATGCTTCAGGGTCCAATTCAGAATCAATTAGTCATAAAAATACCCTTGTTCATTCTGGTCCACCCGGATCATGGCCTTCTGTGTGATTCACACCTCCATTGGCATTTCCACCTTTTACTATCTTTGCATATTTAGACAAGTTACTGATTTGCACAATAGGACAATGTTATCAACCTCAATGGTTTCTTTTAAGGGTTAAACGAAAAACCATTTATGCCACCAAAAATTAAATCTAGAACATGATAAACACCTGATAGAGTTTAATTTTTTTCCTTCTATTAATCAAGTCATGCCTCCCATTTCATAGTTTTATGAGAATCAGTCTTTCCCTAGAGAGACATTATTTCTTAATGATGTGCTTTTTCGTATGTACTTCATTGTTTCCCTACCATGACTGTACACTGCTGAGAT
Source organism: Capra hircus (assembly GCF_001704415.2). Classification (NCBI taxonomy): domain Eukaryota; kingdom Metazoa; phylum Chordata; class Mammalia; order Artiodactyla; family Bovidae; genus Capra; species Capra hircus. The sequence goes on along the minus strand of NC_030823.1, from coordinate 76,568,455 downwards.
TAAAAATATTGAGAACCAACCGATAGATATCAAAGCATTACTTCCCACCTAAAAGAATGATTCCTAGTTTGTAAACAATGCCATTTCTGCAAAACACCACTTTGATTACAATATTTTCTCTCCCGCTGTGTTTTCAGTAGGGACTTGTAAAGAAAAAAAAATTTCCAAGTTTTAATATTTCAAATTACATAGGATATTACATAGCTTAATCGAGTACATCTTTGCACATCTGGATTGATCCATCTTATATTGAAATATTACTTTAAACTCATAAGAATACAATAATAATTTTCTTTCCAGTTTCTTTGATATTTTATCAAGATTAATATCCGTCACTGTTCTATGGCAATATTTGATTTTTTTTTATCATGGTTTAGTTTTCCTATTTTTAAGGACACGTTCATTCTGTCATCGCATCACATTTTTAGAAGTATTGCAAGAAATTTTCTAGGACATTTAATTGCCCCATAGTACGCTTGAGGCTTTAACCCACAGACCAGCTGGGAGTGCTTTTAGGTCAATTTTTATTGAAGTATAGCATAGTTACATAAGCATACATATGCCTTGGGCTTACCAGGTGGCCCAGTAGCATGAAGAATCTCCCTGCCAATTCTGGAGGCATAGGTCAATCCTCAGGTTGGAAAGATCCTCTGGAGAAGGAAAGGGCAACCCTCTCCAATGTTCTTGTCTGGAAAATCCCATGGACAGAGGAGGCTGGTGGGCTATGCCATCCATGGGGTCACAAAAGAGGTGGACACAGCTGAGCTCGCAGGCAAAAACCTTATTGCAATTAAATTATATCTGATATACTTTGGTGCACATATCTTCTCATTCGACATCATACTTGGGAGATAGATAATGATTTTGCCAATGGTGGTAGCTGTTGTTTGGTAGCTAAGTCATGTCTGACTCTTTGCAACCTCATGGACTACAGCACGCCAGGCTTCCTCTGTTGCTGATATATACATTGTTACAAAATAAACAAACAGTTTTTTAAATTGCTTAAACATGGATGTTTGGAATAGCTATCTTAGTGCCAACTGCTTTTTTTTTTTTTTTAACTTCATCAATGTAGGTGATTCACCTTTAAAGTTTTTGTTTGTTTAATATCACCAGTCTTGGGAATGGTTTGTCTTCAAGATGCAGTACTTTTCCTTAGGAAAAGAAAAACAGAAAAAATGTTGGTTTGCCTCGTATAGGAAAAGCTAATGTTAGAGGAAGAAAACTTAAAGAAAAGTCAGAGAGGAAAAAAGAAACATACTTACTAGAAATAGAAACTGGCCTTTCATGGAAAATTGTTTCTTTTTTATTTGTTTAATGAGAAAGGGTTCTGCTTTGTTGTTTTGGGGGAAGTAGGAACTGAGTTCATTGAAACATCTTTAATTTGGCAGAACCTAGCATTTCTGATGGAGAAGGCAATGGCACCCCACTCCAGTACTCTTGCCTGGAAAATCCCATGGACGGAGGAGCCTGGTAGGCTGCAGTCCATGGGGTCGCTAAGAGACGGACACGACTGAGCGACTTCACTTTCACTTTTCACTTTCATGCATTGGAGAAGGAAATGGCAACCCACTCCAGTGTTCTTGCCTGGAGAATCCCAGGGACGGGGGAGCCTGGTGGGCTGCCGTCTATGCAGTCACACAGAGTCGGACACGACTGAAGCGACTTAGCAGTAGCAGCAGCAGACTTTTGAATATTTTGGTACAGAAATTTGGTAAGCATGCATCTGCGTTTCTGTCAGGGCAATCCAGCCCTAGGCTTTGTGTTGTGTTTGCCATGAGTCGCGTGGTACACTTACACTCAGCTTCAGAGGACACTGCCCGGTGACTTTCCTGAGACTACGAGTGTCTGTCTCATGCCTGCAGTGGGCGAAACTTTGAGTTGCTTCAGATCCTCTCCAACACCAGATATTGTCTGTATGTCTTTCCATCTTAGCAATTCCAGTGAGTTAGTAGACAGTGAACACCTTAGTTTAAATTTGCATCTTGTCAGTAAATGACAAAGTGCCTTCTTCTATATTTATGTGAATCACTTAAGTGTTTTGCTCATTTTCCTGCCAGAGGGTCTGTCCTTTTTGTTGGTTTGTAGATGTTCTTTACATAGACTAGACATGATTTTTAGTAGGGTAGATACCTTACAAATATCTTCTTTTTCTATTAATTCTGTCGCTTGATGAACAGAAGTACTCAATCTTTGTTAATTTTGAGCTATTTTTGTGTCTCATTTAAGAAAAGTCATACTATTTCAAACTCCTGGAGACGGTCACTTATGTTTTCATCTAAAACTGTTATTGTTTTACCTTTCATGCTTAGATCACAGTTACTTTTCATTGATTTTTGTGACTTGGGTGCACAGAGGTTAAGATACTGTTTTTCTTTGCTGAAATGGATGATCAATTAATGCAACACAGTTTATCGACCAGATTATATGTTTCCCATTGCACTGAGGTGTCACTTTTATGATAAATTAGGTTGACCTGTATGTATGAGTAGAAGTATTTTTTTAAAACTATTTTAGTAATTATGTCAAATATAGACAGGCTTAAAGAATATAGTATAGCAAACCCATGTTACCCATCACCCAGCTTCAGAAATTATCTGCTCGTGACCAATCACTTTTCATATACCCCAGATCTCAGAGTGTGCCTGCTTCTGTCCTTTGCTATTTTCTTATGTGCTTCCCAGGTGGCTAAGCGGTATCCCCTGGAGAAGGAAATGGCAACCCACTCCAGTATTCTTTCCTGGAGAATTCCATGGACAGAGGAGCCTGGTGGGCTACAGTCCATGCGGTCACAAAGAGTCGGACACGACTGAGCGCGCACACACGCATTTCCATATGCCTCTCTGAAAGAGAAGATTTCTTTCTAACATACCATAATATTATCACCTAAAAACTGTTTTTGCTGTTGTTTAGTAGCTAAGTTGTGTCCGACTTTTGTGATCCCATGGACTGTAGCCCACCAGGCTTCTCTCTCCATGGGGTTTCCCAGACAGGAATACTGGAGTGGGTTGCCATTTACTTCTCCAGGGGATCTTCTCAACCCAGGGATCAAACTTGCATCTCCTGTATTGGGACGTGGATGCCTTACTACTGAGTCACCAGGAAACCCCACTTTAAAACTAAAAGCCTCTTAATACTATCAAATGTCTGTTTAGTGCTCAGTTGTTCTGATTTGTTTTAGAAACTTTAAAGGAGGTTTTGTTCAAACTAGAATTTAAACAAAGTTTATACATTGTCAGCGTCTGATGGTCTTCAGTCCCTTCTCACTGAGGATTCCTCTCTTTTGTGTGTGTTTTCCCCATAAGGTATCTGTTGAAGAAGCTAGTTCATTCTGTAGAGAGCCCCACATTTTGGATTTTGTTATTTGGAACAATGATTACTTTCAATTTAAACATGGCATTCAAAAATATCACTGATCTTTTAAGACACTGAACCGAAGCAAGTTACTGCCATACTACCCAAGTGAAGAGTGCAATCTGAAATTTGTGCTTAGATGCCAAAGTATCTGGTTTTATAAACAATTTGTCTAAATAAATATCTTTAATGGGTTTCCATGTACCAAGAGTTTTCAGCCGTGGCTCTTGACGTTTTAGGCTGATGGTTCTTAGTTGGGGGATGGTTCTGAGCTTTGGGGGTGATCAGCTATATCCTTCAGCTCTTTTCTCTGGATGCCGGTGGGAGCCCCCACCCCTGCTCCAGGTGTGAACACACAAAACACTTCTTGTCATTCAGGTTCTGCTGGTGCTTGCTGTTATCTTTTTATTTCTCTTTCTTGAATTCTTTCGCCTTAACTGGTTATCAGCTTCTTGAGAACGGGACCCGTGTCTTCATGTACGGGGGAAAGTTAGTGATCACTGCTCTGCCTTCTCTATGGGGTTGTTACAAGGACCAGATGAAGCAATGCTCAGAAAAGCCCCTTTGGTGACCAAAGTCCTAATAACAATGTGAACCGTCCTCAGATCTTTTATTTATTGGGGTTGCCCCCCAGCATACCCGGCAGGGTCCCTCTCACTGTATGGCAGCTGACCCCTTCGTCTCCAGCCAAGCACTTTGTGTCAGTTTTAATGTTTTTCCCACGGATGCTTCCTTCCCTCCTCACAACAAGTGACCAACTTTTCCCCTTGACTGGATTCCCACAGTCTCAAGTTACAGGCTCTCCGGCATCATCCCCCAGCTTCACACGCTGCCCCTTCTCTATTTCTCACGTTCCGCCTCCTTATTTCTACTCCGTTTACCTACCTCCCACCCTCCTCTGTCCAAACACACCCCCACTTCATCGCTCTTAATTTATACCTTCCCCTTCCTTTCCATGAGAATCAAGTTTTATTGGACGATTTATGAGAGTCTATTGATAGTTTTCTCTCCGAGTCTCCGAACCTTCTACAGTCATTATGTGGGCCACATTACTTTTGAGAAACATTGCTGTCTCGACACAACAAATCAGTTTAAAAAATATAAACTAGACAACGGTCCTGTTCTGGAGGAGCCAGAGAGAGAGAGACTGGACAGCACCATTTCTGTGGCAAGAGGTCAGGTTATAACGACGCCTCCATGAAGTGTTGCGAGACACGCAGAGGAAGCGGCATCTTTGCTTCGGGGTTGGTGATGGACAGCCCCAAAGCGGTGCTTCTGTCTTGTCTTGGAGGTGACTTCTTACCTCTGGAAGAAGTAGGGAAGAAAAATTCCAGGCCCAGGAAAGATCGTAATTCTTTCCTAGAATAGAGGCTATTTGCTCAGATGGAGGTGTAAGTTCGGAGCTGAGTGGCTGAGATCTTGTTCCTCTGTGTGTGATCTTTGGTGGGCGTTTCTCAGAACTCCTAAATCTTACCTACTCTTCCCATTGGATTGGAGCCTCTGAAAGAGGCTGTCCGTGACGTCTAACATCAGATGGATCTGACCACACATGTCCCGAGGACATCCCCAGGCTGCCTACTGCGGTGCGGGCCGTGTATCACCTCTCCAGCTGTGTCAATAAAGAGCAGCACCCAGGCTGCTTCACTTGCCCCCAGATGATCAGGTTTCCATCCTGGTCAGTTGATTAAATAAAGTGAATAAAAGATATCGTGTGGAATTATCTCATACACTTGCCGCTTGCAGCGGAGAGCTCTCAGTTCTGGGAGCCACTTGAGGTGGTAATATGGCCCTTCTGCCCCTGCTGGTCATCAGAGGACAGACCTTCTGTCAGCTGGGTTTTGTTTCTGGCTATGCTGTTTCTTTCTCCTCTCTTTCTCTTCCTCCTTCCCTCTCTTCTTTCCTTCCATCCTCCCTTTTTTCCTTTCTCTTTCAATCAGAGATCCGATCCAGAGGCTCTGTGATCCGCCTGGCTGGGCTGTGCGGGGCATGGAGGGAACATGCTGGAGCCTGTCTGAGGGTCTGGAGACGCACTGAAGCCTGCAATTTCCCAGTAATTCTGCGGTAGACAGCCGCTGCCGTCAGCTGCCAGTTTCTGAGAAGCGCGGTCACCTGGACAGGGTGCCATTCCTTCTCCCACCCAGGGTGGGGTGGGGGGCGTTCTCAGGGCTGAGGACCCACTACGGCTGCTGAGACGTCCGTGCCAGGGCTGCGGTGGCCCCACGGATGCTCCTCGGGAGCTTCAGAGGCAAGCTAACTCTTCACACCAGCCGACTTCTGGTGTCAGTTCACCTGAAAAGGAAGCATTGTGTTTTAGAGCTGAGTGAAGCTTTCCCTCTTGTCGAGTCGCAGCAGAAGCCAGCCCCCTGTGGCTGCACCGCTCTTTAGGGAACCGGTGCCAGGCACCTTAACTCCTTCCTCCCGCCAGTTGTGATAAGCACATCTGCACCCTGAGAGGTCACCAGGAAAGTCCTTCCCACGCTGGACGCAACTCTATCTTATCTCCTCCTCCTTTTGCCATCAGCCCCACCCTGATGTTGCCACTTTCCCCCTTCATCTTGGCATTAATGTTTCCTAAGCCGTCTTCCTCTGACATAGTGATGAGATCAATTACAGGCTATGGGTCATGGTTCCCATCCGAGGTTTATTACTCATCACCATATAACTTGAAAAAAGGAGAAAGGAAACACTGATAAACCTACTTACAGATCTGTCATGTCCAACCAGGTACTCACAATCAAAATATAACAAGTGCTTGATGAAATGCCGAAAGATCGGCTGATAGGCTTTCCCCAACTTCTGAGAGAAAAGTTGTATTTTGTTACTGAAGGATAATTGCTTTACCATGTTGTGCTGGCTTCTGCTGTACAGTGAAGTGAATCAGCTGCTTGTATACATATATCCTCTCCCTCTTGGACTTGCTCCCCACCCCACCCCATCCCACCCTTCAAGGTCATCGCAGAGCACCGAGCTGAGCCCCCTGTGCCGCTTCCCACTAGGTGCCTCTTTTACCCATGGTCATGTGTGTATGTCCATCCTCATCTCCCGATTCGCCACGCCCCTCCCCGTTTGTGTCCACGCGTCCACTCTGTGTCTGCGTCTCTACTCCTGCCTTGGAAAAAAGTTCATCTGTACCATGTTTTCTAGATTCTACATATATGTGTTAATATACTCTATTTTTTCTCTGTCTGACTTAAATTTCACTCTCTATGATGGACTCTAGGTCTATCCTCATACCTACAATTGACTCAATTCCACTCCTTTTTTTCTGGCTGAGTAATATGCCATTGTTTGGGGACCTAATTAAACTTAAAAGCTTTGCACAGCTAGGGAAACAATAAGCAAGAAGAGAAGATGACCCTCAGAATGCGAGAACATTTCTGCAAAGGAAGTAACGGACGAAGGATTAACCTCCAAAATAGAGGGACAGCTCAGGGAGCTCAACATCAAAAACAACAAACAGCACCATCAAAAAACGGGTGGGAGACCTAAGGAGATCAAGACGAGACTTTTTAAGGAGGACATTCTCAGCTTTCCTGAGTATTTCTCTGTCCGTGATAAATCTTTCCTGAAGTCAGAACACAGCATTCCTTCCTTCACAGCTCACTCGGACCATTCAGAGTGGATCTGAAACTCCAGATCCATTGTGTGTGTCGTTTGACCTTCCTTGCTCAGGACAGGACAGGCGTCCATGACCTGAATGGGTCTTGTGTAAAGCTCTGGCTGGGCCTCAGCAGACAAGGGCAGGAACTGGCTTTTTTCAGGACTTGAGGGGAAGCCCATGGTTGTCCAGCCTCCACTCCCACCCCCAGTCTTTCTCATCACACGCCCCTGAAATACTCGGCCCGGTGGTGCAAGGCGTGTGGGGTCTGCGGTCGGGGGGCAGAGGGTGATGTAGCAGCTGGCTCCTCTGCTTCCGGGGAAAGACCCTGAGCTCCTTGTTAAATGATGTGCCCCCATCCTGCTGGGCAGAGGCTGCAGGGCAGCTGGAAATCTCTCCTCCCGGCGTCATAGGACCCCTAAGGTGGCAAAGGAAGACTTTTTCACCTTCCTGTACAAGAATGAAAGCTCAAAGATTTGGCAGAGCCTAAAAATATCTTAAGTTACTTTTCAACGACACCTCTTTTCTTCCCTGTGTCTGAAGCAGCAGAAAAGTAGCTGGAAAAAAAAAAATCACATTAACTGACCACAAAAAATGTTTAAGCCTTAGTAAATGAATATATTCTACTCATTGATTTATTCTTCCTCATTTTTCTGAAATGACATGAGTGTTAGGTAAACTATATACAGAATAAACTTCAAAATATTTACACTTCTATTTTTTTCCACGTAGTTACTACACCAAAATAATTTAATATGCATTTGCTTAGTCCACACTGAGAACTGATGGATTCAGAGATAGTGCTGGAAACAAAGTCAAGCTTGAAAGACATCTTCCAGATGCATGCCATTGCTGACAAAACCAAAGCCAAAATTATCTTGAAAATTACAAATTCGGTGGGTTATTTTTAGTGCCCGCCGAGAGGAAAACCCAGGGTTTGTACCGTAACAGCAGCGCTCAGTTTTCCCGAGCCTGGAATGTCATCACCAACCCAGCTGAAAATAAGCAGCAGCCTCAGGGTTGCCTCAGACAGAGCGGGCACTGCCCTCGGTGTGCGTGGACAAAAGACCGCCTCTTGGTATTGTTGGAAGGAGCAGCTGCCACATCACAGACAGCTACTGTTAGAACTTTGCAGAAACTGCATGCGAGAATCGAAGAAATAAAACAACCATCCAGCAAGAACGTCACACAATACCACTTCAATTCCGATGGCCTCCCAGCCTTTGACCAGGGTAAATAGGCTTCATGCTTTGCAACCATCTATATTTCTCAATTCAACCTATGAAACCCACTGTTCTTTTCAAAACTTTACATCGTTTTGTATCTTTAACTTGAAAATATTGCAATATTAAATTTTTAAAAATATTAATTTTAAAATTTTTATTGGAGTATAGCCGGTTAACAATGCTGTGATAGTTTCAGGTGCACAGCAAAGGGACTCAGGCATACATATAAAGCATCCATTCCCCCCCAGACTCCCCGCCCATGCAGGCTGCCCCTGAACAGTGAGCAGAGTTCCCTGCGCTGTACGCTAGGTCCTTGCTGGCCATCCGTTTTAAATACAGCAGGGTGTCCATGTCCATCCCAAACTCCCTAACTATCCCTCTTTAACTAACGGGATGAGATGATGGCTCTTTAGCGGAAAAACAAAACAAAACAATGGACACTTGAGCTTTTATTCTTACTTGAAAGAGAGCTTTGGAACCTAGGGAACTAAACACGAACAGAGCATGCTTGTTCGCTTCTTTCTTGCAGAGGGAAAGGCCTGCATGGCCGATGAAAGCATTTGATCTATAATGGAATATAAGATGTGTTCCCATTTTCTCCCCAGGCAGCTCTCATGGGTGACTTGTGAGCTAGGGGTGTGGCTGCGGCAGGAGGGGCAGTCTTGAGGGACTTATTGGCAGTGAGGAGAAATGTGAAGGACTGTAGGCCAGGTAGGAGCCGTGGAATCCAAAACGCCTTTGACTAGGATCCCACACATACCCTGGGCAGCCCCACCCCACCTTCCCTGAGGACAGACTCAGAAACACCCAGCTCTACCAAACGCCTTTTGAAATGGATGGAGCCGAGGCTGTGGCCGCTGACCAGCACTGGCCACCAGCAAGCCTATTTTAAACACACGGGCCTCCTGAAATTCCTAGCTGTTGGAGGTAAAACAAATAAGGCCACAGACACATTAGGAAATATAAAAAAATCTGAAGCAGGACCCTGGAGTGAAAGCCAGTTGATTAGAGTCTGCTCAAATCAGAGACACAAATTGGAAAAGCAAATCTATTATGTATTATAAAAATAGCATTCTAATTAAGAAAAAATAAAACAAAAATGTAAGGATAAATCAAGAAGATAGCATTTGGCTTACAGGGACGTTTTCAGTTTTCTGCCTTTTGGTAGCTTATCACATTTAACTTCTTAATTTTCCATCAAACCTTGTGATTTAGATGTCATTAAGCTACTTTCTTTCCCATCAAATGGGAAAAATAACAATTCAGAAAGGTTAAATAACTCGCAAGTAACACAAGTATAAATTAATATAAGAAATAAAAACTGGGCGATTTGAGTGTGAAAAATGAAAGGGAAAAACTGGGTACGTAGAAGAAATGATGCTAAAACCATTATAAAGATTGTCAGAAATGTTCCCAAGCGGAGTGGGAGGCTGGTGGTCATGAAATTTACAAAAAGAATTTGACTTTGAAAGTGGAAAATAGAGCATGGGATGCTGAGAATACCTGAAAATTCCAAGTGCGACATCTTAGTGCCCATAAGCAAGGACGCTTCAGGAAAACCTAACCACCGGCACAGCCCTCAGGAAAGACCCTTCCTCACCCCGGGCATGTAGGTGTTTCACAGGTGTCCTTCAGAATGTGAGATGAACTCTGTAAGTGCTGGTTATCTCACAGCAAAACTCCCCAGTGTTTTTACAGAATTGATCCAACATGGTATACATTTCACAAAAAGTGCTGTTATTACCTGCTAATTCTTGTTTGTAAATGGGAATTGGAACATTTGGTCTTGATTTTTGTTGAGTAAAATGTGGTGAAACGCCGAACCTAATTACTCGTAAACATTTTAAAAATAGTTTGGGAATGGATTTGAAATTGTTAGGTATGCCTGGCCTCCTCCTTTCTGGTTATTCCTCCTACTAATTTGGGGCCTCTAATTGGCAGGAGCTTCTATTATGGAAATGTGGCCTCTGGAAAGAGTGAGGAGTTATGCCCACAGTTTGCCTCTGAGACAGGGCATTGTGAATCTCAGGGCATTGAAAAGGAACGGTTTCAGTCATGCGGCTGTTCCTTTGCCGTCATAAAGTTATTTCTCACAGAATACAAAACATGGATAGATTTTTGTTTTTCTTCAAAGAAGAACAAGGCAGTTCCTGAGTCAATTTTACACGTTCAAGTGTTTTGGTAACGTTGGGAAATGGCAAATGTAAAGTGAGCATTTGGTAGCAAATTACCTTCTGATCTGTACACTCATTTTTATTTTATTGCCTTTCTAATTTTAATTAATTTCATTGGCGTCTAGTTGCTCTGCGATGTTGTATTAGTCTCCACTGTAGGGCAAAGGGGATCAGCTATATGTATGCCCGTATCCTCTCCTTTTTGGATTTTAACCCTAAACATAACCCTAACCCTAACCCTAATCCTTTTTGGATTTTGTAGTCATTTCAGTGTTATCAAAAATTTCCTCATTTCCTGGTAATGTATTTTATTTTGTACAGGTCTTATTTTCCATTGAGTTTGGTACGTGGAACAACAGACTGGTTCAAAATAGGAAAAGGAGTCCGTCAAGGCTGGATATTGTCAGCCTGCTTAGTTGACTTCTATGCAGAGTCCATCATGAGAAACGCTGGGCTGGAAGAAGCACAAGCTGGAATCAAGATTGCCAGGAGAAATATCAGTAACCTCAGATATGCAGATGACACCATCCTTATGGCAGAAGATAAAGAGGAACTAAAAAGTCTCTTAATGAAATTGAAAGAGGAGAGTGAAAAAGTTGGCTTAAAGCTCAACATTCAGAAAACGAAGATCATGGCATCTGGTCCCATCACTTCACAGGAAATAGATGGGGAAACAGTGGAAATAGTGTCAGACTTTATTTTGGGGGCTCCAAAATCACTACGGATGGTGATTACAGCCATGAAATTAAGAGACGCTTACTCCTTGGAAGGAAAGTTATGACTAACCTAGATAGTATATTCAAAAGCAGAGACATTACTTTGCCAACTAAGGTCCGTCTAGTCAAGGCTATGGCCTTTCCAGTGGTCATGTATGGATGTGAGAGTTGGACTGTGAAGAAGGCTGAGCGCTGAAGAATTGATGCTTTTGAACTGTGGTGTTGGAGAAGACTCTTGAGAGTCCCTTGGATTGCAAGGAGATCCAACCAGTCCATTCTGAAGGAGATCAGCCCTGGGATTTCTTTGGAAGAAATGATGCTAAAGCTGAAACTCCAATACTTTGGCCACCTCATGTGAAGAGTTGACTCATTGGAAAAGACTCTGATGCTGGGAGGGATTGGGGGCAGGAGGAGAAGGGGACGACAGAGGATGAGATGGCTGGATGGCATCACGGGCTCGAAGGACGTGAGTCTGAGTGAACTCCGGGAGTTGGTGATGGACAGGGAGGCCTGGCGTGCTGCGATTCATGGGGTCGCAAAGAGTCGGACACGACTGAGCGACTGAACTGACTGAACTGAGCTGAAAGGTCTTTGTAAGAGCTTCCCCCAGGTGGCTTTTAGTGGAAAACAATCTGCCTACAAAGCAGGAGACATAAGACACATGAGTCTATCCCTGGGTCGGGAAGCTCCCCTGGAGGAGGGCATGGCAACCCCCTCCAGCACTCTTGCCTGGAGAATCCCGTGGACAGAGGAGCCTGGTGGGCTACAGTCCCGAGAGTCGCAAACTGAGTCGCGACTGAGTGACTTGTAGGTCACATACTGCTTCACACAGAAGTAGCCTCTCAGATATGTGCCCTCGAGACCTGCAGACGCTAATGGTCGATTGAGGATGATCTCTCCCGTTTATTTAAAAAGGCAGTGCCACGATCGATTTCATTGGGATGATGGACAAGATCAGACACTAGAGCTGGAGCTGCTTTCAAAAGGTCAGATTATCACCTTGAAGACTGAAAGAAAGGGCGATAAATTGGGAATCTCTAGATGTTTGCAGTGATGGGAAAAACACAAAACCTTCCAGGTGTCCTCGGAAGGTGTCTCCTGAGAAGAGGGTCCGAGACGGTGAGTGAAAGACGAAAGGGACAGTGACGCCACGCAGCGGTTGGAGGAAACCACACCTGCCTGTCCCTTGGGCGGGTGGGAATCCCCTTCCCACATACGTGCCCGTTTGATTTTACTGGAGTGTAATCGCTTCACAGTGTTGCTCAGCCTCTGCTCTTCACAGAGGTGAATCAGCAGTGTGTGCGCCTGCCTCCCCTCCCTCTGGGCCTCGCCTCTGCCTCCCGCCACCGCAGAAGGCCTGTCCGAGCTCCCCGCCGCAGCACCGCGGTTGCCCACAGCTACGCAGCGCAGGTCCACTCTCTCCATCTGCGCCTCCATGCCTGCCCTGGAAATAGAGGCATCTGTACCAATTCTCCAGATTCCACATATATGTGCTAATATATATATATTTTTTTTTTCTTTTTTTTCGCTTTCTTTCTAAATTACTTCACTCTGGATGACAGACTCTAGGTCTGTTCACATCACTACAAATGACCCAATTTCAAAAACTGGAGTGAGAGTGTGGAGAAAAGGGAGCCCTCCTACACTCTTGGTGGGGGTGTAAGTTGATACAATCCTTAGGAAGAATAGTATGGCGGTTCCTTAAGAAACTGCATCTTTGTTTTAACAGCACCCTGAGGGCAAGAAAGATGAGGACACGTGCAAAGACTCCTTCTGATGTACAGAAGGCAACTCCCACTGACTTTAGACACCACTGCATACTTAGAGATGGGGGATAAAGGGCCAGGAGGGAGTGAGTGTGTCAGTTGTTCAGCTGTGTCCCACTCTTGAGAGCTAGTCTTTTAAGCAGAATGAAAGAAGCACAGACTCTACAAGGAAGCAGATTTTAGCTCTCAGAAGATGATGCCACCAGAGCTAGTAGTATTGGTAAGTTCAGAGTCATTAACATTGACGCTCCACACTGTATTCCCAGAGGAATAGTTCAAAGCTAAAATTTCTCAAGGAGAGAAAATTAAATACTGTGGAGAGGCATGTGCTTTGGACCACCATGTAAAGAATGTGGCTTACTCAATGGCAGAAGTCATCTTTAATTACATGTCTGTTTCTTGCATTGGAGAGCCCAGTTTTATTTAAATCTGTATGGTTTAGTGACTGAGGTTAATGCTAGAAAGTTGCATACGTGGAATCTTACCTTGCAGTCAACTGCTGGGACCAGTTACTGCCAGTTTTTACAGTGTTAATAAAAAGGATATTGTACAACATATTAAAATAGCGTGATTTAACAACAAACTGGATGTTCAAATCAAGGAGGGAATTGATTTGAAAACTCAGAAACATGCAGTGATCATTTATATTCAGATTTCAGTACTGTAATACAAAAAACATATAATGAATGCCCACTGATTAGCTCAGAGCTCTGTGGGTCAGAAGTCCAGTGTGATGGCAGGGCTGTCTGGTTCCCAGGGGCTGGGCCCTCATCTAGAGGACCTGGGGAGCAATTGGCTCAGAAGCCCATATCTTGCTCTTGGCTAAAGACAGTTCCTTCCTGATGCCCTGATTTCTGAGCTGGCTGTTAACAGGGGCTGCTCCAAGATCCAAGGGTGTTAGCTGCTCAGTCGTGTCCAGTTCTTTGCTACCTTATGGACTGTAGCCCACCAGGCTCCTCTGCCCATGGAGTTCTCCAGGCAAGAATACTAGAGTGGGTTGCCATTCCCTTCTCTAGGGGACTCTTTCCCATCCAGGGATCGAACCTGGGTCTCCTGAATTATAGGCAGATTCTTTGCCATCGTGAGTCACCAGGGAAGCCCAAGAGGCCGCCTGCACTCCTGGGCTTGCATCCTTTTCCATTTTCAAGCAGTGTTTCTTCCAAGCTCTGACTCAGTCTTCTTTAGCCTGCTAGAGGGAGCTCTGCTCTTCGTGAAGTCATGTGAGTAGGTCAGAACCCCCACCCCCACCAGTGCCCTCATAAACTCTTCATTTAATCTCAACTGATGAAGACCTCAGACATGCAGATGGCACCACCCTCATGGCAGAAAGCAAAGAGGAACTGAAGAGCCTCCTGATGAAAGTGAAAGAGGAGAGTGAACAAGTTGGCTTAAAACTCAGCATTCAGAAAACTAAAATCATGGCATCCAGTCCCATCACTTCATGGCAAATAGATGGGCAAACAATGGAAACAGGGACAAGACTTTATTTTCTTGGGCTCCAAAGTCACTGCAGATGGTGACTGCAGCCATGAAATTAAAAGGTGCTTGCTCCTTGGAAGAAAAGCTATGACCAACCTAAACAGCATATTAAAAAGCAGAGACATTACTTTGCCTAAAAAGGTCTGTCTAGTCAAAGCTATGATTTTTCCAGTGAACCATAAGGGAAGTCGAGAGCCAAAGAATTGATGCTTTTGAACTGCAGTGCTGGAGAAGACTTGAGAGTCCTTTGGACTACAAGGAGATCAAACCAGTCAATCCTAAAGGAAATAGTCCTGATTATTCATTGGAAAGACTGATGCTGAAGCTGAAGCTCCAATACTTTGGCCACCTGATGCAAAGAACTGACTCATTGGAAAAGACTCTAACGCTAAGAAAAATTGAAGGCAGGAGGAGAAGGGGACACCAGAGGATGAGATGATTGGATGGCATCACTGATTCCACGGACATGAGTTTGAGCAAGCTCTGAAAGTTGGTGATGGACAGGGAAGCCTGGCATGCTGCAGTCCATGGGGTCATAAAGAGTGGGACATGACTGAGCAACTGAAATGAACTGATTAAGATCTAAGACATTAATCACATCATGGCGATCCCTTCACAGAAGGACCTAGACAAGTGTTTGATAGAATACCTGGGAGAAGGTGTGTGCACATGGTGAAGACCAGGAATTCTGGGGCTAAAGAGATGGCTAATTAGAATTTTGCCCACCACACACACGGAAGGAACTGACCTCATTAAGAAAAACAGGCCTCAAAAAAAAATCCAGGATATTTTATTGGATAGGAAATGATAAAATATAAGGGATGTTTTTATAGGTAAGAGAGGAAAGTTGAAAAATTATAAATGAAAATAAGTTGATAAAATTATTCACTGAATATTTAAAAAAGGGGTGATGGCACTATTTTGAGGCCCATAGGATAGAATGGCCATCTACATAAGTTAGTAAAGGAGTTCATTCTTGTCTCAAGATCTCTTGGAACTTGCCAAGGACGTAGCTAGAAGGGAGTTGGAGGTTTACACTAGAGAAAATTGGAGCAGCTGAAGGTCCCTTGGCTGTTAGGGAAGCAGAAGTGAATGGCTAAGTATGTAGCTTAGGGTGATTAAGGGGTCAAGAAAAGGCAGAGAGCTCTGAGGATAGGAAATAGGAAAGAATTCACAGTGGGAAAGTACTCTCAACCATGCTGAGGATAACAAGCTCAGATACTTGAAAGGCATATGAGATAGAAAGCTAAAAGGTTGGTTTGGGATTTAGATCTAAAATCAAAACACCAAAAATACGATTTTTGTCTCTTGACG
Source organism: Capra hircus (assembly GCF_001704415.2). NCBI lineage: Eukaryota > Metazoa > Chordata > Mammalia > Artiodactyla > Bovidae > Capra > Capra hircus. The sequence continues at coordinate 76,552,828 of NC_030823.1, read as the reverse complement.
ACCATGTAAAAAGTGTGATCATGTGATGATACATGGCTAAGGTAGAGATTAAAGTGTTAAAAATCCATGTGGTTGGGAAATCCTGAAGCCAGGATCTCAGTCTGGCTTTTTAAAAATTGCTTGTAATTTCTGTTAAACTTATTTATGCACACACAAAGCCTGAAAAGTCAAGAAGTCCTTTTAGGCTCATAACGAACTCCTGCCTTTTTCTCCAGTTTTTCTAATTAAAAGGCTTCCCTGGTGGCTCAGACAGTAAAGAATCTTCCTGCAATACAGGAAACCAGGATCTGATCCCTGGGTTGGGAGGATCTTCTAGAGAAGGAAACGGCAACCCACTCCAGTATTCTTGCCTGGAGAATTCCATGGACAGAGGGGCATGGGGTTGCAAAGAGTCGGACACGACTGAGCAACTAACAGTTTTATTTTCACTTTTCCCTGATATAGAGGCAACCATTTTCAACAAGTTTAGCTGGTTGTTTTGGTATACACTTTTATACGTTAGCCAGAGGATTATATGGCTACCTCTTGGCTTTTTGTTACATTTTAAGTATTGTCCATTTCCTTACAAATCCACAAATGATTATTTTTAGCTGTCTTTCACTCTCATGATCTTTGCTCTTACCACAAATATACACCAGGCACACACACAACACACACACACACACACACACACGCACACACATGCACACACACACACACACACATGCACACAAACATCTCCTACTTTTTTAATAAAGTTTGCATAGCTTTGGTTAGATCAGTGATTACATAGTTATGAATAAGTAATTGCTTTTCTGACCCATATTGTACACTAAAAGCGTTTTCCTTTCTTAATCAATTTTTCATCCTCTGGAGTTAACAGTTGTCCTACTTTTGGATGAATATTTTTTTTCATATACCAACACTAATTCAAATCCAGACTCTCCACTCACTGTCTGAACCTCCTCTTAGTACTTCTCAGTTGAGCGATAAAGTTCACCTTCTGGGACATCTGTTCTGAGGACTCCTGACCGGCCCCATTCTGCACTGATTTTCCCTTAGGCCTCGTACACAGCTGCTGCTGCTGCTGCTAAGTTGCTTCAGTCGTGTCTGACTCCGTGCAACCCAACAGACAGCAGCCCACCAGGCTTCCCCGTCCCTGGGATTCTCCAGGCAAGAGCACGGAAGTGGGCTGCCATCTCCTTCTCCAATGCATGAAAGCGAAAGGTGAAAGTGAAGTTGCTCAGTCGTGTCCAACTCCAGCGACCCCATGGACTACAGCCTACCAGGCTCCTCCATCCATGGGATTTTCTAGGCAAAAGTACTAGAGTGGGGTGCCATTGCCTTCTCTGCGTACACAGCTATGTGCCTGGAATTTCCATTTGATCATGGTCCCCAAAGCCCCCTTTCCATTTCCCCTGCATCCAGTGCCCCCACCTTTGGGCAGACCCTCGTCTTAATGAAGCAGAATTTACAGTGGCTTGCTGAGGAGGGGGACAAGATAGATTACCTTGGCCACACTGAGTGTCGCGTCCCTCCCCTTTGATTTATGGCTTGGCTGGGTGGCGGGCCTCGGGCCTGTATTAATTTCCCCTGAGAAGCTTGTAGCTATCGCTCCATTGTCTCCCATCTCTAGATTTGCTCTTCAGCAGCCTGAAGCCTTTCTGATCCCTTCTCCTCTGCGTGTGACCCCTGTATATTGTTCCCTCCCTGGGAAAGCTGGTAGAATCTTATCTTTGCTCCCAGTGTTCTGAAATTTCATGTGGATGCGCCTTGATTGGAATCAGTTTTGCACTTTTGCTGAGCCTACGGGGGACCCCCTTCCTTCTGATGACTCATGTCAGAATCATCAGTCTCCCATGTTTCAGCCGTGAGAAATATACATCAATTATTGAATTGGTGGTTTTCTCTCTTCAGCCTTTATCTTTCTTTCTAGCACTTCTATTATTGGGATGTTGTACTTCTTTGACTTGATACTTTTATCCCCTCTTAATTTTCCATCTCTCTCTCTCTTTTTTTTTTTTCCCCAGAAATTTCATATGTCGACTTTGCAGGTCAGAAAAGCAATTACTTATCTTCAACTTTATCTGTAAAATTTCTGTAGCATTTTTGCTGGCTTTTAACAACACTTTTAAGAAATAAGAGATTGTGACCTTTTTTCCATACATAGTCTCTGCTTCCAAAAATGTCTTTCATTTCTTTTTATTTTGAGCTCTGTCTTTTAAGTTGGAGGCTTTATGTGAATACTACTGATCCTTGAATGTCTATAAAAATATCAAATCACTAATGTTGTACAACTAAAATAAAATATTGTTAGATCAACTATGCACGCATGCTTGGTAAGTCGCTTCAGTCGCGTGTGACTCTTTGCAGACCCATGGACTGTAGCCCACCAGGCTCCTCTGTCCATGGGATTCTCCAGGCAAGAATATTGGAGTGGGCTGCCATGCCCTCCTCCAGGGGATCTTCAACCCAGGAATGTAATCTGCATCTCCTGTGTCTCCTGCCTGGGCTGACAGGTTCTTTACCACTGAGCCTTGCAGGTGCTATGTCTTAGGGACCTGGGAGAGCAGGAAGAGGAGAGATTTCTTATGGAGAGATGTAGAAAATAGAAAGGGACAACCCCACTGCATAGACGTGAAGGCATTTTCATTCTGTTTTAGAAATCAAGTGCACTTTTGCAATAACAGTTTCTTAAGGTGTCGGTTTTGACAGGGAATGTGCATTCGTGTATTTACTAGAATCCCATTCAAATTTTTAATGGGGTAGAGAATTAAACTTTACGTAATTTGGATGATCTTTTTTTGCCATTCCACACTTTCACCATGTCCTGTTGAGTGGGTAACATTGAAAATATACATCTGTGACGACATCAAATAGTGTGTGTCTTTCCATTTGGGGATATGAACGGCTTAGGAGCCATGCTTTTTGCACCCTGATGAAAAAATCCAACCACTTCAATATTGTTCAACTAAATGAAGAGCCAGATTCCATAGCTAGAAAAACGTGACAAATGCTACATTTATCAATACTGTAGTCTCTTCAAAAGGATTTTGAAATACAATTTTGCACTAACTTTAATCTATAAGAGGATGACAAGAAAAAAAGTATCTTAGGAAAATGATCAGAGAAGAAAGCCTGGAAGAATCAGAATTATTCAACCATAAATAAAAATTCTGGTTGGGTGTACCCAGGTGGCGCTAGTGGTTAAAAAAAAAAAAAAAAAAGCCTGCCAATGCAGGAGACGTAAGAGACACACGTTCAATCCCTGGGTCAGGAAGATTCCTTGGAGAAGGAAATGGCAACCCATTCCAGTATCTTGTCTGGAGAATCCTATGGAGGGAGGAGCCTGGTGGGCTGCAGTCTATGGGGTCACAAAGAGTCAGATGCAACTGAATGACCTTAGCACACATAATAATGACTATCAATTTTTTCTCAAAGTTCTCATGTGAAGGCTGAGGTCAATGCGTTCAGTGTATTTACAAACAGAATACATACTCTTCTACACAGAATGAAATTTCTGAATTGGATGGGAAATGGATTACTGGAGTTCCTTTCTAACTCTCCAAGAAACTACTGGTTAAGCTCATAATATTACAGTCACATTTGGAACAAGTGACCAGGTCTGAAATTTGAGTGGTGCAGCAAGCACGATGGCCTTGTAAGGTCCCTTTAGGCTACCTGCTTTCTTTATTTGCTTTTGTTTGTTTTTGAAATTTTACTGATGTACAGTTGCTTTGCCGTGTTACATCAGTGTCCACTGAACAGCAAAGTAGAAGGGTTATATGTGTATGTATGTCCTGTCTCTTTTGGATTTCCTTCCCATTTAGGTCACCAGAGAGCGCTGAGGAGAGCCCCCCGTGCCGTGCAGCAGGCCCTCACCAGTTATGGTGCCATCCACAGGGTCAGTGGTGTGTATGAGTCACTCACAGTCTCCCAGTTCATCCCACCCCCACTCCCTCCTTGGTGGTCGTACCTTTGTTCTCTACATCTGTGTCACTATTTCTGCTTTGCGAAGTCCTGCGTTCTGGGGTTGGAAGAGTAAGCTACCTGCTTTTGAGGACGTCTTTTCAAAGTGATGTACCAGTAAATCAAAGAAGCAGAAATATAGAAGATAAGTTTCAGTTTCCCCATCGTTCATATTGCTAGTTATAAATATATTTAATCCTCCAGATACTTTTACGTGTCTATGATTAAGCCATATTAACTTAAATCATTCACATTTGTTATATGGGAAAGCCCAGCACAATTTTAAATCAATATTACATCACTTCAGTTCAGTTCAGTCACTCAGTCGTGTCCGACTCTTTGTGACCCCATGAACCGCAGCATGCCAGGCCTCCCTGTCCATCACCAACTCCCAGAGTCCACCCAAACCCATGTCCATCGAGTCAGTGATGTCATCCAACTATCTCATCCTCTGTTATCCCCTTCTCCTCCTGCCCTCAGTCTTTCCCAGCATCAGGGTCTTTTCAAATGAGTCGGCTCTTCTCATCAGGTGGCCAAAGTATTGGAGTTTCAGCTTCAATATCAGACCTTCCAATGAACACCCAGGGCTGATCTCCTTTAGGATGGACTAGTTGGATCTCCTTGCAGCCCAAGGGACTCTCAAGAGTCTTTTCCAACACCGCAGTTCAAAAGCATCAATTCTTCCACACTCAGCTTTCTTTATAGTCCAGCTCTCACATCCATACATGACCACTGGAAAAACCATATAGAAAGGGTTAAAATTTTAAGCCATTTGTAGACAAAATTACTTGTCACCAGATATGGCTGATGTGCAGATAGGATAATATAATGATCTCATCTCACATTCGGTTACACCATATCACACACTAAAAAGACTCAAGTCATAGGCTAGCCACTCCTGGTAGTGTTCTTCAAAGGAAGCACACTTCAGATAAACCAAACCCAGACTAGAAACTAGCATGCTTGATAAACAACCTGGCATTGACTTTTATCTGCTTTTTCCAAATTGCTGGGTTTTTTAAAAAAGGTTGGTTTCTGCTTTTAATAAACATCTAAATGCAATTTTAAAGTGGCAGATAAGTTTTAAGTTTTTTTGTTTTTTTTTGTTGTTGTTTTTTAGCCTTTTGTGAAATGATGAGACTGGTGGGATGTAGTCTATATACCCAACGAAAGACTAAGTGCCATTGAATAATGTGGGTTTTTTGCTTGTGTTTTACTTGACTTATTTATTTTCTTGGAGTATGGCTGTTTTACAGAGTTGTGTTAGCCTCTGCTGTGCAACCACGTGATCGAGTATACGTATACATCTGTCCCCTCCCTCCTGAGCCTGCCTCCCACGCCCCACCCCCGGGTCATCGCAGAGCGCGGAGCCGAGCTCCCGGTGCTGTGCCGCAGATTCCCGCTGGCCGTCTAGTTCACACACGGGAGTCCGGATCTGTCAGCGCTGCTCTCAGTCCTCCCCTCCTCCACCTCCCCATGTCCACGGCCTTTCTCTACCTCTGTGTCTCTGTTCCTGCCCTGCAAAGAGGTTCATCTGGACCATTTTTCTAGATTCCGTATATACGCATTAATATACAATATTTGTAGTTCTCTTTCTGACTTACTTCATTCTGTACGACAGTGACTTTACATGTTATTTTTCTAAGTGTTTATTTTCTAGTGTCTAAGCAATAAACCCATAATTAAAATAACAAAGGTATGTATCTTTAAGATCTAGATAACAAAAATACTCGAGTTGCGGAAACTGAATAAACGGAGCCATCTCACTGATGCGGTGCGTGTGGGAGAGTGGGGAGAGTCGGCAGTGTGTCCCAGGTAGGACTGGGAATGTGGCAGTTAAGGGGTCTGGTCTGACAGAGAAGACGGGTCACATAAACTGATTCTAACCTTTCCTGTGTGCACCAAAAAAAAAAAAAAAAAAAAAAAATGGCACGCATCAGCAGGAGACCAGCATTAGAGTTTCCTGTTTTTCTCTCCAACTGTTGGTTGTTCAAAACACATCTGTAACATAGCTTGCTATTACTTTATTCACACTTTGCTCATTGAACCCAGTACATTAAAATTTTCCAGTCCTGAATAAAACTGAAAAACTGTAACATTTTCTTTCCTAAAGTGATTCAAGGCTTGATACATATATTTCCTTGCTGATTCTGCCCTTTCTCCGTGTAGCTATCAGATTGATGTTACGTCTGTAATGGACACCACTCTGCATTGCAGAGACCATTTGCTTAATAAAATTCACATAGCTGCTCCCCGAATACTAAAACTGTATAAGCACGCACTGAGCTACCCAACAACCAGATAAATTCAATTTATGATGCACGATTATTAAAGATTAAATCCCAGCTTTGTTAGCAGGCTATGAAATCCTACATCTAAAAGCATTTCCGAAATACTCTAGCAAGATTTGAAATATTTATATACTAGAGCATCAATTTCATCCATAAAACAAAATGATCTACATGTTCCATGGGAATAAAGAGGTAGCTATGAGAATCTATAATAAAGACGGTACCTAGAAATTTATTCTTCTTGGACTAAATTAAACTGTGAGCATCCGTGTGAGAATTTTCCTCTTGATTCACAGTCAGACCAACAGTATGTCTGATTTAATTGAAGGCTACTTCTTTATAGCCAGGAGCAAGTTCACCGAAGTGCTGTTCTGAGCTTTGTCTAGACATCATCATCATTGTCCTGCGACACCACAACTCAATATAAATGCATTTTGCACGTGTGGTACAAACGTGCAAAGGTTGTCCATCTGATCACAATTGGATTTGGATTGTTAGGTAGTGACTCTGCTGCAGATGTAGCCAAAGGCATGTTTCAGAAGCACAATTAGGGCACTGCTCCTGTAAAGCTTTAGAAGAAAAAGAATGTTGACACTTGTAATTGAAATGACAATTTCAAGCTCATATATGTATGTGTGTGTGTGTATTTGCATGTGTGTGAAATAATAATTTTATTTTCCAAGTGGTTTATGGGCTTCCCTGGTGGGTCACTGGTAAAGAATCCACCTGCCAATGCAGGAGACCTGGGTTCAATCCCTGGGTTGGGAAGATCCCATGGAGGAAGAAATGGCAAGCCACTCCACTATTCTTGCCTGGGAAATCCCATGGACAGAGAAGCCTGGCATGCTACAGTCCAGGGGGGGTCACAAAGAGTTGGACACGGCTTAGCAACTAAACAACAAAACAATAGTTCATGTGCGTATCTACAGTGAAATGACTTCCATTTTCCCTAGGGGTTTTGTTTCATTAATAAAGCTTTCAGTTGATGAAACACACTTTTTATCTGAAAATTAATTTTGAAAAATTCTCTGTTAACCATCTTCATGATCTTGAAGAAATGATTTGACTAGTCAGAACTTAGTTTTCTTATCCATCAAATTTGAAGACATGGAGCAGGTGATTTATAAGCTTTTCCAAATGCTGCAGAGACCTGGGTTCACAAAGTACCTGCTACATTTTGTGAAAATAGTAGAAGTTGCTAGCTAAATTACAAACTAAATGATGATTACATTTCATTTTTGCTTATAGAAATAAACACTTTTTCAAACGTAGAAAACCAGAAAGGAACCCCCGAGGGCTGACGTTGAAAATCTAAGCATAAACTGCAAATAGCGGCATATGAAATGGAGGGTAATACGCTTCCATCCCAGAACAATTGATTATTTACAGAAAAAAAAATCAATACATTGTCTAGAATACATTTATAAATAATTTAGCCTTCTAAATAGGATGGATTATATTGTCCAGAGTGTTCATAAATATAGCTACTACTCGTTATCAACAAACTTAAACTGCAGAAAATCAAACTTTAAACATTGCTAAGGAAGGAACAAGCTCATTTTAATTGTGTGAGATCTTGAAATGAAGAACTTCCCAAAGAGTAGTACAATGTGTACCAGGATATGTGGTACTCCTTAGAGACAGAGAGAGAAAAGTGGAGAAAGAGAGAGAGACAGAGAGAGAGAGAGAGAGAGAGACAGAGACAGAGACAGAGACAGAGACAGAGACATAGAGAGAGAGAGAGAGAGGTACAGAGAGAGAGAGAGGGAACTTTTAAGATCATGGGAATGTCTACTGATGGATGACGTGTCTGTGGTCCCAGGGATGGGAAAAGAGGCAGTGAAATGCCAATGTTAAAAGAGATAATGCACATATTAAGGAATGCTTTTAAGAGTAGCAGATTTATCAAAGAATAAAATAAAATTATCGTTCGATTTCCACATCAGAGGATCTACACATAACATAATTTTTACGTTATAAATATTTAATTTTCCTCAAAGGTTTTCAGTTAGTCACTGAGGAAATGTTTCCCCTAAGTTTGAGTTTATGATCTTCTCCGTAACAATATTCATCCCTGTAACAAGACACTGGGCTAACACTGGGCTAACACAAGAACAGTTTAAGTCAGGCTTCTCTTAGAAATAAATTGGGTGTTTCCATATGGAGAGTTCCTGGGAGGGTGTGGCAAACAGGAAACTGATTCTGAGCTTCTGACGGAAAGACCTGTGGTGCAATGTGCCGTACAGGTCTTCTCATGGGAATGTCGTGTGCACAGTGTCATCAGAAGCAAAACCCGGTTCAGTTTTCAGCCCCGCTGCCACAGCTGCTGACCCTCAGCCAGCCGTAGACTCCAGTGGGGCCAGGATCAGTGACACGGGCAATTTGAAAGTAGGCGTGTGTTTAAGGATGACCTAACTAAAACCTTTCTGTTGTCTACCAGCTTTGCATTAGATCTAAGTGACTTGTGAAATGTGTGTTCCAGTAACTCTCAGTTAGACAAACACCTTCTGTTCACATAGATTTATTTATTTAACTACGTACACGGCCCCTTACTAACTGAGCTTTCGAATAACTTTCTCCGAAATGTGACAAAGGCATCTGAAGAATCTCTTACCTCTAATCAATTTTCAGCTCAGCCTCCACTTTCCAAGCTGACCTGACTTTACGTCTTCAAGTAACTCTAAGCACACGGGTGTCATAAAAGCCATTGTCCTCCAGGCTGCATTATCGTGATCAACAGAAAGTGCTTTGCCAGGAAAGACGGTTTTATTATTGTATTCTACGTTATTCTGCCTAAAGAGAAAATCTGATTGGGCAAAAATTCTACTGGGACTATAGAATTCTTACATATAATATAGAGAATTCTAAATTACTATTCTATATGTATATAGAATTTTATATCATACATACTCTTCATTATACATCTAAATGTATGAATTAACATTTACATTTATTTTGCATTTATGTTTATAATAAATTTAAACATAAATTAAAATTAAATTTTATATTGTTAAAGCAAGAACTTAAAATACTTGCACAAAATACTAGTTAGGTGCTTCTAAACAAAAGGAATGAAATTGTATAATTGATCCACTGGAAGTTTTAAGTAGACACATGATTTTCTGTGTAATGTCTTGATATTTAGCTTACTTAGATGGCTAATCAAATAGTCAGCAAATATCTACTTGTTCTTTGAAGAAGAAAAAATAAAAATAAAGGGAGACGTTTTGTTCTTTCTTTTAAGAAGCAAAGTTAAATATAGTTCAACAGAAAGTTTGAAACCATCTCAATTAGACTCAAGATTTATGTCCTTTCCAAAGAAGCATACTGTGTCGATCATTTACAGATAATCTATTATTCGTTTGAAGACATGCTGAGTGCCTTCTATGTGGCAGGGAATTTCTTTTCTTATTTGAATTCCAAGTTTCCCATTTTAATATTTATGCCTATTTTACCAGAATTCAAAATTGTATTAACTTAAAAAATCTTAACATATATAATACTCTCCTTTACAATGTGTACTAAGCAATCAGAAGATTCAGCTGCTAAAATTTAATTTTTTGCACCATACTCTGATATCTTAGAAAAAAAAATCTCCCCCTGTTCTGAAATTCTCACTAGATGCAGTTTTTATTTTCATTGTAAGATATTTTTTTTCTTTCTTTTTATTTTATTTATTTATTTATTTTACTTTACAGTACTGTGTTGGTTTTGCCATACACTGACATGAATCCACCACGAGTGTATACAAGCTCCCCATCCTGAACCCCCCTCCCACCTCCCACCCCATATCATAACTCTGGATCATCCCCATGCACCAGCCCCAAGCATCCTGTATCCTGTATCGAACATAGACTGGCACTTCGTTTCTTACATGATAGTATACATGTTTCAATGCCATTCTCCCAAATCATCCCACCCTCTCCCTCTCCCTCAGAGTCCAAAAGTCCTTTAAAATCTCTGCTTCCATCTCCATTAACTCTTCAAATGGCTCCAGTCTTGCTTCCCCACATTTCCATGGAAACTGCTGTCAGGGTCATCAGGAGCTGCTGCATTGCCAGACCCTAAGACACTGGCCCCTTCATCCCTGACTTCGCAGCAGCTTTCAGCAAAGGAAACCCAGCCTCCTCCTGAAGAGGCTCCTATCCTTGGACCTCCCATGAGTTGATATCTCCTGTTTTTTCCCTTACCTCGCTGGCTGTCCCTCCCCATCACTTTTGCTGGCCTGCCTCTTTGACCTCAGAGCCACGCGTTAGAGTCCCTTAGAGCATGGGTCAGCCCTCCTCTCTCTTCCGGCTATGACATTTCCTGGGTGAGCTCTTCTTGTAATATGGCTGAAATGACGCTTATCAGGACATCTCATTCCTGCTGGATGTAATGCTTTCTATTAGATGACATGTCTTTTTTTAATACTTCCTTCTCTACTATCCCTGCATAAAATTTATAGATCATGTAAATTACCCCCGGACTTAATTAGACAAAAAAATTCAATAGAATGACTAACTCACAGATAAATGGAAAAAAAAATGAAATTAATTTAAAATAAAATCATTCACATGGAAACGTTTAAGCATGTCTTTATTAGAAGGCATGGCACAGGCAATCCTTATGCCTATTTATAATGAATGGGCTCAGATTTAGGAGAAGTGATAGAATCCGAGGCCATTCCATAAAAGAAGTAAAGGAAAATGAAAATGCAAACAGGTAGATGTGGGCATGAGAACAAAAACTAGTTTCGAATAAGTTACAATAAACACAATTCATTTGTTCATGGTAAGAAGAGGGAAACAACCTCAATGGAAGTAAGAAAACTGGCCAAGATAAAGCAATAAGTTTGATAGCCTATGAAGAAGCTGTGCCTTTTTTCTTAGTATCAAAATAATTCCTGAGTTATTGCAAGGTATGATGTAGCAATAAAGTATCTCAAAACCTCAAGTATATTTCCCCGCTTGAAATGCCACCACAAAAATAGAGGCATACAATTTGTCAGTCCTTGGGTTGTCCTAGTGGTAAATAACTCACCTGCCAATGCAGGAAACACAAGAGACTTGGGATCAAGGGTCCCGAGGATCCCCTGAAGGAGGACACGGCAGCCCACTCCAGTGTTCTTGCCTGGAGAATCCCATGGACAGAGGAGCCTGGTGGGCTCCAGTCCATGGGGCCTCAAAGAGTCAGACACGACTGAAGCAACCTAGCATGCAGAGTACTCTGGGAGACAGAGTTCTGCTTTCAAGAGGCAACCGGGACAAGAGGGTGGATTTGAGAAGAGGTGGTAACATGAGAGTCAGCAGAGAAGGAAGGTATCCATCAGATCTCAGGGGACAAGACCTCAGCAAAGCTGAGAGACAACAGGCAACCCAGACACAAATACCACATCTCTGCATGGGATTCTCACTCTAGTTGATTTCTTATCTTATCTTGGCAGTATCTGATGTATCTTAAGAACATTTATTAATGAATATCCTCCATAAAATGCATTCTCAGATAATATTCATTCTGAGTCCACTGCAAGGAGTTCCATCTGTCACATGCTTGCAATTGGTCTCATCGATTTTAAATCACTTTGCTGCAGCACCAGAACCCAGAACCCCTGAATACATGATTGGAGGTGCAAGAACACTTGGAGGAGACAGGTCAACGGAGTAAATTTACTTCATGAGCTCCACACATTTTATTTGTTTAGGGTTTCCTCTTCCTAACAACCTTCTCATCACTGATAGGCTTGTGTAATTTCTTATGGGAAAGCTTCAGGATTATTGTGTACGTAATCAGGGCCAATCTGTCTAGGGTATTTCATTGAGGGGAACATTGAGAAGCTGTACAGACGTGGGAGAATGGTTCGTTTTGCCCAACTGTCACCCACGTTTCAGGCCACCTAGTATCCTCTGCCACTTGCCAACCAAATATCAGTAGTGCCTGCCAATCATTGTGACATCCAAGAAACGCGCCCATAAAATCCCCAAGCACTGTAGGATGGCGATCTGATGCTTGGGGACTTCCCTGGTGGGCTAGTGGTTAAGACTTCACCTTCCAGCGTAAGGGGCGCAGGTTCAGTCCCTGGTCAGGGAGCTGAGATCCCACCTGCCTCATGGCCAAAACACCAAAAATCATTAAAAAAAAAAATCAATACTGTAACATGCAATAAAGGGTTAAAAAAATGGTCCATATCAAAAAATATGTTAGAAAATATGATGCTTGCTGTAAACCACAGATATATATGTTGGCAACCTTTTACCTGACCCAGCTGCCTACACTCAGCTAGGCATTAGCTCTGATACTTCTCTCTCCCACACCCTCTGCTTGCAATCTGCAGCGCTTTTTCTTCACTCTATTTCCAGCAAACATTTGTAATATATTCAATTTTTTCTATTTCCACTGTCACTACTTTAGATCAAACCCAGGTCTCCTGCACGGCAGGCAGATTCTTTACCATCTGAGCCACCAGGGAAGTGCTGGGTTAGACAGAGCCTTGGTTATTTCCCCTTTCAACCAGGGCAGTGGCCTTCTAATTGTTTTCTGGTGTTCTGTCGTTGTCTTCATTTTACACACGGCAGCCAATATAGACTTTTGTTAAAGACTGTATTTAGACTAATTTTCAGTTCACAGCAATGTTGACAGGAAGAAACAGAGATTTCTCATAGACCCCCCACCTGCTTGTTATCAACATCCCGCACCGGAGTGTTACGGGTGTTACTATTGACAGACCTACACAGAAACGTCATAAGCCCTCAAAGCCCATACGCTAGGATCCCCTCTTGATGTTGCACAGTCTATGGATCTGGACAAATGAGTAATGATGTGTAAGCTTCATTACAGTGTCGAAGAGTATTTTCACTGTCCTAAAAATCCTCTGTACTCAATCTATGCACCCCTGCCCATGCCAATCCCATTACTCCTAGCATCTACTGATCGTTTCATGAAAACTGATGTATAGATGATTTGCACTGATGTGTTAATAATATATCAGCTCAGTTCAGTTGCTAAGTTGTGTCCGACTCTTTGCAACCCCATGAATTACAGCACACCAGGCCTCCCTGTCCATCACCAACTCCCAGAGTTCACTCAAACTCATGTTCATCGAGTCGGTGATGCCATCCAGCCATCTCATCCTCTGTTGTTCCCTTCTCCTCCTGCCCCCAATCCCTCCCAGCATCAGTCTTTTCCAATGACTCAACTCTTTGCATGAGGCGGCCAAAGTATTGGAGTTTCAGCTTCAGCATCAGTCGTTCCAATGAACAACCAGGAATGATCTCCTTCAGAATGGACTGTTTGGATCTCCTTGCAGTCCAAGGGACTCTCAAGAGTCTTCTCCAACAGCACAGCTCATAAGCATCAATTCTTCACTGCTCAGCTTTCTTCATAGTCCAACTCTCACATCCATACATGACCACTGGAAAAAACCATAACCTTGACTAAGATGGACCTTTGTTGGCAAAGTAATATCTCTGCTTTTCAATATGCTATCTAGGTCGGTCATAACTTTCCTTCCAAGGAGTAAGCGTCTTTTAATTTCATGGCAACAATCACCATCTGCAGTGATTTTGGAGCCCCCCAAAATAAAGTCTGACACTGTTTCCACTGTTTCTCCATCTATTTCCCATGAAGTGATGGGACCAGATGCTATGATCTTGATTTTCTGAATGTTGAGCTTTAAGCCAACTTTTTCACTCTCCTCTTTCACTTACATCAAGAGGCTTTTTAGTTTCTCTTCACTTTCTGCCAAAAGGGTGGTGTCATCTGCATACCTGAGGTTACTGATATTTCTCCCAGCAATCTTGATTCCAGCTTGTGTTTCTTCCAGTCCAGCGTTTCTCATGATGTACTCTGCATAAAGTTAAATAAGCAGGGTGACAATATACAGCCTTGACGCACTCCTTTTCCCATTTGGAACCAGTTTGTTGTTCCATGTCCAGTTCTAACTGTTGCTTCCTGACTTGCATATAGGTTTCTCAAGAGGCAGGTCAGGTGGTCTGGTATTCCCATCTCTTTCAGAATTTTCCACAGTTTATTGTGATCCACATAGTCAAAGGCTTTGGCATAGTCAATAAAGCAGAAATAGATGTTTTTCTGGAATTCTCTTGCTTTTTCGAAGATCCAGCAGATGTTGGCAATGTGATCTCTGGTTCCTCTGCCTTTTCTAAAACCAGCTTGAATATCTGGAAGTTCACGGTTCACATATTGCTGAAGACTGGCTTGGAGAATTTTGAGAATTACTTTACTACCGTGTGAAATGAGTGCAATTGTGTGGTAGTTTGAGCATTCTTTGGCATTGCCTTTCTTTGGGATTGGAATGAAAACTGACCTTTTCCAGTCCTGTGGCCACTGCTGAGTTTTCCACATTTGCTGGCATATTGAGTGCAGCACTTTCACAGCATCATCTTTCAGGATTTGAAACAGCTCCACTGGAATTCCACCACGTCCACTAGCTTTGTTCATAGTGATGCTTTCTAAGGCCCACTTGACTTCACTTTCCAGGATGTCTGGCCCTAGGAGAGGGATCACACCATCATGATTATCTTGGTCGTAAAGCCCTTTTTTGTACAGTTCTGTGTATTCTTGCCATCTCTTCTTAGTATCTTCTGCTTCTGTTAGGTCCATACCATTTCTGTCCTTTCTCGAGCCCATCTTTACATGAAATGTTCCCTCAGTATCTCTAATTTTCTTGAAGAGATCTCTAGTCTTTCCCATTCTGTTGTTTTCCTCTATTTCTTTGCATTGATTGCTGAGGAAGGCTTTCTTATCTCTCCTTACTATTCTTTGGAACTCTGCATTCAGATGGGTATATCTTTCTTTTTCTCCTTTGCCTTTCATTTCTCTCCTTTCTCAGCTACTTGTAAGGCCTCCTCAGATAGCCATTTTGCCTTTTTGCTTCTTCTTGGGCATGGTTTTTGACAACTGCCTGCAATACAATGTACAAAACATCATTATTAGTGACTGTAGCCATTTTGCTTTTCTGCATTTCTTTTCCATGGGGATGGTCTTGATCCCTGTCTCCTGTACAATGTCACGAACCTCTGTCCATAGTTCATCAGGCACTCTGTCTATCAGATCTAGTCCCTTAAATCTATTTCTCACTTCCACTGTATAATCATAAAGGATTTGATTTAGGTCATACCTGAATGGTCTAGTAGTTTCCCCCACTTTCTTCTATTTAAGTCTGAATTTAGCAATAAGGAGTTCATGATCTGAGCCACGGTCAGCTCCCAGTCTTGTTTTTGCTGACTGTATAGAGCTTCACCATCTTTGACTGCAAAGAATATTATCAATCTGATTTCAGTGCTGACCATCTGATGATGTCCATGTGTAGAGTCTTCTCTTGTGTTGCTGGAAAAGGGTGTTTGCTGTGACCAGTGCATTCTCTTGGCAAAACTCTGTTAGCCTTTGCCCTGCTTCATTCCTCATTCCAAGGCCAAATTTGCCTGTTACTCCAGGTGTTTCTTAACTTCCTACTTTTGCATTCCAGTCCCCTATAATGAAAAGGACATCTTTTTGGGTGTTCTAAAAGGTTTTGTAGGCCTTCATAGAACTGTTCAAATTCAGGCTCTTCAGCGTTACTGGTTGGGGCATAGACTTGGATTACCATGCTATTGAATCGTTTGCCTTGGAAACAAAGAGATCATTCTGTCATTTTTGAGACTGCATCCAAGTACTGCATTTCAGACTCTTTTGTTGACCATGATGGCTACTCCATTTCTCTTAAGGGATTCCTGCCCACAGTAGTAGATATAATGGTCATCTGAGTTAAAGTCACCCATTCCAGTCCATTTTAGTTCACTGATTCCTGGAATGTCGACATTCACGCTTGTCATCTCGTTTGACCACTTCCAATTTGCCTTGATTCATGGACCTAACATTCCAGGTTCCTATGCAATATAGCTCTTTACAGCATCCGACCTTGCTTCTATCACCAGTCGCTTCCACAACTGGGTATTGTTTTTGCTTTGGCTCCATCCCTTCATTCTTTCTGGAGTTATTTCTCCACTGATCTCCAGTAGCATATTGGGCACCTACTGACCTGGGGAGTTCCTCTTTCAGTATCCTATCATTTTGCCTTTTCATACTGTTCCTGGAGTTCTCAAGGTAAGAATACTGAAGTGGCTTGCCATTCCCTTCTCCAGTGGACCACATTCTGTCAGACCTCTCCACCATGACCCACCCATCTTGGGTAGCCCCACATGACATGGCTTAGTTTCATTGAGTTAGACAAGGCTGTGGTCCTAGTGTGATTAGACTGACTAGTTTTCTGTGATTATGGTTTCAGTGTGTCTGCCCTCTGATGCCTTCTTGCAACACCTACCATCTTACATGAGTTTCTCTTACCTTGGACGTAGGGTATCTCTTCACGGCTGCTCCAGCAAAGCGCAGCCGCTGCTCCTTACCTTGGATGAGGGGTATCTCCTCACGGCCACCCCTTCTGACCTTGAATGTTGAGAGCTCCTCTCGGCCCTCCTGTGCCCACACAGCCACCACTCCTTGGATGTGGGGTTTCCCCATCTGTAAAATGGAGGTGGAGGAGGAATAACTGGTGTCTGCAGTCTCTCCTTCTCTGAACTTGAGTGGCCTATAAGTGACAGGTCAGGGCTTGGGAAAGGACAGGAGGCGGGACTGGGAAAGCCCAATGGAGCCTGGCCGAGGTAGAGGCAGACGTGACTTTCCGCTTGCCTTTGCGGGCTCTCCTGGGCCAGCCTCGTCCCTGAGCCCGCAGCACTGTAAACATATGTATGTATATCTATCCTTCTGCATCCTCTCTCCATTGTGGCTCATCACAGGGCATTGAATAGAGTTCCCCGTGCTGCACTGGGGGACCCTGATGCTCGTCTTCCCTGTATCTATTGTCTCCACTGCTCTGCCTTTCCCAGAAGGTCATGCAGTTGGGATGACACATAGCCTATTCACATTGGCTTCTGTTTAGTAACACGCATGTAAGGTTTCCTCATGTCCTGTCAGGCTTCCTACGTGGCTCCGTGGTAAAGAGTCTGCCTGCCCATGCTAGAGATGAGGGTTTGATCCCTGGATGGGGAAGATCCCCTAGAGAAGGAAATGGCAACCCATGTTGTTATTCTTGCCTGGGGAATCCCACGCAGAGAGGAGCCTGGCGTGCTGCACTCCAAGGGTTCACAGAGTCGGACACGACTTGGCAGCTAAGCAGCAGCAAGCAACCTGCCCTGTCATGGCTTGATTGCTCGCTTCTCTTTCTCACAGAAGAGTATCACGTGGTCGGTAAATACCACAGCTCGTTTATCCGTTCACCTACAGAAAGACATCTTGGTTGCTTTCAGAATCTGGCAGTTATGAGTAAAGAATTTACAAGTATCTATGTGCAGGCTTTTGTGTGGACAGAAGTTTTCAGCTCCTCTGTGTAAATATCAAGAAGCATGATTGCTGGGTCGTATGGTAGAAATATGTTTAATTTTGTCAGAAATTGACAAACTGTCTTGCCAAGAGACTGTACCATTTCTGCTTTCTTACCAGCAGAGAAGGAGAACTCTTCTGACTTCACATCCACGCCAGCACTTGGCGTGGTCAATGTTCTGGATTTTGGCCATTCTAATAGGTGGTATGTCATTGTTGTTTTAATCTGCAAGTCACTAATGGCATGGGGGACGGAGCATCTTTTCATACGCGCATTTTCCATCTGTATGTACCTTCTTTCATGATGTGTCTGGTCAGCTCTTTTGCCCATTTTTTAATTGGGTTGTTGTCTCTTTATAGCTGAGTTCTAAGTATTACTTGTATATTTTGGATAACAGCGCTGTATCAGGAAAAAAAAAGTCAATATTTCTTTTGGATATCTCTCTTGCAAACATTTTCTCACTGTCTGTGGCTTCTCTTATTCTCTTGACAGTGTCTTTTGGAGAGCAAAAATTTTTAATTTTAATGAAGTCCAGGATTATCAAATTATTTCTTTCATGGATTGTACCTTAAGAATTATATTTTAAAAGGCAAGACCATACCCAAGGTAATCTATTAATAGATTCTTCTCCTGTTATCCTCTGGGAACTTTATACCTTTGCATTTTACTTTTATATCAATATTTATTTTTGCTTTCAGTTCAGTTCAGTCACTCAGTCATGTCCGACTCTTTGCAACCTCATGAACCAAAGCATACCAGGTCTCCCTGTCCATCACCAACTCCCAGAGTTCACCCAAACCCATGTCCATTGAGTTGGTGATGCAATCTAACCATCTCATCCTCTGCCGTCCCCTTCTCCTCCTGCCCTCAATCTTTCCCAGCATCAGGGTCTTTTCAAATAAGTCATCTCTTCACATCAGGTAGTCAAATATTGGAGTTTCAGCTTCAACATCAGTCCTTCCAATGAACACCAGGTACTGATCTCCTTTAGGATGGAATGGTTGGATCTCCTTGCAGTCCAAGGGACTCTCAAGAGCCTTTTCCAACACCGCAGTTCAAAAGCTCCAATTCTTTGGTGCTCAGCTTTCTTTATAGTCCAACTCTCACATCCATACATGACCACTGGAAAAACCATAGCCTTGACTAGATGGAACTTTGTTGACAAAGTAATGTCTCTGCTTTTGAATATGCTATCTAGGTTGGTCATAACTTTCCTTCCAAGGAGTAAGCATCTTTTAATTTCATGGCTGCAGTCACCATCTGCAGTGATTTTGGAGCCCCCCAAAATAAAGTCTGACACTGTTTCCCCATCTATTTGCCATGAAGTGATGGGACCAGATGCCATCATCTTAATTTTTTGAATATTGATCTTTAAGCCAACTTTTTCACTCTCCTCTTTCACTTTCATCAAGAGGCTATTTAATTCTTCTTCACTTTCTGCCATAAGGGTGATGTCATCTGCATATCTGAGGTTATTGATATTTCTCCCGGCAATCTTGATTCCAGCTTGTGCTTCTTCCAGCCCAGCGTTTCTCATGATGTACTCTACACATAAGTTAAATAAGCAGGGTGACAATATACAGCCTTGACGTACTCCTTTTCCTATTTGGAACCAGTCTGTTGTTCCATGTCCTGTTCTAACTGTTGCTTCCTGACCTGCATACAGATTTCTCAAGAGGCAGGTCAGGTGGTCTGGTATTCCCATCTCTTTCAGAATTTTCCACAGTTTATTGTGATCCACACAGTCAAAGGCTTTTGCAAAGTCAATAAAGCAGAAATAGATGTTTTTCCTGGAGGTCTCTTGCTTTTTCCATGATCCAGCAGATGTTGGCAATGTGATCTCTGGTTCCTCTGCCTTTTCTAAAACCAGCTTGAACATTTGAAAGTTCACGGTTCACGTACTGCTGAAGCCTGGCTTGGAGAATTTTGAGCGTTACTTTACTAGTGCGTGAGATGAGTGCAATTGTGCAGTAGTTTGAGCATTCTTTGGCATTGCCTTTCTTTGGGATTGGAATGAAAACTAACCTTTTCCAGTCCTGTGGCCACTGCTGAGTTTTCCAAATTTGCTGACATATTGAATGCAGCACTTTCAAAGAAACATTTTTTAGAATTTGAAATAGCTCCACTGGAATTCCACCACCTCCACTAGCTTTGCCTTAATTTTTACTAAGCATCCATCTTTAGATTTTTTTTTTTCATGTGGATATCCAGTTGCTCTAGCATCACTTGTTGAAAGACTATTTTCTCTCCACCATATTGCTTGGCTCCTCTGTTGAACATCAGCTGAGTATATATCTGTGGATCTGTTTCTGGCTCTCTGTTCCATTGATTTCCTGGTCTATGCTTTCACCATCACCTCAGTATCTTGATAACTATGTGTTTGTAGTAAATCTTGAAGTTGGGCAATGTCAGGTGTCTAGATTGTGGCTCTCCTTAAATGTTGTATTAGCTATTCTGGATTTTCCACTTTTACTTATAGACTTTAAACCCTGGTATTTTTTAACTACACTTTGTGATAGAGAGACACTGGGTCTGTGTAGGTCAAAGTACACGTCCACATTATACACTTGTTCATGTACACTTGCACCTGACCGATGCTCACACCAAGTCACCATGACATAAGTTTTATCAAATGGGATACATTTTTAAGCATCAAGGTGAGGGACTTCAGAGAGAAGCTCCCAATATTTATGAGCTTGTCATCATCACCATCATAAGTATCAGCAGCAGCAGAAACAATCTTATTCAGAGAGGTGGACGTAGGTTGAGTGACATGTCCAATACCATGACTGGTCAGTGTAGGAAGAGTCCAAGCCAGGCCATCGGTTTCAAGCTTGGTGTTCTTTCCACCACTGCGTGCTGTGGACACTGAAGCCATAAATGAGCTCTGAAACTGTTTCCCAACTATTTTGTCCCTGATGAAACTGTAGGATACCATGTGGTTTACAACAGAAGATGGATTTTTGCAGTTAACTTAAAGCCAGTGTTCTTGCCTGGAGAATTCCATGGACAGAGGACCCTGGCTGGCTACAGTCCATGGGGTTGCACAGAGTTGGACACGACTGAGTGACTGTCGCTTGTCACTTATCACACTAAAACCAGCTCCTCCTGCTGATATTCTTTAGCCCTACCCTTTCTCCAAGCTACAAAACTTCTTACTGTCTAGACAAGTGAAAGAAGAAAGTAGGGACTAAGCATTATTTTCTACTTAGAAGATTACTTATATAAAATATCATAGACATTTGGGGGTTTTCAATACAGTCAGCCTGATGTACTAGAGGAAAGAATTATAGATTTTGGTTCCAGAATTTATTTTTAAGAAATTCACTTGGCCATTCTGAGACTCAAATAAAATACTGTATATGAAAATTCTCTGAACACTCTAAAAAATAACTGTACTACATTATTAATATGCCATGTTATAAATTGTAACTATTAATACTTGGAACATAATAAGCTATCAGTAAATATTTGATATTTGATAAATAAATTTGGTAAGTTTTACATTTAATAACTAACCTGTAATTGTTCTGTATTAAACCATACATTTATTTTTTATTAGATTATATAATAGGAAGATATTTTCATTTCATTGACTACATTTATAACTATTTTCTTAAGTATTCATAATATTGTAAAAATCTATATATTGCATTAAATTTTATAGTAAGTTAACTTTAGATCAATAACATAATATGAATGCAGTAGCTTTGATTTAAAGATGTTTGGGTTTTTACTAGAGTATCTACTATTATTAGCCTTTCTTGACTTCAATTATATAAAAACACAAAATTAATTAACGTCTTCTTAGTATAGTCCTTTTATTCCACATTAAATTTTTTGTTACATTGGAATCTGGTATAATTGAAAGAAAAATAAAGCAAATACATTCCAAACCAATTAAAAGGATGATTATTTTAATTATTTTTGGTATTAAATTTCTCATTATTTTTAAAGGTTAAATCATAATAAGTGTGAAATCTGGAAATCTATAGGGAAAGTAATAAAAGTTAAAAATAAGTTGTAAAGTGAAATTTATGCAAACGAATAATTGTAGAATAAACCCACCCAGCATACAAGGGAACCTTTATACAGTGCGATGTCATGTATTAGTCAAATTTTGAGCTGACTTATTTGCAGACGACTTTCTACCCAATTCCTGGCTGCTGAGATATTAGGGAACCTTCAGTGCAACCTGCAGCTTCTCAAACTTGTCCTGTCTCTGTGGCCTGCCCAGAGCAAGAGTGGGCCCACTGAACCATAAGCAGTGAAAGCTCTCTGTTGCCTTCACTGCCCTGGAGACTGCAAGGGCCTGAAGAAGGCCACTGTGAGAAGCTTCTGCAGTTACTCCAGCCCTGTGAGCCTTCTTCCAGGGGACACATTTTCTTTCCACAGAGAAAAGGTAAAAGAATTCAATGAGAAATGTTAGACTTTGGAGGGGAGGTTGCACCAGAATAGGATGGGGGGAAAGCACTGCATATGAGTGGGAACTGAAGCTCTCACTCCAACTGCTCATTCCTAATCTGGAAAACACCTGCTATACCTTGGTTCCGTAATTCAGACAAGAAGTATGCAACTGCTGAGAGGAAGCGCATGTGTGTGTGTGCTGGATAGACAGATGGATACACGGTAAATACAGACCTAGTCCCACACACGTGTGCGTGCATGCGCAGCCGCTCAGTCGTGTCTGACTCTGCAGCGCTTTGGACTGAAGCCTGCCAGGCTCCCCTGTCCATGGGATTTCCCAGGCAGAAATACTAGAGTGGGTTGCCATTTCCTTCTCCAGGGGATCTTTCCCTCCCAGGGATTGAACCCATGTCTCCTGCATTGACAGGTGGATTCCTTACCACTGAGCCACCTGGGAAGCCCCCAAATATAATATATGTACTACATAATGTGTTTGTTTGCATAAATATAACAGCGGTGAATATTAGCTTGGGCATATGACTGCAAAGGCAATCCTCATTCTCACATGACTTCATCCTTCCCCAAATATGCAAACACTCAGCTGTGTTTGTAGTCAGTACCATGGAGCGTTTTTTGTGCCTTTAAGAGTGCCTTTAAATTTTTAAGCTACAGGAAGTTTTTGATTGCTAAGGGTAGCTCCATCAAGGGTGGAAATTAAAAGTAACCTTCAAGAACCTTTTAGACATGAGTAGGCTTTCTGGGAGCAGCTCTGTGGGAAAATTAACTGAAAAAGATGGACTACTCACAAGACACTGAGCTGAATAATTTAAGTGTGGTGCGTTCAATCTCCTTTTATACCGTTTTCCTCATTGCACATTGATTAAAGTGTCATTAAAGATAACGAATGGCTAAATATGCGAGTGTTACCTGAGTTATTTCAGCCTCTTCTTTTCCAAAAGATGGAATGATTGTCAGAGTGGCCGCTGTCACGAGAGACCCCTCCCTCGCGTTGCCTGTTCTCTCTGCTCCCGTTGTGATGATTCGGGGCACTCTCGTCAGCCTCCGTCCGCGTGAGTGGCTGGGGTGACAGCTGGTGACTCAGCGGTCGGCCCCATGATGAACCAGAGCATCGTCTCTCATTCACATGTTTCTCCAATGAGTCCTGCTCTTATCTCAGAAGCAATGTCAACTCTTCTAATTTATTATCAAGAGTTGAACGGGGCATTCAGGGAACGCGCCACAGGCTGTCATGTTCTGAAAATGAGGTTTCCTATCTCTGTGTAATTCATGTTTAAACGCTTTGCCAGTGAACAAAGGATCTTTTCATTGAAATATATATATATGATATATTACATATCATATACATTATATATACCATACAAACGGTGCATTGTGTATTTACATTTTCCTTTTCAGAGTCTGAGCTGCGTTTCCTGTGCTATACAGTGGAGCTGCTCTCTATCTTATATATAGTAGTTTGTGTATGTTAATCCCAAACTCTCGTTTATCCCTCCTCACCTTTCCCCTTTGGTAAGTTTATTTTCTATATCTGTGGGTCTATTTCTGGTTTGTAAATAAACTCATTCATAGCAATTTTTTTAAGATTCCACATATAAGCAATTTCATATTCTATTTGTCTTTCTCTGTCTGACTTACTTCACCTAGTATTATAAGTCCAGCCACATTGCTTTAAATGGTGTTATTTCATTATTTTTTTGTGGCTGGGTTATATTTGATATATATGTATGTGTGTTTGTGTGTATATCTATATACATCATTTTTGTCCATTCATACGTCGATGGACACTTAGGTTGCTGGTGTAAATAGTGCCTGGGAAATGGCAACCCCCTCCAGTACTCTTGCCTGAGAAATCCCATGGACAGAGGAGCCTGGTGGGCTACAGTCCATGGGGTTGCAGAGTCAGGCATGACTCAGCAACTAAACAGCAGCAGTCAATGGTGCTCACGTAAATAGTGCTGCTATGAAATATCTGTTTTCAAATTCTTCTCTCTCTCTCCTTCTCTCCAAAAAACCGTTCATCACACCATCCAAACCAGAAGCGCTGGGACGACGGTGGGCCCCCCTGCAGTCTCAGCTCTCCCCTCTAAATTAGCATCTTCCGTGAAGGCTTTGCATTAGTGCTTTCGTATCAGCTGTGCAGGGGACCCATCAATCTTACTCTCTAATAGTGTATATTCAAGGGCACACATTCCGATAGTAAGTGGCTCTAAGTGTAGAATTTCTCCTAGCTCAGTACACTCATCCTGTGTTACCCCAAATTTGAAGTGCTTAAAAATGCCTTGGCTGACAAAAATTGGGTTCAGCACAGCATCTCTTTAAAGAAACTCATTACCCATTCCTTCTTGCCCTTGTAGTTTAAAACCAGGAATGTTTCAGGCATCAAAAATCTGAGCATCAAAAACAGTATCAGCAGCATGACTACACTTTACACAAAACCACATAATTAGACCCAGGCATGCTGCATGGTGGACCTCAAGTCAGTTAGAATCAAATCTGTTTATGTCCTGATAGAGATCTATTCATTTGTATATTCTTGGATGTAATAGACTCAAAATCAGTTACTACAATCTCAAACCACATGGTGTATTTCCTCTCAAAACACATTCGTATTTCTTATCTCTACCAATAGATGAAAATTCATCTCTATCTCAATGAGAATGAAATGGTTATTTATAATCATTGGAAATATTATGAACAAATTGCAGTCTAACTTTTGAAATAAAATTATCATTTTGAAAATGATATTTTTTATTAAAAGTAACTTTTTTCAAATATTAAAAGTTTGAGTAACTGACATAGTAAAATCATGTGAACACCTGGCACTATTTGAAATGTAATCTGATTCATGAGATAGCATGCAAATTCTGATGAAATATAAAAGGGAAATAGATTTAAGACTGTAACAACATAACATTTGAAAGTAAAAGTTTTTAATAAACTTTAGTAATGTCAAGACAAAGAAACAAATGTAAACTTTTTTACTTATAGTAGCTATTATTTATTTATCTTTTAATTTCTCTAGAGCTTACATGTATAATCTTTGGTGACTGGCCAAAATATTTCAAAGTTGATGTTATAATTTCCCTTTCAAAATTGAAAAGACAAGTGCTCAGTGATATTCATAAAATTCCTTAAATTCTGAGAGGTAATAAGTGGTTGAGCTTCTGTAAGAAGATTTACAGTCTTCTGGTGAAGAATGGATGAGCTTTCTTGACTAACCATGCTCTGTAACACAAAATCAGATCACTCCAATGAGGATTTAATATACTGTTCAGTTTTTTAATTGAAGTATAGTTGATTTACAGTGTTGTTGGTTTCAAGTGTACATGAAAATTATTCAGTTATATATATATATATATGTATGTATGTAAATGCATTTTTTTCACATTCTTTTCCGCTGTAGGTTATTACAAAATATGGAATATGGTTCCCTGTGCTATACAGTAGGTCCTTGTTGTTTGTCTATTTTGTGTATAGTAGCCCCGAAGAATTGATGCGTTTGAACTGTGGTGTTGGAGAAGACTCTGGAGAGTCCCTTGGACTGCAAGGAGATCCAGCCAGTCCATTCTGAAGGAGATCAGCCGTGGGATTTCTTTGGAAGGAATGATGCTAAAGCTGAAACTCCAGTACTTTGGCCACCTCATGCGAAGAGTTGACTCATTGGAAAAGACTCTGATGCTGGGAGGGATTGGGGGCAGGAGGAGAAGGGGACGACTCAGGATGAGATGGCTGGATGGCATCACCGACTTGATGGATGTGAGTTTGACTGAACTCCGGGAATTGGTGATGGACAGGGAGGCCTGATGGGCTGCGATTCATGGGGTCACAAAGAGTCGGACATGACTGAGTCACTGAATTGAATTGAACTGATTAAATAAAAATTGAAAATTAAAACCTAGGCATACAAATCTCATAATTTTATTTTGTTGTTTTAATTTTTTATTGAAATATAGTAGACATACAATATTATTTTAGTTTCAGGCATACAACATAGAAAATTCAACATTTATATACATTATGAATTGATCACCACTATCAGCCTAATAACCATCTGTCACCAGACAAAATATTGCAATATTGTTGACTTCATTTTCTATGCTGTATATGACATCATCCTCGCTTTATGTTATGACTGGATGTTTGGACCTTGTAATCCCTTTCAATATTCCATCCAGTCTCCCGCTTGCCTCTCCTTTGGCAACCATCTGTTTGCTCTCTGTATCTATGAAAAATCTCATATTTTTAGACTAGAGGATAAGTTTAGAGATTATTTAGTACAACCTCATATGTTAGAAATGTGGTCTATCATGAGTTAAAGCGACTGTTTTAGAAAATTTCCTCCTCTTTTCTTCCTCATTCTCCTCATTACCATCATTGTCATTCAGATCATGAAAAAGGAGCTGATCGCCAAATAAACATAACCTGAAATTAATTTAGATAATTCAAACATCTCAAGTTTGAAACTAAACATTTAAAAATGTTTCTCATTCACAGAGACAGTATTTGTAAGGCAACCCTAGAATTTAGAAACAATTTGATGCATTTCTTTTGATAAACACTCTAGGTTTGTTGTTTTTTTTTTAATAATCTTCACTTTATCCTAACAGACTTACATAGTAATATAGTAATCCAAATTTCTGCAGCTTTAGAGATGTCTAAAATGTTAACCTAGCTGGGATTAATAATCACTATGCAGTGAATTGACTGAACAATAATGTGATATTAGTATTTTATAAAAGTGGGAGTGAAGAAATGATGTAGAATCAAATATGAATTACTTTGATTAATACAATAATACTGTTTACTTTGTAGTCAATGATTCGTGTTTAATATGACCAAAAGTAAAAGAAATAGCAATGGAAATGATTATTTCTCATTTCTTTGTGAAGCAATATTTCAGACTTGTGGTTTGTTCTCTCTGCTCCTTATTATGGAGGTCGGTATACAGATGGGCAGAGATGTTTTATTTCATCCTGCCCGAGTAGTCAGTCTTCTTATGTTCTTTCTCAGTGTTCTTATAGTTTGCTTAACAGATTTGTGCTTGTTTAAACATGCGTTTTCTTCTTAGTCCTTTTTAGTCCTTCCCCAACTTATTCCTCTTCTATTTTCTAGCATGTTTCAGTACTTTTTTAAGTTTTAAAACTTCACTTTTTAAAAATCTCAGAGTTCTTTGTTTTGCGCTATTCTGCCCTATGCAGCCTATAAGAACTGTCTGATCAAACTCATTTCCATCATATTTCAGTGTCTAGACTTCAAAGTTCTTGGTCTCAGGAGTGGAATCTATAAAACCAGTGTGTGCATGCGTGTTAAGTTGCTTTAGTCATGTTGGATTCTTTGAGACCCTATGGACTGGAGCCCGCCAGCTCCTCTGTCCATGGGATTCTCCAGGCAAGAATACTGGAGTGGGTTGCCATGCCCTCCTCCAGGGGATCTTCCTGACCCAGGGATCAAACTGTCTCCTACATTGGCAGGCAGGTTCTTACCCCTAGTGCCACCTGAGAAGCCTACTGTGGTTTATTCCATTTTAGTGATTTCGTGGATTCCCTCTAGAAGAAATTGTCTTAACAATCCAGTTGGACCAACAGTGTGATCATCTCCCAATGCTGCTAATGATTCGTGCCTTCTTTTCTCATCTGGATTCCTTTTCTTTCTCTTGTCTCATTTCCATAGCCAGAACTTCCAAAACTATGTGGAATAATAAGAGTGAGAGTAGCCCCTTTTGTCTTATTCCTAATCTTAGAAGAAATGCTTTCAGTTTTTCACCGCTGAGAATGTTTGCTGTGGGTTTATCATATATGGCGCTTATTATGTTGAGGTAGGGCTTGCCTGATAGCTCAACTGGTAAAGAATATGTCTGAAATGCAGGAGAATCTGATTCGATTACTGGTTCGGTAAGATCCCCTGGAGAAGGGATAGGCTACCCACTCCAGTATCCATGGGCTTGGCTGGTAAAGAATCCGCCTGCAATGTGGGAGACCTGGGTTCGATCCCTGGGTTGGGAAGATCCCCTGGAGGAGGGCATGGCAACTCACTCCAGTATTCTTGCCTGGAGAAGCCTGGCAGGCTACAGTCCATGGGGTTGCAAAAAGTCGGACATGGCTGAGCGACTAAGCACAATAGCAGCATGTTGAGGCAGGTTCCTTCTGTGCCCGTTTTCTGAAGAGTTTTTATCGTAAATGGGTGCCGGATTTTGTCAAAGACTTTCTCTGAATCTACTGAGATGATCACTTGATTTTTATCTTGTAATTTGTTAATATGGGTATCACATTAATTTGTATGATCAATATACACGTATGATTTGCGTATGTTGAAGCATCCTTGCTTCTCTTGGATAACCCCAACAATCATGGTGTCTGATCCTTTTAATGTGCTGTTGCGTGCTGTTGCATTCTGTTGCCAGAATTTTTGTTGAGGATTTTTGCATCTCTGTTCATTAGTGATATTAGCCTGTGATTGTCTTTTTTCATGATGTCTTTATCTGGTTTGGGTATCAGGATGGCTATCCCCCAATTAAAAATAAATAAATTTTTAAAAAGATTTGTGCCTTCAAGATATGAAAGCGTGTGAGTCAGTGGCCATGGCTACTTCCAAATATTGTATCTGACCAAATCCTCTGATGTCATCGCATTTTGTCTTTAAAATGGGAATTTTTGGTCTTATGAAAGACATTCAAACTATTTTGAACGCTAATTTTTAACCTAGCCTTGGGCCCAATCCCTTAGGACTGAGACCAGCTGATAGCAATTGTACCAAGTTAAGTACGCAGCATCAGAACTCAGAAGACACCTGGATCCCTGACCAAACCTTAATGCACTTAAGGGCACAGTTTCATTTCCCCAGCTGTAAAATGGAAGGATTGGACGGGATTACTCTGTATGGCCCCTCTCAGTTAAGGGTCTAATACTAGGAATCTATTATATTTCAAAATCCAAAAGAGCTGCATTAGAGGAATTGATGACAGAGAGACTCTGGACCTCATAGAGGGTTTTGAAAGTGAAAGTGCTAGTCGCTCAATCATGTCCAACTCTGCGACCCCTTGGACTGCAGCCCACCAGGCTCCTCTGTCCATGGGATTTTCCAGACAACAATACTGGAATGGGTTGCCATTCCTTTTTTAGGGGTTCTTCCCAACCCAGAGATTGAACCCAGGTCTCCTGCACTGCAGGCAGATTCTTTACCATCTGAGCCACCAAGGAAGCCCACAGAGGGTTTTAGACAAGCATTAAATGTGCACAAGTATAGCCATTTTCCAGGATAAAAGGTTGTTTCTCAGAGGGTGATCGATCACCATTCTTTGGCCTGCCTTAGATAGAAAGCCTCAAAAAGCCTTGCTTAGCATCACGCATGAATTGTGAATGTTTGTAAAACACACAAAAAGGTGTTATTAGAAACTAGTCATTTAGCAAAACAGAAAATCAGTAAAAAATAGTATTGAAATTCCCTTTTAGGCTGATGCAGAGGCAGTTAGAGTATGATAGTGAAATACATACAACATTGGGAAAAGTGCTAAAGAACTCGGAGCTGGTGCATGGGGATGACCCAGAGAGATGTTATGGGGAGGGAGGTGGGAGGGGGGTTCATGTTTGGGAACGCAAGTAAGAATTAAAGATTTTAAAATTTAAAAAAATAAAAAATAAAAAATAAAAAAATAAAAATAAAAATAAAAAAAAATAAAATTTAAAAAATATTAAGAAAAAATAAATAAAAAGAGAGATTGCCTTTTCATGTGTTCAGCACATCATCAGAAGAGTGATGAAAATGAGAAGCTGGCATGGGAATGAAGCAGGCTGTGTGTGGAAGTGGAGCAGGATGAAGCAGGTGTACAGAGCAAAGGTCACTTCCTGAACTGCTTAGATCTGGGACCAGGAGGAGAGAGGTCTGCTGTGCAACGTTGTTGCTTAAATTTTAGATACAAGGGTAAAAATCAGCTGCAGAGAGCTTTCTCACTATTCTAGGACACCTAGCAAAAGGGGGCCCACGAGGTAGGCAGGAACACGGAAAGAATACCATACCAGTTAGTTTTCTGTGCAGATGGTCTCACGTTACAGATGAACGTATCCGAGTTTTACCTTTGGGAATCCCCCTGCCTCAATAATGGTACCTGAATTGCTTAAACAAATTATCAGCACATTTAAACTATTATAAATTCACTGGAAAAATAGTTGAAAACCCACTGCATGAAGCTGCGAAAGGATTTCATTTGTAGGTCATTTTCTGCTTCTTTTGTCCCTCCCCCGCCCCCTGCACATATTTCATAGCAAAGCACATAGTTTTGCATGGGGGTGAGAATCTGACTTGCAGCCACAATACTATTGTTGATGCATGTTTAGTTTCAAAGTGCTCAAAGTGATATGAATCGAGTAGTATGATCAAAATTTTGTGGAAGGATAATCATTAAAGTAGAGAGCAATGAAGAAAAACAGAAGCCATGGAAAACTTTTCCAGAGAGCATTCCCAAAGTTTTCTCTAAGGATAAAATATGCACACAAATTATGTATATACATAGATATATGTATATATGATACGGCGATAGAAAAAGTAACTAAAAGTAAACGAGAGAACTAAATAAAAAGAACAACATGGTTCCAAGCTCATAACGTTTTCAAACCAATTAAGTGAAACCCAATTAAGCAAAGCAGTTCCTCATAAGTGAGCCCCTCTAAATGACAACGTTTGTTAAGATCATTTTTAATACTTCTTATGTATCTTTGTATTTGCTGTATTTTATCTATAAAAAGACAATACATTTATTTTAATTATCAAGGCATCCGGCAACAGTTCTATTCAATCCTGAAATGCTTGAGTTTCTTTTTGTTTTGTAAACTCTTTTTTTATCCTCCATCAGAGCCCCTCTCATTTTTCGATATGATGAGGCGTAGGCCTTTATTGTAAATGTCTTTTCTGGGAAGCTATGTAGGTATGTGATTTGCAAAATGCATAGCCAACAGCTCTTGTAACCTTAAAATATTTTCCTCTGCCTCTCCCCCGGCACCTCCTCCACTCTTGGTCACCAGTTGAGTGCATACAAACTCTTGGGCTTGAAAATGTTATCTATGTAAATTCTTCTTTCGCAGCTGGACAAGATGCTTTCAAGAGTTTTTCTGTTTCCTGTGTGGCGAAGCTGCTTTCCCCTAACGACTATTTCCCATCAGTACCACAAAGACTTACCTTCTTAACCACCGCTTCAACGGTCTCTCACCACTTCCACCTTTCTACAGAACATTTCATTTGGAAGGAGGTTCACAAATATTTGTTCACTGGGCTGTTCAGACTGATAACATCTCTTGGGACTTGAACTTTGATGCACAGCTCTGATCTGGGAAAAAAAAAATGCAACTGTCAAACATAGGCAGATAATACCCCAAAGGAAAACAGACTCTTTTCTGTCTCAAAGTCACAACAAGATGGTGATTTGTTTTGCTCTTTTGGAAAATGTCACTCTTTATATTTTTCTGAAAATCCAAATGAAAACGTTGTGTTACCTACCTATTTGCTAACTTTTGCAGAATTTTAGGATAGATTCTAAATCATATACTTTGTGAACTAATGTATTATTTTGTAGTAGAAACTATAGAACTAAGAATAGAAAATACAATTAGATGGAAAAACATGGAGGCATAGATTTACATTTGTTTATGAAATGAGAGGAGAATGTCTTTATTCTAGTAAAATAAGACTTGTCAAGGCATCTTTTATATGCCTTAAGATATTCATTTAAAAATCATCTCATGTTAACTGAAAAAAAAAGTTAGTACAATAGAATTATGTCTATGCTCTTTATAAGAATATTATAGTACAATCTTAGGATTCCAAATTATATTCCCTGCTTATTTTTAAAAAGCTAGATTTCCTTGAATTATTTTTCATGAACCTAGGAGCTTTGTTTTTTATTAATCTTTGCTTGTTTCATGGTCTTTGCTATTATGGTTTTCACTCTAGGATATTTTCAAATAGTTGATTTACACCTGCATGAACCAGAGTAGAAAAATCTTCAGTTTCAAATATTTGATAATTCAGAATTCCATAGGCTCAAAATTAGCCCCTTCCTCAATATGCATACATTTATAAGCTAAGATATATGTAGAAAAAAATGACAAGCGAATATATCTATCACCACAAAAGGCAGAACTGTGGATTAATGTTTATTATGGCCCTAAGCAGCATAAAGTGTGTGCTAAGGAATCCTAGTTTTCAGAATAGTCGTGGAAGCTCCACACACAGCTATACACACAGCAACGTTCCCACTGTCTAATGAGCTTGGGAATTTTTCACTGAGACGAAGTGAAGCAGGCTTCCTGGAGACTTCCACTTGTTAATACCCTGAACATTCCAGAACAGAGCTGTTCTACCCCTTGAAATTCCTTCTGAAACTCTCAGATCCCACATGCTGTGAAATCTGTTGTTACAAAAAGCAACTGCTCCAAATTGTTAATTAAATAACCACGTTTAAACAACCACAAATTGTGTTTTTGGTTTTGTTTTTTCAGTTTGACTCCTCTCTTTCCTAACGTTATCACCCTAGTTTGGATTTTTATCTTTCTCTACCCACCTGTAATTTTTTTTTCTTGTTCCATCCTATGAATTTCATCATATGACTCTTTCCATTGTGCCTCTACTACCGTCACAGACTTTATATATATATATATATATATATATATATATATATATTTATATTTGGGCTTCTTTACCATGATAAAGAAAAATGTTTGCAATGTAATCTGATATCCAAGAATGTAATCCCAATCAATTCCACCATTTTTTCAGATGACTTCATTTCATGGCCCATCTGTTTAGGGAATTAACCTGATCGCTAAACAAGCCAGAGATGTCTTTGCTCTGGTCTAGTCCTCACATCAGTTCATCTGTCTGAACTATGCTCAACCAATCTGCGTCTTCTGAAATCTACTATATTCCCTGGTTGGATTTTAATAGAACTCTTCTGCATGAAACTCTCAGATCCTTCCATCAGTACAAAACAGTCCTCTCACTTAAACTGCCATAAAAGTTTCTAGCAAATATTTTGAGGCATATGTAACATTTGTTTGTGGTTACCTCAAATGCTTGATTTTCTTTTTTTTTTTAGCATTTCAAATGAAAAAAGATTTCATTTGAAGGAATTTTCCATTATAGGTTTTCATTTGTATAAGGAATTATATATATATATATTATATATATACACGTATATATATGATAAATACAATGACATAGATATGGACCAACATACGGTGGTGGCCATTAAGTCATGTCCAACTCTTGAGAGCCCATGGACCATAGCCCACCTGGCTCCTCTGTCCATGGGATTTCCCAGGCAAGGACATTGGAGTGGGTTGCCATTTCCTTCTCCAGGGGATCTTCCTGACCCAGGGATCAAACCTGGGTCTCCTGCATTGCAGGCAGATTCTTTACCAGCTGAGCAACATATAAATATAGATAAATAGATAGATTCAACTGCTTGATTGAGCTGTAAAATATTTAGGATGGGGAGGGGATGTAGCATGGAAGAGAATTTCTGCTTGGAAGCTTGGAGATTAGCTTAAAGTGGTGGGCAATTATATGTAAAATGCATTCAGGGGCTTTCATGGTGAGAAAGTTCATTACCTAAGTGAGCACAGTCCTAAAACTTTCAGAATCACTGCTTTAGGGGAAGAATTATGAGATGATTGCATATTACCTTCAGCAGAACAGCTTTTATTATTTTAACCTTTATACTTCTTTAAGTATGCCAGATTAAAAGAGTGTGGATTTTCAAATATTTTATGTATCTTCAGATTTGTTTCTGATTTGTTGAATGAAAAATAGGGGGGGATATCCTATGCCCTAAGGGAGGGCATATTTCTTTTCCCCTTTTGTTCATGGTACAATGATTCTTCAAGAACCTAAATCATCCTGGCCCCACGTTGGTGCCTTAATCTTAAAGATAACTCCTGGGAGAACAGCTGAGTGCATCACATCTAACCTCTCCATTTAGGACCGTTAGACTCTATTATTATGGCTTAGAATTCTCTCTAGGACACAGGTAGCTTGAGGCATGCAATGGGGCCCTCCTAGAACTGGGGACCGTCTTACCTTTAGGATCATTTTGTTAATCGATGGAGATGGAGGAAAGGAATGTATGTTTGCCTGCCTGTCTGACCTTTGTGGCCCCATGGACTGTAGCCCACAAGACTCCTTTTTCTATAGGATTTCCCAGGCAAGACTACTGGAGTGGCTTGCCATTTCCTCCTCCAGGAGATCTTGCTGACCCAGGGACAGAACCCACGTCTCCTGCATTGTAGGTGGGTTCTTCACCACTGAGCCCCGGAGGAAGCTCAGAGGAAAGGAATACACAAACACAAACCAATCTTTCCAACACATGATCGTTTATGTCTCAGGTCAAATCTTCCCAAACAATCCACGTTCTCTTAGGAGCAGACACGTGGATACACCTAGGAAGGCCCACAGTTCTTGAGGAACCGTTAGGAAATGCATTCTATTAGGTTTCCAACAGTTAAAATCCTCTCTGTGGACGAATAATGAAAAGCAAAGGTTTTTCAATATGCCTCTCAGACATTACCTTAGGTTGAGAATGCGCATTATTTTAAAGGAATTAATGTGTCTATGGCCAAGATTTCTCTTGTATCCGCAAAGTAATTTTGATAAAGGTGAATTCATCATATGTGACTTTGGCTCATTGTCAAAGATCAGCTTCAGAGTTACAGGTTACAGCCAATAAGATTGTATTACTCCTGATCTTATTCTATTCTCCTCATAAAATTGACAGATGGTCGGTTGATGTATATTTTATATATGTATATTATATATATTTGGTATATATGTATATTTATATATGTATATTTTATATATTTGGTATTACATATTATATGTATTTGGTGTACCTCCAGCTAATGTGATTACAGATTATTTAGATATCTGGAATCAATTTAACAACCTTCTGAACTGTATATGACTAGTCATTATCTGACTTAATGATTTTAGTGGTTTCGGATGCCAGGATTGTCAGTGGTCCTGGCATGGGAAATTTGAATTGAGAAGATTACTTCCCTATGGACTGTTTCTCTAGGGAGGGCAGTTGGAATCAAAGAGGAAAATACCTGGTCAAACTCATTATCAAAACTGCATAATAGTAAATGTCAGCCTGTGGGAAATCTAAGGAGAATGTGCTTCATTTTCTAATGAAGGAACCAGTGTTATTGTTTAAAAACAGTCCCCGCATACTTATGCTTTGTCTCAAGGAAAATATTTTAAGGTGGATTTTAAATGATTTCTTTCTTTTAAATCTTACTCTGCTTGTCACCATTGATGCCCTGAGTCATTTGGAAAGAATAAGCAGTTAGAAGGTAAAACTCAGAGAATTGGATGGTTAAGACAATCTCTGATTTAATACAAATAACTCTTTGAGGTCTCAAGAAGATTTGTAGCACTCTTTCCAAACAGCACAAGAAAAAAATACAGCCTCCTGGTTGATTACAGCCTGAGATTATAGAAGGATAGCAAGCAATCTTGACTATGCCATTCTGGGACAATTAAATATCATTTAATCCTTATGTTTTAGAAAGATAACCAGGGAGAATAAGAACAGTGAATAAAATAAGTGAGTTAAAATCTCAGATGGAATTTTTATTTTAAATAATGAATAAACATTAATTTACAATTTAGATAATCCAAGAAATTTGGAGTGGGGTAAAGACAATAATAAGTCTTAATAAACAGGGTTTCTTTCAGCTATCATGGCTAACTATAAATGCAAAATTTGTAAATACTATTAGGCTTCTACAAGAAAAATCCTGGGAGCATAAATCTGTTGATTGCTAAACAATTTATTCCACTTGGGTCTTGTGAAAAATCTCTCCACATTACGGAATATGTTTGTTTTTTAATGAGGGATCCTGTTACACCACCCTCCTATAATCAGCTAACCAGTTGCTTAAAAATAAAAGACTGGTCTGGGAACTAAGATCCCACATGCTGCACAGTGTGACCAAAAAGTAACTCTGATCACAGAACTCCAGCTGCCAAAATTCTTTAGACGTCACCATTGAATGACCTTCTTGTCTCGTGCCAAATTAGTTTCTCAATTGAATCTTCAGATGATCTCTCGGAATGAACTCCTAGAATCTTCCTGTCCATCTTCCAAAATGAGAATCCAAGGTATAGCCTTCTTCTGCACCCCTCAAATTCTATCTCCAGCTTGCAAAACAAATTGCTGCCCGAGATTCTCAATCTAATACCTCATAAGAGAAATGGACAATTTTATGCAGAAATTAACAATTGAAATCTAACTGAGAAAAGGAATAAGCAATGAACATGTCTTTTGAAAGGCTTCATTAATCTCTCAGTCATGTGCAATTCCACAGTCAAGAACTGCTTTTGGCTCAAGCCACTCTTTTAATTTTATAGGTCATTAATATTTCCTCAAAGCAGATACCACAACATATTGCCAAAAACACAATGGATGAGAATCTTTCAGAATGGACACATTTCAATCTTAACAAAGTATAAAATAATATATTATTCTGGGACTTACTTTTTTTTTGCTACTAAATTATTTGATATAGCTATGAGATTAGATAATGTGGCATAAAAGAAGCTGAATTTGCCTGGGCTCCGACAACAGAACTCCTTTTCAGTTTCTAGAAAGCTGGCTAAAAAGCTGATGGGTATGTTTGTTGCAAAATTAATATTTTTAAACTGGGGGAAAATTCTTTGCTGCTTCAGCTGGCTGGCATGCATTTCAAAACTAACATGCCAATAACATCAATGGCTTTGTTCAAGATCAGCAATAACAACAACCAGTATTCCTGAACAGCACTTAAGTTGGCAGGCAGTATTACCTACGTTGCTTTATGTGCTTGTGATTGCATTGCTTTCAATATCTCCTAATTTAACATCGGAGAAACTGGGGCTCAAAGCGGCTAGATACCTTGACAACAGGTGAGACTCGTTCTGTTGGACCCAGCCCAGCCTGCTCTGCATATCTGGGCGCAGGAGAGCTGTGCCCAGGTGATGGGGTGGTAGAGGGTCCCCTGTCCCCTGCCCTCCATGGGAGGCTGCACCAGCACTCGCTGCCCAGGGTCCAGACACCTGGCAGGCAGACCATCCATCCTCATCCTTCAGCACAGCACTCACTTTCGAGGCATTTGTCAGACGGTTCTATCATAAAGGGACCCACTAGAGATACCTACCATGTACCTAGACTGCAAAGATGCAGTCTAAAAATGGACCTACTCCTCCTCGGGAAACGCTCAGAGCCTTAGTCTGGTTTTAAGATAGAGCTGTCATTCATTTGAAGCACAGGGCTGAGCCTAAGCAGGCTTTCAGTGGAGACACGGGTTTGAGCATTTTCTTCAAACATTCAGTCAGTGTTGACTGCACACGTGCTGGTGACAGGCACTGCTCAGGAGCTGAACCCCGAGACAAAGCCAGGTCCCCCGCCCTTGGAGAGCTGCGTCCTGGAGAGAGACACCCGTCTTCTCTCCACACAGGCACCTCCTGCTGGCTCAGCTGGTGGAGAAACCGCCTGCAATGTGGGAAAGCTGGGTTTGGTCCCTGGGTTGGGAAGATGCCCTGGAGGAGGGCATGCAACCCACTCCTGTATTCTTGCCTGGAGAATTAACAGAGGAGCCTGGTGGGCTATAGGCCATGGGGTCGCAAAGAGTCAGACACGACTGCCTAAACACAGCACACGATAGTAAACCAATGCGAGGCATAAAGAGGGGAGAGTAGGTTCTTGCTGAAGACCTATTTTAAATAAAAGAGTGTGTTTGTCAATCCCAATCTATCCCCTCCATCCCTGCCTCCTTCGCACTTTGGTAACCATAAATTTTCTCTAAATGTGCCAGTTTGTTTCTTATTTGAGTCTGTGTCTGAGTTTGTCTTATTTTATACAAATCAGTTCATCTGTATCATATTATAGATTCCTCATACAGGCCATGCCATATGACATTTATCTTTCTCTGCCCGGTTTACTCCACTCAGTATGATCATCTCCAATTCTGTTCAATATTCTGTAATCAGCTAAATGGGAAGAGGATTTGGGAAGGAACAGATACACATATATGTATAACTGAATCACTTCGCTGTGTACCTGAAACTAACCCAATGTTGTTCATCAATTACACTCCAATATAAATGAAATAAAGTAAGACAAGGTGAAGTAAAATAGGTTAAAATAACATAGGAAAAGGGTTAGCAAACCGTGTTATAAAGTATAAACCAGCTTTGCTGCCATTCCATCCTCACCCTTCTTTCCCTTCCAACCTAGTGATGCCTCTCTCTGCACTACGCTGCCATGAGGACTTGACACTCTCATCTTCCAAGAGAGGACCAGAAAATAATGCCAGCAGGAAACCTTTAGCTTTATGGAAAAAAAAAATAGTGATCAAGGTTTAGGAGAGAAAAGAACTGGAAAAATACTAGGTCTTTTTTCTTTTTCTTTTTCTTTTGTTCCAAATGAGAAAGAGACTCAGGTAAAATTAAAAATAATTTCTGAGGGCTAGAAGAAAAAGAATGGGAGAAGGAAGCAAGAACATCAGACTCTAAGGAGGATCTTTTGAAAGATCAAAGGCACTGGGCCTGGGGAATGAATGGCAGGACACCAGGAGAGAGGGAGGGACTCAGAGAGGAGACTTGCCCTTTCCCCACGTGGGACCAGACCTGTGGGGAAAGTTCCAGATAACCCTGAATGCCAGCAGCAGGTGGTCTGAAGTGTGGGCCTGCCAGAGGTCAACCATTTGGACCTGACCCCACCCCTGGACTGTAGCTGTGGTCAACTCAGTGGCTCCAGGAGGGAGCAGAGGCCGCTGGAGACCCGTGGGCTGCACACGCATGGGTGGACACCAGTGAGTGAGTCCCCTCAACAGCACTCAAGGCCTTGGGGTGCCATCTCCCCAGATTAGATGCATCCAAGGAGAAGGAGGCTTCCCAGGTGGTGCTAGTGATAAAGAACGCACCTGTCAATACAAGAGACTAAAGAGACTTGGGTTGGATCCCTGGATCGAGAAGATCCCCTGGAGGAGGGTATGGCAACCCAGGTCAGTATTCTTGCCTGGAGAATCCCACGGGCAGAGGAGCCTGACGGGCTACAGCCCATAGCCTCAGAGTCAGACATGATTAAAGCAACTGGGCACAGCACAAGGAGAAAGAGGCTTGCAGGAAAACCTGAAATGATGGGGTTTAAACTTGTATTTACCAAGTTTCCTCAAAATTAAAAATTGCTAACATTTTCTGCAAGGAGATCCAACCAGTCCATCCTAAAGGAGATCAGTCCTGGGTGTTCATCAGAAGGACTGATATTGAAGCTGAAACTCCAATATTTGCCCACCTGATGCAAAGGGCTGACTCATTGGAAAAGACCCTGATGCTGGGAAAGACTGAAGGCAGGAGGAGAAGGGTTGACAGAGGATAAGATTGTTGGATGGCATTACTGACTCAATGGACATGGGTTTGGGTGGACTCTGGGAGTTGGTGATGGACAGGGAGGCCTGGTGTGCTGCGGTTCATGGGGTCGCAAAGAGTCAGACACAACTGAGCAACTGAACTGAACATTTTCTGATATAAATTAAGTAGGGTCTGCAAACAGATCTGTAGGGTCTCCAAACAGAGATTTGGAGACCCTACTTAATTTATATCAGAAAATTATAAATTATAAAAATAAAGACATTTTTTATACCTAAATAATTCATTGGATATATTGTCCATGTTACAAATATAATACACTGGGTGACATCCAAGTGCATAAAATAGTAAAATAAAAGTCATTTGTTTTATTATTAAAATTTAGAGAACTGAGTCAGAGGTCATTTATCAATGTTCATGCTTTGATTTGTTTTTAAACTTTACTCTTTTAACTATCTTCTCTTATTTCACTGACAAAAATCAGTGTGAATCATATTTTTTTATTTCAAAATCCATAGTGTCAGAGAAATTTGCTTTATGGATAGTTCACAGCATTATTTTAAATTTCCCATTTAGGGAAAGTTTATCACAGCTTTTTTTACATGAATGTATATAGTCTTTGAATGTTTTAGCTAGTAAACTATGTTCAACCCAATTTTTCTAATACTTCAAAATATTTCTCATTGTGAAAAAAACAGGATATTTCAAGAGAAGAAAGAGAAAATGTGCATCTTGTTTTTAGTGTCTGAACTATACCTCCTAACACCATGTGGAAATAAGATATTACTTATTAATAAAATAAATTATGCTTTGAAATGAAATCCTTTCACAGATTTAAAACAAGGGGGCAACTCATAAATCTACAGACATTTAGGCGAGGTTAAGTGAGAAACACACCAATAAAATTTCTACAGCAGATCACTTGTACAACCCAACGGCCAAAAGAATAAAAGTACCTCTGGGATTTATATCTTTTGGCTCAGTGGGTAACATATTCAGGTACCACACAAAAAAATGTAACTCTTTGTGGTTTCCTTAAAAAGAGTATTGAGTCACTTTAGATTAATAAAAGCAAAGAGGATTAACAGTGTTTTTAATCAGAAAGAGAACTGAGCTTTGCCAGCTGTCTCTTCATTACAGAAAATTTAGATCACTTCAGACAGAACTGAACATGATTAAAAAGAAGTCCCTTATTCACCTCACTGCTGTTTCACAATGTCTTGTACCCAACAGATAAACAAGCACACCCATAACTAGAGTGCATGGTTTCCCAAGGCCAGTATCTCACGGCCAGTTTTAACCAACACTTGGTTTCGGTCATGATTTTCAGATCCTCTCCCTGCAGATGGTCCTGTGATGGAGGTCTAGTTTGGTGAGGCTGTTGGAGGGGCAGCCCAGCGCGGGGTAGGCTGGCATCTCACGACCGGACAGAATGCGCAAAAGCCGATCTCGACCCCAACGCTTCGTGCCTGCTGGTGCAATCTGAGTGGAGTTAGCTCGTTATGAAGTCAAATCACATTTTAGAGACTTCCTGCGGCAGAAAGAAAAGCCCATGTCTTTTCCACCTCTGCCTTGCCCACTGTGCACAGATGCCAGGGATTTGTGTTTCCGCTTGGGTC
Source organism: Capra hircus (assembly GCF_001704415.2). NCBI lineage: Eukaryota > Metazoa > Chordata > Mammalia > Artiodactyla > Bovidae > Capra > Capra hircus. Next base: position 76,511,795 of record NC_030823.1, on the reverse strand, counting down.
CAAATAAAGGACTCTACATTCATACGCTCAGGTTGTTAAATCTATCTGGAATTCTGCGAATGAAACATCAATTTCCGAGAGTACTCTGGAGAGTATCTGCAGAGTACAGAAGATGAGAGCGTAGTGCAGACAGCACTGGAGAAAGAACCCAGAGTCCCAGCCTGGCTCGGTCCGGAGCAGGCTTCCGGGTGAATCACCTGTCTCCCTGAGCATCGGTGTCCTCATCCGCAGAACCAGCGGTTTGAACTGCATGGCTTTTAGCTGCAGTACGATTCTAATGTGGAATGCTTCCCTGAATTCCATCTGAGTAATTTTGTACCGCAATGTAAATCTATTTTTAAAGCTGGATATTTTTCATCTGCCTCTGCTTTGCTAAGTGTTCCTTTATTTTTATCCATGTCAGTGATAAAAAATATTAAGCGACAGAACTCAAAGCACGTCATAAGAACCCTAACTAGGGCGACAGTGATTCAGAGTGTGATAAACTTTGGGAGTGGTTACTCACTGTCCCCTGGTAAGTTTATTATCGTCCACTCAAGGTTCACTTTTATCTGCAAGAGTATCACGGGAAACCCTATGCCTTTTAGAAACAAATATGTCGTCTGACAGCTAAGTTCAGAGTGCGTCATTAGAACTCTGAAAGTTGACCTGAAGAAAATCTAGAGTTACCTTTCATGTGTCTCAGGGCTCGAAAATAGTGGACAGGTAAGTCAGAGGTGCTGTGAAGAGGAAAATGAGATGCTAGCTACTAGTTGTAAAAAAAGCTGCAAGAATATATTGTGCAACGTGGGGAATATAGCAGATACTGTATTTTATAATAACTATGCATGGAGGTAAGCTTTAAAAATTGTGAATCACTGTGTTATATACCTATGATTTGTACAATCTTATGCATCAACTGTACCTCAATAACAAAGAAGAAAGGTATTAGAGAGACATATTCCACCACAAACACCCCCATCCCACTTCACCTAAAATACACACACCCACACACGTCTATTTATTCTTATTCATTTTTTTAACTAAAAAAATTTTTTTTAAAGCTTCACAATGTTGTGTTAGTTCAGCTGTCAAGTTAACATGAATATATGTGTCCTTTTTCCTGTCCTTTTCCACTGTGGCTGTCATCGGATATTGGAGATAATTCCCTGTGTTTTGCAGTCGGTCCTCGCTCTTGATCCATCCTCTAGATAAGAGTCTATCTCTGCGAATCCCAGACTCCCAGGCCATTGCTCCCCCAGCCTGCCTCCCGCTTTGCAACCACAAGTTTGTTCTCTATGTTTGCGAGTAGTTCTCTATGTCGGTTTCTGTTTTAAGACAGGTTCATTTGTGTCAAATTTTGGATTCCATATATATGTGATGCATGAGATGTCTCTTTCTTTGGGAGACTCACTTCGCTTAATATGATCATCTCTAGGTGCATCCATGTTGCTGAGAATGGCATGTTTCATTCATTTTTATGGCTGAGAAATATTCCCTTATATTTTGGGGTCGCAGCTTTATCTATTTGATGTTGATGGACACTTAGGTTGCTTCCGTTGTTTACTGTTAGTGTTGATGTGGGCACAGGCATGACCTAATGCAGTGAGCCAGTCGTGGGGAGAGGAAGTAATTGAGAGCGGGTGATACTCTTTCTCACACAGTGGACTCTGGGCCTGGTCAGAACCAAGCAAACTGGAAACCTGACCATGAGGTTGGTGATTCTTTGGGCCCAGAGCTTGGATTCCCATCCACCGAGAATGGTCTAGCAACTGCTGCTGCCCAACGTTCAGCCTGGAAGCCACAGAACCAGTACAAAGCCCTGAGGTGACGTCACCCAGAAGGGAGCCGGTGACTTGGTGGTGGAAGGATTGTGCTGGAGCTCTTCCATACTGGAAGGGACAGTGCTTCGTCTGGGCTGGCACGGACACAGTCTCTGGTTCTGGGCGGCCTTTCGTGCCTGTGAAGCCTCTGCCAGCCTGCTGTGGGCTTGTAGACTGATTCACAACGTGATTTACGACCCCAAAGTGGTCTGGGTGTCTGATTAGAGAGATTTCAACATCAGAAGTGCTGTGAAGGCAGAGGTATTTTAAATTTACTTCCAGTTTTGCCATTTTGATATCCTGTTAGTGCGTGTTTTGAATGCTGTGAATATATATATTTCTTCAGATGTGAGACGTGCTATCATCTTTCTGCGTCATGATTTCTTACTCTTGCAACCTGACAGTGAGTTAGAGCAACTCTTTGTTTGTCTGACAGCCAGAGGTAGCGGTGACTTACTCGAAGTTTCTATGTCTTGAAGCAACTCTTTGTCAGCACCCCTGCTCCACAAAGGTTTTGCTTCAGAGCCACACCCTAAAGTTAGTTTCTAAACCATATATCAAATCATTGCTGCAAATATTGGGCCAAACAGAAGTGATAAGGGTTATACAGCATTATGTTTGAACTTTCACTGTATGTTATCAAAGATGTTTTCCAACTCTACCATAAGCTGAAACCATAATGTGTTTGGATGCTCTGATTTCAGCAGAATAAAATCATAAATTGGGTCACAACAGCTCAGTATTTATTAACGATGTAACAGGTTACAAACCAGTTCAAACAAATGATTATGACGTAACTCACTGATTCTAAACCCATCATCATGGGTGAAGGACAGAAATTTGAAAGACATTCCAGATTATGATTTTATTTTTTGAAAAAATTAAAATCGAAACTTCAACAAAACTCAAGAAAAAAATTTTGTAGGATAAATTCTCTGAGTACTACCTGATAATTTTTTATGACTTTGGGTATAAAGGCTTTATTTGTATTTGAGGGAGGTACAGATTATAAATGTTCAGAAACACCAGTACAAGTACCAGTACAATTACCAGTACAAGTAATTGTACTTTGCCCATGAATGATGACACTGTGGAATCATGTTCTATTTTTTTTTTAATTGCAGTATAGTTAGTTGACAATGTTTCATTAGTTTCAGGTGTATAGTGATTCAGTTACACATTTTCTTTTGTAGGTTTTTCCTTATAGGTTATTACGAGGTACTGTGTGTGGCTCCCCGTGCTCCCCAGCGGGTCCTTGTTGTTTATCTGTTTTATATACAATAGTGTGTATCTGCTGATACTAAATCCCTCATGTCCCCCCATCCCTCTTTCCTCTTTGGTAACCATAAGTTTGTTTTCTATGTCTATAATTCTATTTCTGTTTTGTAAATAAGTTTATTTGTATCATTTATTTTAGATTCCATATGTAAGCAAAATAATATTTGTTCTTTCTTTTAGGTTCCACATATAAGCAATATCTGGCATCCCAGGTGCCACTAGTGTTACAGAATCTGCCTCCCAAAGCAGGAGATGTGAGAGACATGGGTTCAGTCTCTGGGTCGGGAAGATCCCCTGGAGAAGGAATTAGCAACCCACTCCAGTATTCTTGTCTGGAGAATTCCATGGACCCATGAGCCTGCTGGGCTACAGCCCATGGGGTCACAAAGAGTCGGACATGACTGAGCAACTAACACTTTCACTTTCTCTATAAGCAATATGGTATTTGTCTTTCTCTGTCTGACTTCACTCAGTATAATCACCTCTGCTGCTGCTACTAAGTCGCTTCAGTCATGTTCGACTCTGTGTGACCTCAGAGATGGCAGCCCACCAGGCTCCCCCGTCCCTGGGATTCTCCAGGCAAGAACACTGGAGTGGGGTGCCATCGCCTTCTCCGACGATCATCTCTAGGTGCATCCATGTTGCTGCAGATGGCATCATTTCATTCTTTGTTTGACTGATATTCCATGGTATATTTGTACCACATCTTCATATTCTTGTTCTAGACTATATTGTAATGACTTTCTTTTCAATTAGTATACATGTTTGGCATCTCTAGTTCACAGGTTTCACTATGAATCTTTTTAGAACATCCTTGGAGCAGCATTTACTAGGTCCTTCAACACTCATAAAAATGCCACTTGTGCTGTGAAAGAAACAGAGGCTCTTACACCTGTCTTCCTTGCACATACATGTTGGTTGAGTGGCAAAAAGGGCAAAAAATTGAGGCATAGTTCTCTGGTATCACAGCAGGTAGCCTAGTGTTTCCTGAGTGAGTGAATGTTGTATTTGACCAACTCATTATCTGAGTGTAATAGAAAATAAATACCATGAGCAGGAATCCTGCAGTAATATGCCCACCCTTCCTGTCGACTCCCATTCCAAGCAATTTAACTCTGTCGACCAAAGAGATCTTGGAACTCACGGACAACTGGCATAATTGGGGTCTGGCATCTGTTGAGATCACAGCACAAAGAACTGGGTCAGAATCAGCTCCTGGGGAAAGTGGTTACTGCCTGGGGAAAAGACCACAAAGAAGTAGGCACTAGAATGACCCTACCTTTTAGAGATTCGTGTACCTACAGGTAGAAGGTTGACATCATTATACCTTCTGGGCTTAGCCTACAATTCTCTTATTTTTTCTCTCATGGTTGTTTTTTACATTTTGGGAACTCGTAAGAAGACGACTGAGATCGTTCTGAGTGAGTACGCAAGTGTGTCCCAGAGCCCTGGAAGATGAAAGAGGAAACCACCGTGTCTTGGAGGCTGGACTAGTTCAGTGAAGCCACTGAGTGAGGAACCATCCTTCAGGTGCTTTGGCAAAGTATCCGTGCCTCTAGACTGGGCACCAAAGCTCTCTTTTTTCTTATCAATGGAAGTCTAATCATTTAGGCAGCTCTAACCTCTAGTCCTGAGATGCATGAAATAGTAAGGAAAAAAATAACAAGCTTTTTAAAGTTTCCCAGCAGCTGGGGAGACAATATCAGACAGAATAAGAAGGACACATTTGCAGTGAATTAGAACTGCTGGTGGAGACAGATGAAAATCAGAAATATGAGAATCATGTTCAGAGCACTCAATATTTAAAAGTTTTCTATTCTGCAACAATAACAAAAAGAAATAAAACACAAACCATTATTTCACAGTAAACAATAAATTATCTAATTTGAAAAAAAGATGGTTTGTATAATAATCACAGTAAGTGGTCTATGAGGTCAACTACAAATATTATCTCGAATCGCAATGCAAACACATATATAGAGAGATAGCAATCATGAGAGAAAAGGTAAAGAATTTAAGGCAAAATCTGAAAGATGAAATATAAATGATAGAATTTCCAGAATAAGGAAAAGAACAGAAAGAGAGGAGAGGCAGCAGTTAAATAGACTTGATTAGAGAATTTTCCTGACAAGGAGAAAGGATCAAGTCTGCAGAGTGTAATGACTTTCCTAGTTCTAAACCAAACTGATGAATATGGAAATGCATCAAACACATCCTCGCAAAATTCTAAAGTCAAAGGGTTAAAAATACAGAAGCCTCCAAGCAGAAATGAAAGTTACCTACAAGTCGAGGAAGTGTTTGGCACTGTTTTATTATCTAATTAATAATGATTGAAGCATCCAGAAAAGAGGAAAAAGAAAAACAGAGTTACAACTCAAGAATCCTATAATCAGCTGGGATGTTATTTATTTGAAAATACACAAGATCCTGATGCTGGGAAAGATTGAGGGTGAGAAGAGAATGGGGAGACAGAGGATGGGATGGTTGGATGGCATCACTGAACATGTGCGTGTGCTAAATCTCTTCAGTCATGTCTGACTCTCTGCAACCCTATGGACTATAGCCAGCCAACCTTCTCTGTACATGGGATTCTCCAGGCAAGAATGCTGGAGTCGGTTTCCATTTCCTTCTCCAGAGTGAACATGAGTTTGAGCAAACTCTGGGAGAGAGTGAAGGACAGGGAAGCCTGACGTGCTGCAGTCCATGGGGTTGCAAAGTATCAGACATGTCTTAGCGACTAAATAATAGCAACAAGAATTTAGAAAACATATCACCCAAACATCTGCATGAAAAAATACTTGAAAAAAAAAAAAACCTTCCAGTCAAAAAATAATTCTATAGAAAGGAAGATTAAGAGGAAAGAGGGTGGTGATCTGTACACTTAACCATCCATCAGTCCATGTATTTATCAGTCCATTGCTTTATACCTTAATACATGAACATTCAGAAGTGAGTGATTCAATGCTTGATTTAAAAAGTCTTGAAATTGAAACCACATATTTCAAAGATTGTAAAGACCTGGTATAATTCTTCTAAAGGTTTAATATTTTTGTTGGTGGTGTGAGTGATGCAGGTGAAGGCCAAGAGTTCTGAATACTGTGCTGGATAAGACAGTGGCATCTGGACCAGGAGAATGGTTGGTCGTCTTTTTCACGTAACAGGAGAAGCACAGGTGTCTAAATAGATGAGCAGGAAAAAAGTACATTCATTATTAGCCGAATGAAAAATATGGTTTTAATACAAACTGACAGAAACTGAAATAAGTAGCAATTTGATGAAATAAAAAAGAGATAGGGGAAAAAAAAGAAAATTTAAAGTGGATAATAAACATGAAATATATTGATCTTCATTCAAAATGTGAGTGGAATATGAATTTTGACAATAAAGGCAGAGTTTTATAGTGTCTCAGTGGTAAAGAATCTACCAAACAGGAGAACTGGGTTCAATCCCTGGGTCAGGAAGATCCCCTGGAGGAGAAAATGGCACTCCACTTCAGTATTCTTGCCTGGAAAATCTCATGGACAGAGGAGCCTGGCAGGCTACAGTTCATGGGGTCACAAAGAGTTGGGCACAAGTTACCAACTAAACACCAACAGCAAAATATATAATACCTGTGTGCATCATGTTTACATGAGATACATCTAAAACAGTGGACAGGGGAAGTTTGGAAGTAAAAATTTTGAGCCAAAAATATGAAAAAAAGATGCAATAAAACAGCTGCTGCTGCTAAGTCGCTTCAGTCGTGTCCGACTCTGTGCCACCCATAGACGGCAGCCCACCAGGCTCCCCCGTCCCTGGGATTCTCCAGGCAAGAACACCGGAGTGGGTTGCCATTTCCTTCTCCAATGCATGAAAGTTAAAAGTGAAAGTGAAGTCGCTCAGTCGTGTCCTACACTTAGCGACCCCATGGCAGAAGACTCAATATTGGAAAAGGTGTCATTTGGGCTAAAAGAAAGATATGATCCAAGGAGGAGCATTGTAGAATGATAAAAGCTACTACTTGCTGAAAAGTTTTGACATTAATCAAATGGTGGTTAAAGAATCTGCCTGCAATGCAGCAGACACAGGGGATACAGATTTGATCCCTGGGTCGGGAAGATTCCCTGGAGGAGGAAATGGCCACCCACTCCAGTATTCTTGCCTAGAGAATTCCATGGATAGAGGAACCTGGCTGGCTGTAGTCCATGGGGTCAGAAAGAGTCAGATAGTACTAAACGACTCACACTAAGTATTGGCATCAAAATTCTGTACTAGCATGAACCGAGAAGTGACAGCTGAAGTGAGGGAGAAGTATTACAGGGCAGCTCTAGGGCGTGGGCCAAACAGACTCCTGTCTTTGTGCAGTAGAAGCTCCGATTGACTTGATGAGATGTTTAAGGCAGCAAATTGGGTTATTTTAAGTAATCTGCTCTGTGGCTGCATACAACCAAGGAAAGAAAACATGTTAGAGTCACCTTTTTTATGCGTGTCTGATTGAAGCATGCCCAAAGAAAATGTGTCCTAAAAATCTAAGAAGGACCACTCATTGCCGGGAGCCAGCATGAGGAACTCCGCCCATGGCAAAGGTCATGAGGAAGGTGGCTTTGGCATATGCAAAGGCGGGATTGAGTCTCAGGAAACCCCCTGTTCCCGAGCATCTACCCCCAAAACCAGAGTCTGCCTACTTTACTGATTTATGCTCTCACCTACACCTCTGACTTTACGAGGTGATGTCCCCCACCTCTCTCGGAGAAGGAGTTAACCTACAGCTCCAGTTAATAAAAATTCCTGGGTGTGACAAGAGTGTCTCAACTTACAAACTCCTCTGAAGTTTCTCTAGCCTGCCTGAACAGGTTCGTCCAGCCACATGTGATTGTTTACAGCCTCCCAACCATGAGAGGCATGAGATGCTGTAAACTTTCTAAAAACAGATTGTTTTGAGAAGTTAGAAAATTATTAGTATAGTATAGTGGGTTGATTAGAAATTATATTGGTGAAGGGTTTTTCATTTGTTGAACCAATATTTGCTGTTAAATCTCCATATTCCCTGCCCTTATAATGAATATAACTAATATATAGGAGAAATAAGTATTAACCTTTAAGATTAATCATGTTAACCTTAGGCTAAGTAAATTCCTTTCTTAATTGCAACCCACTACACCCTCACCTTATAGGAATGCAACTTTATCTGGTACCTTCAGAGGGTGGTGCCTGGTTTAAGAAAAATCACCCCTGGAAAATAAGTTTTCTGGTTGACTGACCGTTATCAGAAAGAAAGGATCATAAAATGTTAGCAGGTCTCATGGCCAGAAGATGATGTAAAACCCCTAAAACCTTTTTGTATACATTTATATGAAGCACCTAATTTTGATGAAGGTCAGGACTGCTGACCCCCGCATGACTTTAAAATTTCCATTTGTCTCTATGTGTAACAAAAAGTATATAAGCAAACCTGAAAATAAAGAAAACGGATCAGTTTCTGGAAAGACTGATTCCCCCATGTCGTTCTTTCTTTTCTCCATTTTTCTGGCTGAATTCCCATCTGGAGCATGGGTGCTCGCCAAGCCTGCTAATTTTGCCCTGGCTTTTAAGTTCCATACAAGAGGGAGCCCAAGGCGGGGTACCCTCCGATATTCAAGTGGGCGCCAGTGGCCTACGTAGGTGGTGCAAGCTTCTTGTCTTGAAGCTTTATTGGTATCCCACATAAACCAAGTTATTCAGCCTCTTTTTCTCCACTAATTTTCCTACTACACTATTTCTTTCTAATCTCTCTCTATATCTTTAATTAAGCAATTAATTCCTAGGACGCTGACTCTGTCCCTGCTTTGAATTACCTTGGATCCACCGGGGCTGGACCCCAGCATGTTCACTCATGCTGAGGGCCATCCTCAGGCAAAATAGTAGAACTGGGAAGGATTTCTTCTGTCACTTCTTCCTTCCCTGTTTGAGCTCTCCTGCCCACCTGCCCCCATTCTCCCACTCTGATGCCAGAAAACGGCCAGCTCAGAGGGCACCTCCGAATACTGTTCTGAACATAACTGGGTCTTTATTCCAATGATCAGAAACCTAGGAGGGAATGGAAACGCATCTGATTAACTAAGTCATGGTTTATGGTACTAATTTATCTTAATTCTTACAAATACTTGGCTAATACAATTGGAGAGGTGGCATCAATTCACTCTGCTTTACAGGTGACTGGACTGAAATGAGGGCTTCCCAGGTGGCGCCAGTGGTAAGAACCTGCCTGCCAATGCAGGAGACATAAGAGGCGTGGGTTCAGTCTGTGGGTCGGGAAGATCCCCAGGAGGAGGGCTTGCCCACCCACTCCAGTATTCTTGCCTGGAGAATCCCATGGACATGGGAGCCAGCAGTTTACAGTCTATGGGGTTGCACAGAGTTGGGCATGACTAAGGTGACTTATCAGGAGCACAGACTGAACTCAAGTCCTCTGAACCCATTCATTTAGCTGCCTGATGTGATCCATGACATACTAATTGACTTTTGGTCATAAGGAAGAAAACTGTGAAGATTAAAAGAGGAAGAGTAACTTAAAATGATTCATTTAGAACACACAACTGGCTTAGATGTAAAAAGAGAGAGAAAGGGAGAAAGATAGGGAAGATCAGAGGAAGAGAGGGAAGGAGACAAAACAAGAAAGAAGAAATAAAGAATCAACAACTTCTATGGTGGCTAATTTATGAGATAGTGTGTTTATGTAAAGTGAATATATTTCCTTTCATGTTAATTATTTAAAATCATATTTAAAGTATATCCAATTGCCAGGTGCTTGAGAGGAGTTGATGGGAAGAAAGTTGTACATGTTATATGATTCAAGTCATTTTAATTATGAATTGTATTTTAAAAATTTGAAGTGATATTAAAAAAAAACACTATGGAAAAAGTACTAACACACAATTGTATGTTTCTGAGATAATCACTTATTATCTGCTATAACTTGTAAGTGAAAGAGAAAAAATACAGTGGATTTCCAGTGGAAAGGAAGATGAATTTTTAGAGATATCAGAATGTACATGTAATTGAAAGTCAGAATTAATCAAGACTACTGTCATCACCACCATTATAATTCTTCAGAGCTGCTTTTCTAGAGAAAGTAAAGAAAAGATCAATGTCAGGAGAATAGTTAAAATCTATGCCTCTTTCATTACCAGGAGCAGTCAGGCAGCCAAGGGCAGTGGTCCTCTTTCTAGATGTCAGATGCATGCATTCCATTCCCTCTTTCCCTGTCAAATTGTAAGTAGCTTTGAAAGAGAAAATTCATTGAACTGAGCCTCAGTTTCTTCAACTGGTAAATGACAGGGTTGGACTGGAGAAAAGCTGTAATTCTTTTTAGTCCTAAAATAATTATGGTTACAGTACCATAGCTAAGTAGAGACATTGTACAGTCTTTAATTATCTGTGGTGTTACCATACTCCAGCCATATGGAACTTCTGTAAGCATTGCCATATCCACAATAGAACAATAGCCTGTCATTTAAAAGAAAAATATCTCCAATTTTTCCCATCCTTGCTATTCAAATTTTTTTTTCAAAATGAACCAAAACCCAGTTTCCATCATTTTATGAAGAACAAGCAACAGATTCCCTTCTCAAATATACACACAGATAATATATACAATACTCTCTATATTTAATTTTGAATTAATGATTGAACATAGCCTGATGGAATACAAGTTGAATCTGAAGCATTTGTAGTTTAGAATTCGGTTCTGCTACACTCATTGAACTTGATACTTTTGAAATATCTCCTCGTAACCCACATGCCATGAAGCGAATTAGCATGATTCTTTAAATTGTGCGAGGACAAAGAGTGAGTAGAGATGATTAACCAAAATTCAAGCAAATTCAATTGCTCTTCATTTTGATCTTCTTTTCAGTAAAACCTTTCATGCTTCATTTGGTAAGAGGGGAAAGAGGGATGCCAAAACTCTCATGGCTCCCTCTTCAGTCAGACATATATTTTCCTAGAATAACAAGCGTGGCTAAGAGCTTTCCCTGAGCGGGGTAAAGGAGTCAGGTACTTGGTGTCACTCTTTCTTTTCATAGCTCTTACACTACACTTTTCGTAAAGGATGCCGTATATGATGTCTCAGAAGTGGCATGACTTTACATAAGTTTACATTTATGCATAAATCAGCCATACAAGTACTTATATGGTCTTTGTGGACCTCCTCCCCCTTCAGGTCACCACGGTGCATTAAGTAGCACCCTGTGCTGTATGGTACTTTCTCATTAGTTATCTATTTTATACATAGTAATATATACATGTCAGCTGCAGTCTCCCAATTCCTCCCAGCCCCCTAGATTTTAAAATCCACATTCTAAGTAAATATGTAAAGAGAATCTGTTTCTAGTGATATTATGAGCAGAAGATTCTTACAGAAGCATAATAAATTCTAAATGTGAGATAATTAAATTTTCTGGGGGAAATGAGAACACAATATATGTAATAGAAACATAAATTCTCACTTAGTTATATTTTTAAACATTTAAAAAGTAATATGATTCTTTTATCAAATGACACTTATTGTCTGCCCACCAGCCACTTAATTTTAAAAATTATGTTAATCTTCAGCAGGCCATGAAGTAATAAAAGTAGTAGAGCATTTGAATCAACATGCTTTCATAAAACCATGCACAATATAAGATGTAGCTGACAATTATGCAATGAAGTGGGAATGAGGTGCTTTTGAAAGTTTATTTCATACACTTCTGTACCATTTAATTATTTTATATTTGTAATAAAATACAGACAAAATTTAAGGAAGAAATAACTTAAAAATAAGCTGATAAAATCATTTTAAAATCATCATACAGCCTTTAATGTTTCTTCTACAAATCAAAATGTAATCTTTTGTCATGAATTATTTTTTAAATCTTAAAATATTTATAAATGCCATAAACACCAGCTTCAGCTATGGTATCATTATGTATTATCATGAGAATGAGTCTCTGTCTCCCTCTGTCCCCCTCTGTCTCTCTGTCTCTGTTTGTCACTGTTTCCATATATATATCTGCATATATGCACATCTAATATACAATAAAGAAATGGTAGCCAAGCTTTGACTTCTTTCTATGTGTCAGTCAACAGGTTAAATATTGAGTATGCATTATCTAATTTATTACTCAAATAACCCTTAGGAACTGTTATAAATATTATGATCTCATTTCTGCTGATGGGCAAACAACTTGGAGAATTTGAGTCATTGCCTAAGGTGACACAGTAAAGGCAAAAGAAGGCGAGAATAATGCTTCACTCATTCCTTCTAAACACTTGCTTGTTTCCAGGCCTTGCATCTGTGATTAACGGGCTATGACTGATGATAAATACCCACGTACACAAAGGGTAACAGCTTAAAGGAAAATTAAGCAGGGTGAGCCCATGAGCAATGGCTGGGTGATGGCACCTACGTTAGGGCTGAAAGTGAAAAGTGAAGCTGCTAGCCCCTCAGTCGTGTCCAGTTCTTTGCAGCCCTATGGACTGTAACCCAACAGGCTCCTCTGTCCATGGAATTCTCCAGGCAAGAATTCTGAAGTGGGTGGCCTTCTCTCAGGTATCTTCCCAAAGCAGGGACTGAACCCGGGTCTCCTGAATGGCAGGCAGCCCTACATTAGGGTTCAGTTCAGTTCAGTTCAGTCGCTCAGTCTTGTCTTTGCTACCCAGTGAATCCCAGCACGCCAGGCTCCCTGTCCATCACCAACTCCCGGAGTTCACTCAAACTCATGTCCATAGAGTCGGTGATGCCATCCAGCCATCTCATCCTCTGTCATCCCCTTCTCCTCCTGCCCCCAATCCTTCCCAGCATCAGGGTCTTTTCCAGTGAGTCAACTCTTCGCATGAGGTGGCCAAAGTATTGGAGTTTCAGCTTCAACATCAGTCCTTCCAATAAACACCAAAGATTGATCTCCTTAAGGATGGACTGGTTGGATCTCCTTGCAGTCCAAAGGACTCTCAAGAGTCTTCTCCAACACCACAGTTCAAAAGCATCAATTCTTGAGTGCTCAGCTTCCTTCACAGTCCAACTCTCACATCCATACATGACCACTGGAAAAACCATAGCCTTGACTAGACGGACATAGAAGACTTTTCTGAGACGATGACATTGAAGCTAAGATTCGCATGTCAAGAAGGAAGTAAGCACAAGAAGATAATGAGGAGGTGAATCTTCGGATATTCAGGGATATTCAGGGACCAGAAGGTGGGCCACTGTAACCACTGCATGCCTAAATGGGGAAGAAACATCGGAAAATGAGGTGAGAAAGACCAGGGAGGGACCAGTCATATGAGATAAATTTAGATTTATTCACAACGTTGTGGGGAGATATTGGAGTATTTTAAGTAGAAGAATTGTGCAATCTGAACTTTATTTTAAATGGATATCTCTAGCTGTTATTTAGGGAAAATGAATTATAGGAGAAGAAAGCATATGAAATCTGTATTCACAAGAATTATGTGTGGATACAGATACGTGTAGAGTCACAGACAACTATAAGCATATTGGCTTTGAGATATTTACTTTCTAAAGCATGCATTTTATTATAATGATAATCCTGAAATTATCACCTTGTGGTAAAGCACAAAATGAGGGTATATCATTTTAAACTCTCCCATTCAGTGTAAAACTGTTAAATTGTTGAAAACTGCAACATATTTATAAGTATTTTAGCAAACACCATTATGAAAAGCATATTTACAGTAATATAGAATTTAATGTGCTCTTTTAAATATCACATTATGTCTTTTTTGACAATAGAATTTCCTATTCTATAGGATGTGTGCTTTAAAGTAATTTTCCAAAATGACAACACAAATTCTTGCAAGTGAACATGCTTTTGATGCAGACCGATTTGATAACAGTTTCTGAATGCTAATGGCATGTTTCATGCTAGACAGAGGCACATTAAGGAATAAAGCATCAATTTGTTGTGAGGCTTTTATTCCTTTTATTTATTTTCAGAGATTTTTGAGATAAAGAGTCCCACTTTGAAATCTCTGATTATAAAAGATCATTTTCATCCTATCGTTAGTGCTTTAGATTCGTATGTAAAATAAATTTGCTGTGATACTAGTTCTTCCTGGTTTATATGGTGAAGATCTGAAAACATTCTTTTGTTAAACCGGAGTCCTGCAAATGATTAATTTTAAATTGCAGGATGTTTAGAACACTGTTCTGAATCTCAATTACATTTAAACAGTTTTTAGAACAATTTAATACCTCTAGATATTCTGGCATTTGCTACTAGTAGAGAATTAGCCAATTCTTGTAGAATATGGGTATCATAATCGCACATCCTTAATACGGGCAGAGCTGACACAGGAAATTACATTCCCAGCAGAATACACACCTGAATCCTTCTCGTGCTGTAAAAGTACTACCATACGTAATATTGAACATTATTACAATTTCTTTAATATTTAGCAGTTCTAATAAAAACATAGCTACCTTTCATGAAAAGATTGATGATCCACAAAGCATACCGACAAGCTAGACTCTCTTCGTGTCAAATAGAATGTTTATTTCACATCACCTTCTACTTTGACACATTTTTTTGAAGAATTGAAGAGTTAAATGATTAATCAATGTTGTTGTGTTTGTTAATTGAAATCACCCTATAGATACAGACAAGAGTTTTGAGTAGGGCAGTTAAAAACTTCATTATCAATAGAAAACTGAAAAATCATAGACCATGAGGAAATGAAGCTAAACTGCTTTACCTTTATTTTACTATTTAGTACCTTGCAAAAACTTTTAGGAAAACTGTTATCATTAATGTAAAAATTAGTTTCTAAATATCCGCAAGTTGTCTCCAATACCATACATTTCCACCATTCTTCTGAAAACTTCATATATTTCACAGTGCAAAGCAGTTTGAGTAGATTTAGAAAATATAAATGATGGAAATTTGTCTATTTCTCTGCAATATCTTCTGGCCCAATCAGATGCCCACTGAGCTATGTCTTTCCTTGTGAAACAGAAAATTAAGTATTTTAATATTCCCAGTACCTAAACTCTTAGGCTCAATTATTTTCTAAAGTTTTATTAATTTATTAAAGTATTTATTAATCTACTACCACAGGCAAGGCAATGTTTTAGGTTTCTTGATACTGAAGATGAATCAAACACAAATTCTGCCTTTTGAGAGGTTATGGCCTAAAAGAGAAGAAACACAGCCAAAATAAAAATATGGAGGATACATCCCATTGCAGCAGGTCCAGTCACGTGGTGCTGGGGTTAAGAAATGGGAGAGATGGCGTTCTCAGACAGGAGAGCATTTCTCAAGGTAAGAGGGGCTGAGCTGTAACATGTGGTAGAAATAAAATTCCTGATCATACAGAGGAAGACTCTTCAGGCCTGAGGACGTGCATTAGTTTTCCGTTGCTGGGTAAGAAATCACCACTGATTTGCAGCTGAAAGCATCATGCCTCATCGCATGGTTCACTTCTTTGGGCCTAGAATCAGGGAATGGCTTAGTTGAGGCCTCTGTTGAGTGTGTCACAAGGTTTTGTCTCAGATTCTGCCAGGGCTGCCGTGTCATCTGAGATTCGACTGGGGAAGAGTCTGCTTGAATTGGCGGAATTCAGTTCCTTGTGTTGAAGGACTGAATACTTCCATTTCCCATTCGCCTTCAGCCTAGAGGGGACACCTCTGTTCCTTCCCATTTGGACCCTCCAGCATCTGCCATGTCTGCAGCATGGCCACATAAGCCTCTAAACTCAGTCGCAGAAAGATGGGATTCTAGCAAACCACTGATGCAGTCTTCACATGTCATCACAGGCATGTTTTCAGAGACCTCTTGTGCCCACTGCTGCATCCTATTTGCTAAAAAGATTCTTGAGTCATGACTATGTTCTTGGGGACAGTCCTAGGCAAGGCTGAGAACACCAGGAGATGGGATTACAAGAAGCCACTTTAGAATCTGTCTTCCACAAGTTGGGAGGTGGAAATTCTGCTTTGGTATAAAGTGTGACATATAACAACCAGTACAATCAGGCTGGAAAAGAAGTCTGGATTCAGACCATGGGGTGGGGAGTGAATGGCCTGCTCTGAAGTTGGACATTATTTTATGTGCAAGAGGAGAGCTTGGTACTACATTTGAACAGGGCAGAAAAGTGAATGGGACGAGGCTTCAGAAAATGTAATTGGGAAATGGCTTCTAAAATGAAGAAGGAGAGAAAAGAGTAAACTTAGGGGAAATGTGAATAATTTATTAACTTGTTGAAAGAATGAATTAAATTACGAGTATTAGTGGAGCATATGTGGAAAATTCTGAGAGATGGGAACACCAGACCACTTGACCTGCCTCTTGAGAAATCTGTATGCACGTCAGGAAGCAACAGTTAGAACTGGACATGGAACAACAGACTGGTTCCAAATAGGAAAATGAGTACATCAAGGCTGTATATTGTCACCCTGCTTATTTAACTTATATGCAGAGTACATCATGAGAAATGCTGGGTTGGAGGAAACACAAGCTGGAATCAAGATTGCTGGGAAAAATATCAATCACCTCAGATATGCAGATGACACCACCCTTATGGCAGAAAATGAAGAGGAGCTAAAGGGCTTCTTGATGAAACTGAAAGAGAGGAGTGAAAAAGTTGGCTTAAAGCTCAACATTCAGAAAACGAAGATCATGGCATCTGGTCCCATCACTTCATGGGAAATAGATGGGGAAACAGTGGAAACAGTGACAGACTTAATTTTGGGGGGCTCCAAAATCACTGCAGATGGTGACTGCAGCCATGAAATTAAAAGATGCTTGCTCCTTGGAAGGAAAGTTATGACCAACCTATACAGCTTATTAAAAAGTAGAGACATTACTTTGCCAACAAAGGTCCATCTAGTCAAGGCTATGTTTTTTCCAGTGGTCATGTATGGATATGAGTTGGGCTATAAAGAAACCTGAGCACCGAAGAATTCATGCTTTTGAGCTGTGATGTTGGAGAAGACTCTTGAGAGTCCCTTGGACTGCAAGGAGATCCAACCAGTCCATCCTAAAGGCGATCAGTCCTGGGTGTTCATTGGAAGGACTGATGTTGAAGCTGAAACTCCAATACTTTGGCCACTTGATGTGAAGACCTGATTCATTTGAAAAGGCCCTGATGCTAGGAAAGACTGAAGGCAGAAAGAGAAGGGGATGACAGAGGATGAGATGGCTGGATGGTATCACCCACTCAATGGACATGAGTTTGAGTGAACTCTGGGAGTTGGTGACGGACAGGGAGGCCTGGCGTGCTGCAGTCCATGGGGTCGCAAAGAGTCGGACACGACTGAGTGACTGAACTGAACTGAGTGTGACTATAGATTCAGAATTTTAAACTTTAGTCTGTTAAAAAGGAGACATGGGCTCTGAGATGCTCAAGGGTGGGAGTGAGCCCCCATGATACTTTACTGGGAAGGGAAGATAGATTGTGCACCTATTAATTAGGATCTTCCAGAGGCTATATACTTTAAAGGATTGGTAGGAGCTTAACTCTGCTCAATACTCCCAATTGAGAAATGGGAACCTAAATGGGAAAAAATTGGAAAGAGAATAGATACATTTATAACTGAATCACTTTGCTATAAAAACAAAACTAACACAGCATTGTTAATCAACTGTGCTCCAAGACAAAATAAAAGTTAAAAATAAATAATTAAAAAAATAAAAAATATTGGTAGCAGTTGGTCTAGAAAAATATTGGGTAATGTGTTATTTCATAGAGAATTTGATCCTTCATTTGATAACTACTGACAGAGGACGCTATCAAAATAGGATAAAAATAAGGAAATAAGTCCATAAGGAAATGTTATTTTGTATGTGCATCCTATAAAAGAAATGCAATTCTGGATAAAGAAGAGTACGATGTGGAAATAAACAGACTTTAACAACAAAGGGACATCAGAGAAAGAAAAATAATTGATATTTTAATCCCAGGTGATTAAGAGATTAGTGATAGCTAGAATAATAAGGGATATTACAAAGGGGCTAGCTTTTAAGGCTAAATGGGAAAAAAAAATTAGTTTGCATGTATTGAATTTAGAGGCTACTTAGAACTGTGAGTGAAGATGTGAAATGCACGGCAGAGCCCGCAGGCCAGCAGACTCTGCAGAGTCACCAGGTCAAAGGTGGCCACTGAGTGTGCAAGAGAGGGGGAGGGTCCCCAGGGGGTGGTGTAACGTAGAGACTAGTGTTCACAGACATCTTTATAAAGAGTATGCATTTCAGAGATGTAACAGGATAGCAGAATTGGGAGAACTTGGGAGAAAAGGAACATAGCGGTCATGAAGTTAATTAAAAGAGCAAAGCCACAGTAACACCCAAATGTGGAAAGGTACCTTGAAGGAGATACAGGTTAAATAAGAATTGCAATCACACACCCCTTGAAAACACAGGAAAATAATCTTGGAAGCAAGTCACATGTAAAGTAACAAGGAATGGCTCTGGAGCATGATGAAACAGGGGTGCCCTGTATCGAGTCATAGACTTGAAAAAATACATTATATAAAACAGTGTCCATGTAGAAAACACTCTTAAAACCTTAATTTCATCTACAGGATGCCACTTTGTGGTCTCTGGGCCAAAATAAGAAATGATTCAGAGAGGAGAACTATGAAGGATTTGAAGCATATCCTTGGTTTAAAAACACTTATTGGAATAGAGTTGTTTTACAATGTTGTGTTAGTGTCTGTTGTACAGCCAACTGAGTCAGCTGTGCGAATCCATACATCCCTTCTTTTTCAGATCTCCTTCCCATTTAGCTCACTGCAGAGCACTGCACAGAGTTCCCTGCGCTGTGCAGCAGGCTCTCACCAGTTACCTACCTTATACACAGGATCAACAGTGAATATATGTCAATCTCCGTCTCCCAGCTCTTCCCACCCCCCTTTACACCCCTTGAGGGCCACATATTTTTTTTCCCTAGAATATCACTGATTTTGAAGTTAAGAGGTCATTGGTTATCTTAGATATAGTCCATTGATTGCTGAAGGCAGAAACCATAGTATAAGGCTTAAGGAGAAAATAGATGGTCAGGAAGCAAAAACTTTGTCCTGTTTTGTCAGCAACTTAAGACTGGGGAAAAACTGCCTCAAGGATTTGCAAGGGCAGCCAGGGGGAAGGTCATAGCTGGCCACGGGCCACAGGGAAGTGACCGGACTAACTGACAGTGTCCCAATTAGGGGCAACACGGAGCTGTGTGAGGCCGACCCTAATCAGAAGTGTGAACTGGAAACTCCAGCGCTGAACTGACAGCGGTACCCAAGGAGGAGAGTGCAGCCAAGCCAAGGAGGAGAGTTCAGCCAAGCCTAGGGAGGGGCTGGCATCTTGCTGTTTCACCAGAGATGGCAAAAGATGCCCTCCATCTGCCTTGCTGGTCTCCCCAGGGCTGTAAACACCAGTCAGGGTTTTTAAAATCAATTTTTATGGGGTTACAGCTGCTTTACAGGGTTGCAGTAGTTTCTACCACGCAGCAAAGTGGATCAGTTGTGTGTATACACATCTCCTCGTTTTGAATTGCCTGTTAGGTCACCAAAGAGCGCTGAGAGTTCCCTACTATATAGCAGGCTCTCATTGGGCATCTCTTTTATACCTAATATCAATAGTGTATATGTGTCGATCTCAGTCTTGCAATTCATCCCACCCCCTCTCTCCTGCTTGGTGTCCATTGGCTTGTTCTCTATTTCTGCTTTGCAAATAGGATTATATATACTATTTTTCTAGATTCCACACATATGTGTTAATATATGATATGAGCTTTTCTCTTTCTGGCTCACTTCTGTATGTGAGTCTCTAGGTCCATCCGTGCCTCTACAGGTGACCTGGTTTCACTCCCTCTTATGGCTGAGTAGTGTCCCGTTGCATGTATATATCACATCTTCTTGATCCATTCCTCTACTGGCGGGCGCTTAGGTTGCTTCCACATCCTGGCTGTTGTGAATCAAGCTGCAGGGGACGTAGATTTTCAATGAATCACTAACCTTTGAAAGGTGGAGGGAAGTTTGCTCAGTGGGTTACAGTTTGATCAGCTCTTTGAGTGCCCGGGTGTCTGGGTCTGTATTTTCAGGAGACGTGCATCACGCATGGTTGTGTTCTGAACGACAGCAGCCTTGGTGAAGGAACTGCATTCCAAAAACAAGAGGGATCTTGAGAGAATCGGGGCCGGGGACAGGATGGAGGGGCTGGAACCAGGATCACAGGAGAAGGGGTCGGCTTTGGAGACCACGCACTTCTTCTAATTCTGGAGGGAAAGAGGAACGCGAGCATGGGGATGGAGACGTGACTGGAGTGAAGCAGAGATGCATCCACCAGGCTGTTACAGAAAACCTCTGGGTTTTGCAGCATCAGGATAATCGCATAAAATCTTGTAAATGGGTGGATCACAGACTGTCTGTGCACGCCCCTGTTGGTTTCGTGATTTTGCCCTGATGAAAGATGTGCAGTTGTACTGAGAAAGAACAGTGACCCACGCGTTCCAGCTCACCTGGATGATTTCATGCTCTTTGCTTAGATTCTGTCATTCAACAAAGACTGATGGAGGTCCTTCAGTACTCCACATGGCGCATTTACTTTTATCCTAATTTTTATGACCGGAAAAGTAATGTTTGCTCCTTGTGAAAACCCGAAACAGAAGAAAATGAACCCGTATTATTTAATCAGCAAGTCTTTCTTGACTTTGTAACGTGAGGCAGGCCCTCCACCACAGCTAGCTCCACAGGTGAATGTGCTAAGTCACTGTGGGCGTGTCCAGCTCTTTGCAGCTCCATGGACTGCAGCCCACCAAGCTCCTCTGTCCATGGGATTCTCCAAGGAAGAATATGAAGCAGGTTGCCATGCCCACCTCCAGGGGCTCTTCCCAACCCAGGACTCAAACCTGTGTCTCTTATGTCTCCTGCATTGGCAGGTGGATTCCTTACCCCTAGCGCCGCCACAGAGGCAAGCAAACAGACACGACTCTGGCCTGTGAAATTTATAATCTAGTGGGAGAGGTTAAATTCTTCCCACATTTTCTCCATCAACCCCCTAACCCAGGTAAACACTCCATAGTTCTGTGTGTGTGTTGCCAAATGTTTTTCAGATTTAACACACCTGGAAGAGTTCTATCACACTCTGACAGCTACATTTTTCTTCTTCACTAAGTAGAGATTAGGTTTGTTTCCTGCTGTATTCAGAGACTAATTTTGAGTTTTTAGACAAGATGGCCCAAAAAGGGTGGCAGAGAAGGATCTTAGTGCTACAGTGGATTTCAAAGGTGATCCCTCTCCTTATAATCCCTCCCTAAAATTTTCTCGTTCAAAGCTATATAATCGAAAAGGTGGGTTTACATGAGGTAAACACATTCATTAATTTATTTCATCGCATTTTCAGAGCCTACTTGGAGCAAGATGATATTTTAACTACAGTTCACTCACCAAAGCAAATTTCCATGAAAACCTAATTTTTCAGGAACAAACAAAACCTGCAGAGAAAAGCTAATAATAAAGAGTATTGTGAAATCAGTATGTTCCAGGTTAAAAAAATAAAATTAGAATTCAGAAAGGGAAAATGAGGCGAAGCAGAAAGGACACCAGCTGATTTGAAGGGCGGGCAGATTCTCCGTTTCTTCTGGCTGCGGGCAGATACTAACTCCCTGGCTTTATTCTCATATATTGGGATGGGGACTGTCTTAGTGGAACATCAGTTTTTACAGTCTGCTGTTGATCTCTGTGGAGAGAAAGGGATTTGTACGTTGGAGTGCATAAGTAAATGGTTGCAAGATGATAGAGTTTTACAAATGTGTTTATTTTCAGTTGCTGTAACCCTTCTATTCTTTATTCTCATTCAACTCCCGTGAATTTTTTTCAAGCCTCAGCTATAAGAATCTGCTCAGAGAATGTGTCATGGGTGATTTTGCTTACTCTTCTATAGAGGGATGTAAGAAATAACCACAGACGAGGTCACTATAATTTTTGGCGAGGCAGTAATAATAACCTAAAGATGCAGAATAGAACTCAGCTACCCATAGTTTGATAGAGAATGAGCTAGGAGTACACCCTTTTTTAATGATTTTTTAAATGTAGACTCTTTTTAAAGTCCTTATTGCATTTGTCAAAATATTGCTTCTGTTTTTTCTGGTTTGGTGTTTTGGCCACAAGGCAGGTGGGGTCTCAGCTCCCCAACCAGGGATTGAACCGGCACCCCCTGCGTTGGAAGGAGAAGTCTTAACCACTGGAGAACCAGGCAGGTGCCAGGAGTACACCATTTTGTGGGTATTTCTACCTCCAGTACTCAAAAATGGACTGCCTCTGCAACTTTCTCCGTTTTTATTTCCTCGGACTGCATGTATCAGTCAGTTCAGTCACTCAGTCGTGTCCGACTCTTTGCAACCCCATGAATCGCAGCACGCAGGGCCTCCCTGTCCATCACCAACTCGCAGAGTTCACTCTGACTCACGTCCATCGAGTCAGGGATGCCATCCAGCTATCTCATCCTCTGTCGTCCCCTTCTCCTCCTGCCCCCAATCCCTCCCAGCATCAGAGTCTTTTCCAATGAGTCAACTCTTCGCATGGGGTGGCCAAAGTACTTGAGTTTCAGCTTTAGCATCATTCCTTCCAAAGAACACCCAGGGCTAATCTCCTTTAGAATGGACTGGTTGGATCTCCTTGCAGTCCAAGGGACTCTCGAGAATCTTCACCAATACCGCAGCTCAAAAGCATCAATTCTTCAGTGCTCAGCTTTCTTCACAGTCCAACTCTCACATCCATACATGATCACTGGAAAAACCATAGCCTTGACTAGATGGACCTTTGTTGGCAAAGTAATGTCTCTGCTTTTCCATATGCTATCTAGGTTGATCATAACTTTCCTTCCAAGGAGTAAATGTCTTTTAATTTCATGGCTGCAATCACCATCTGCAGTGATTTTGGAGCCCCAAAAAATAAAGTCTGACACTGTTTCCACTGTTTCCCCATCTATTTGCCATGAAGTGATGGGACTGGATGCCATGGTCATCATTTACTGAATGTTGAGCTTTAAGCCAACTTTTTCACTCTCCTCTTTCACTTTCATCAAGAGGCTTTTCTGTTCCTCTTCACTTTCTGCCATAAGGGTGGTGTCATCTGCATATCTGAGGTGATTGATATTTTTCCCAGCAATCTTGATTCCAGCTTGTGCTTCTTCCAGCTCAGCGTTTCTCATGATGTACTCTGCATATAAGTTAAATAAGCAGGGTGACAATATACAGCCTTGATGTACTCCTTTTCCTATTTGGAACCAGTCTGTTGTTCCATGTCCAGTTCTAACTGTTGCCTCCTGACCTACATATAGGTTTCTCAAGAGGCAGGTCAGGTGGTCTGGTATTCCCATCTCTTTCAGAATTTTCCACAGTTTATTATGATCCACACAGTCAAAGGCTTTGGCGTAGTCAATAAAGCAGAAATAGATGTTTTTCTGGAATTCTCTTGCTTTTTCCATTGCGGATGTTAGCAATGTGATCTCTGGTTTCTCTGCCTTTTCTGAAACCAGCTTGAACATCAGGGAGTTCACGGTTCACGTATTGCTGAAGCCTGGCTTGGAGAATTTTGAGCATTACTTTACTAGCGTGTGAGATGAGTGCAATTGTGTGGTAGTTTGAGCATTCTTTGGCATTGCCTTTCTTTGGGATTAGAATGAAAACTGACCTTTTCCAGTCCTGTGGCCACTGCTGAGTTTTGCAAATGTGCTGGCATATTGAGTGCAGCACTTTCACAGCATCATCTTTCAGGATTTGAAACAGCTCTACTGGAATTCCATCACCTCCACTAGCTTTGTTCGTAGTGATGTTTTCTAAGGCCCACTTGACTTCTGGCTCTAGGGGAGTGATCACACCATCATGATTATCTGGGTCATAAAGATCTTTTTTGTACAGTTCTGTGTATTCTTGCCACCTCTTCTTAATATCTTCTGCTTCTGTTAGGTCCATACCATTTCTGTTCTTTCTCGAGCCCATCTTTGCATGAAAAGTTCCCTCGGTATCTTTAAGTTTCTTGAAGAGATCTCTAGTCTTTCCCATTCTGTTGTTTTCTCTATTTCTTTGCATTGGTCTCTGAGGAAGGCTTTCTTATCTCTTCTTGCTATTCTTTGGAACTCTGCATTCAGATGCTTATATCTTTCTTTTTCTATACTGCCTTGTATACTATAGAATAAAATTGAACATGTGTGCTTCTTGGGCTTCCCAGGTGACACTCATGGTAAAGAACTTCCCTGCCAGTGCAGGAGACACAAGGGACACAGGTTTGATGGATCCCTGGGTCGGGAAGATCCCCTGGAGAAGGAAGTGGCAACCCACTCCAGTATTCTTGCCTGGAGAGTCCCATGGACAGAGGGGCCTGGCGGGCTGCAGGCCATGGGCTCGCCATGAGTCGGACACGACTGCAGTGACTGATCAGAGCACGTGCACTGCTTACTCAGGTTGCTGCTATGAGACCAGTGCTCCAAGGCCATCAAGGTTAAGTGCTTAAATATTCAATCCGCAAGAGCTCAGCAAACATGCCCTGAGCACCCAGTGTTAGGGCTGTAATTCAGGAAGTTCTCCTGGTGGGTGCTCTACGAGGTGGATTAAATACAGAAAGACAGAAGGGGCTGCCTCTTTGCTGGGCAGGGCTGTTTGATGTCAAATAATTTCTTTACCTGGTGCTCAAAAACCTCGTTGACCTTTACCATCCTTCTGAAGGAAAATCAAGAATAAAAACCAAGACAAAAAAGAGCCAAAGAAACACATGACTTCGGAAACTTTACCCTGTGGTCAGGTTCACACTGCCATGAATCAGTAAACAGAGCTAAGTGTTTGGTTGTGTTTGTTGCTGATGGAGAGCTCCATAGGTGGCAGGTGGCGGGGGGGTGGGGGTGGGAGTTTTACCCCGAAGTGTTTTCCGAAGGAATCTGGGGGACCTTTGAGGGCGCTGCCCCCATTTCTCCAGGGGAACACGCTGAGTTGTTCCTGTATAGATGGACGACAGGCACGAAGAACATACCGTTTCAGGGTCCCCACTCCCAACAAGATTGGGGTTGTTCTCAGGCCAAGGGGAGACTTAATATGCCTTCAGGGGTGTCCACAAAATAGTGTCTCGCCCTGTTGGTATTTGAAGAGCACTGTCTGGGGACAGCTAGAGGTGGTCTCTGGGATGGGATGTTCTCTCACCTGGCTGTTGACGAATTCACATTGATGTGTATGAGGCTTTTGGGAGAGGACAGCAAGGTGTGCAGGAAAGCAGGGGAGGAAGGGGTGTGTGTGTGTGTGTGAGCTTGTGTCTGTGTGTGTTCCCAGAGACAGACTTGCAAGTGAGTAAATAGAATATGCAGTGTTTCAGAGGCAGACGAGGTCCACTGGGAAGACAGCAGTACTATCTCACGTTCTGTTACAGCTGGAACGTGAGGTGTAAGTGGTGGAGCCTGAAGTGAAGGGTGAGGCAATCAGGGAGGACGCAAACCTTGCTGCATAAACACGGCTAACGTGGCAGATGTGCACAGACATGAGGGGACTTGGATCCACGAGACTGTAGGTTTTTCAAGAAAAAATTTATTGGCATACCATTGCTTTACAATGCTGTGAGTTGGTTTCTGCTGTAGAGCCAAGTGAATCAGCTATGTAGATAAATGTGTAGACATATATCCCTCTTACTTGGATTTCCTTCCCATTGAGGTCATCGCAGAGCATTGGGGGGCTCTCCGTGTGCTGAACAGTAGGTTGTGATTCGTTATCCATTTGTCATAGTATCAGTAGAGTATATATTTTAATCCCAGGCTCCCAGTTCATTCTACTCCCCTCCCCCCATGTGGTGTTCATTGTTTGTTTCCTACAACTGCTTTGCAAATGTGACCAAGGCATGGAAGCAGCCCTAGCTTCCACGAGCAGAAGAATGGGCAAGGAAGAAACGGTATACCTACACAAAGGAATATTACTCAGCCATCAAAAGGAATGAGCTTGTGCCATTTGCAGAAATGTGGATCCACCTAGAGGCCGTCATACAGAGTGAAGTTAAGTCAGAAAGAGCAAAACATTGTATTTCAACATGTATATGTGGACTATAGAAAAATGGTACAGATGAACCCATTTGCAAAGCAGAGACTGTGGTTTTGAAACTTAGTCCAGCCTACACGGCACAGCGGGGGTTGAAAGTCTACAGAAAGACCGCTCTGGTTCTGACCCTGGTTCCACCCCTGACCATCGATGTGACATTTAGAAAGTTCCTGCAACTCAGCCTCCTGATTTTTAAACTGGGACAACAATGCCGATAAGAGATGACTGTATTAAATGAATCGACAAGTGTAAATGATTAGGGTGTGGCCTGCCTGGCCTCCTATGTGAATGCTCTGTTTTATGACCATTACACTTTCAGTTCTGGAGAAGGGAATGGAAACCCACTCCAGTATTCTTGCCCAGAGAATTCCATAGACAGAGAAGCCTGGTGGGCTCCATGGGGTCACAAAGAGTCAGACACGACTGAGCTACTAAAGCACAAACACATACTTTGAGTTGGTAGCAACAATGTGAAAAGAGAAAAATAAATCCATCTGACTCTGAGACACCCTGATTATCTCTCATACCATGGAGAAGAGTTTATTTTTTAAAAAACAAAAAAAAGGTTCACCAAGACCCTCTTTAGTAAAACCAAAGAAAAATAAAAAGAGAAAAAACAAACGCTTGGCACTTAATGGACTAATTCTGCTCTACTCCAGAGTCAAGTTAAAGCAAGTCCATTTTAAAGCGACTAAAATAGGCCCTCTTTCTTGCTTGCTTTCATTCTTTTTTAGAATGCCATGCCCTAAACCCAAGAGCCCAATTCTGCTTGAGAACTGTTCTAAAATATGACCCATTTTTTAAAGTTTCGTATTTTATTATTTATCCCCTTGGAGCTCCCAACTTTCAAATAAAAGTGAATGTATTTCTTTTAAATAAGAGGAGGTCTGTGCTGTGCACATATCTCGACTCCAATAGTACCAAGGGAATTTTTTTTTTCAAAGCAGCAGCTTATGTTCAGCCAGTGCCAAACGGAACTTAAAGCTCAAAGGGTTTGACTAAATTTAGAAACCACAATGTTCAAGTGGTTCTAAATTTGACAAAGCTGACTAGAAGCTAACCAAAATTGTGTATAAAATGATCTTTGCTATCGTGACAGCAGAGGACAAGATATTATTATCCCTAAATTTAGGAAAAATCAGGTCTATAGCTAACTACAACAAATTAAGGTTGAAATATAAAACAAATGTGTTGATATTCCAGAATAAAAAGAGATCCTCTGAAATATTCTCAGTGATTTTTCTAGTAGGTTAAGAAGTAGAAAATATTGAAAACAGTAATCAAATCAAGGCGGGGAGAAGAAAACTATTTATATGAGTGTCTACAGCAGTGATTCCAGTCTGTGTTTCGATACTGTCACGAGCCGCTGGTGTTTGGCACGCTTCATAATATAAAGGCTGAATGGGGACTTCCCTGGCTGGTCCAGGGTTGAAGACTTTGCCTTCCTATGCAGGGGGTGTGGGTTTGATCCCTGGCTAGGGACCAAAGGTCTGACATATCTTGGGGCCAAAAAACCAAAACGTAAAACAGAAACAATATTGTAAAAAATTCAATAAAGACTTCAAAAAACAGTACACATCAAAAAATCTTCAAAAAAATAAGTTGAATTGTATACCTACCCCACTTATCATTTCTACATATTTCATATACTATATTGGGGCTTCCCAGGTGCCTCAGTGATAAAGAACCCACCTGCCAATACCGGAGACGTAAGAGACACAAGTTTGATCTCTGGATCGGGAAGATCCCCTGGAGTAGGAAATGGCAACGCATTCTAGGATTCTTGCCTGGAAAATTCCATGGACAGAGGAGCCTGGCGGGCTACAGTCCACGGGGTCACAGAGTCACAACCGAGTCACTGAGTGCACACACCCTGCACAATGATGTGCTGGCAAAATTCATTTAGTCTTTTTACTTCTAACTATTTTTAATATTTTGCCTGAAATTCTCAGTTCTTGAAAGTATGTTTTATCCCCGAACCCACTTTTGCTACACTCCAGTACCCTGCTGAAAATCTACCTTTTTTTTTTTCTTTTTTTCCGAGGCAGAAGTCTCAGGCTAAATCAGGGAAAGTCAGCTTAACCGCTAACATACTAGTGGCACGCTTATGATGGTAGCGCAATTCCCTTTGAGAAATAGCGAACCACGTAAATGCAAATAATGTAATTTTCAGTTTTATGGCAAAGGAAAATGTAGGATGTGGCAGCCGTTAACGTTTTCCGACAGTGAAATGAGAGGCCTTTAAAAAATACAGCAGTTCTGAACGTTACTAACATGGAAGCTAAGTTAATTTAGAGTTAAGTCAAAGGTGACCGTAATGTATTTTCTGATAGGAAGAAGTTGGTTGTGTTTCTACTGTTTTATGGTCTGAACCAACCTTTAAAAGAGCTACTTGTCTTCACAGTGTGCTCCCTAACTCTTAACACTAGCATCAAATACTACTCCTAATTTTCCTGGGTCCCCTATTGAGGTAAGAGGTGCCTCCTCAGTTCAAAATTCCTATGCCTTGGAACTCAGAAACAAACATCATCAATAGAAACTGAATTTTTAAATAATGACTCTTTTCAAAATTAGATTATTTCTGATGAATGCAATTTCTGATTTTTATAACATGCCAACTAAAATTCAAATGGAGACGTCAAAAGGTTTACAACTCCCCTGCAACCTCCCTAAGTGTATGTGAGACATTGAAACCAATGAAATTTAAGACCCAGAAAGACTTAGTTTTATTTCATGGAATGGGAAAACTGAAACCCTAAAGTTTCTAGTATGCATCCACTTTACTTCTGAAAATAATTTATTAAAACGTTCCATGAACATTAATTCACCAATAAATCAAGTTTGGATCATAAATTTGTACTGGAAACAGGACCCAGTCTCTGTTTTCTGGTGATTATTCATCTCTAGGTTTATCAGGCTGTATTTCAATCTGCCTAAATTAAATCATCCTGAATAATTGGAGGTAA
Organism: Capra hircus; assembly: GCF_001704415.2. Taxonomy (NCBI): domain Eukaryota; kingdom Metazoa; phylum Chordata; class Mammalia; order Artiodactyla; family Bovidae; genus Capra; species Capra hircus. Next base: position 76,482,736 of record NC_030823.1, on the reverse strand, counting down.
TTGAAGACCATTCTTTACTGCCTTATGGGTAGGTAGAAACATTTTATTTTAGGATTAAGAAAAGTATGTGGATATTTTTCTTGTTATAGCATATTTCATTTTCATTATAAGGACTTAGAATATGCAGATAAACACAATAACAACAATATGTCCAGAGACAACTACCGTTAATATATCTTGGGGAAGTATAATTTTATTCATGTTTGTAATCTGATTTGTGTTTCTCCAATGTATCTGGCAGGATCCAGTCAAGAGCGGGGAACCACCCACTGACTTGAACAGGAAATGTTTTAGTGTCGTTTGTAACTGTAGCAGCGGATTGGAGCAATGAGAGATTTGCTAAGAGACAGTAAAGGAATTGCAAAGAGTGTGAGAAGACTGGATGCAAGGAACAGGGGGTGAGATGGAGCTGGACACTGACCGCACCGCGATCACAGCGCCCTGCTACGACCCAACAGGGAGCTAGGGGAGCAGCAGGCTTTCAGCCACTGCAGCGCCAGGTGCAGAAGAGCGAGGTTTGTTGAGTGACTGAGTGAGTGAATGAGCCTCACCTCACTTCTCTGATGTTTCCTATCAACTTCTAACAGGTGACCGGTTTTCCCCTTAGCAGTGCTTCCCAATCTACAGTCTCTTTCGGGGATTTCTCATCTCCCATGGCAATAGAATCTTAGTAACATGAAGGAAATAATTGAGTGGAGTTTCCAATAGTTCAGAAATATGAATCTCTAATCTTCCTCACAGCTAGGATGGTACCTAGCATGTTGACGGCACTCAATGGATCATTGTTGAATAAATAACTGAAAACGCAGCTGATGAGCCAATGTAATAAATATACATTTGAAAAAACATTATTGCTGTTACCTCCCTGGTAGCTAAGACTCTTGGCTTCCAATGCAGGGGGCATAGGTTCACTCCCTTGTTGGGGAAGTTATGAATGTCATGTGGACAAAACAAAGAAACAAAAGGATTAGCTTTAACAAAAAAATGCATTATTGTGAAATATTAGGACACTGGCTTTGAAAAGATGATACTAAAACTTCTAGGGAGATAAGCTGGATCACCTATAGTGAGAACTCAGTTCATTTCAGTTGTTCAGTTGTGTCTGACTCTTCGAAACCCAATGGACTGCAACACACCAGGCCTCCCTGTCCATCATCAACTCCCACAGCCTGCTCAAACTCATGTCCATCATGTTGGTGATGCTGTCCAACCTCCTCACCCTTTGTTGTCCCCTTCCCCTCCCACCTTCAATCTTTCCCAGCATCAGGGTCTTTTCCAATGAGTCAGTTCTTCACATCCGGTGGCCAAAGTATTAGAGTTTCAGCTTCAGCATCAGTCCTTCCAATGAACACCCAGGACTGATCTCCTTTAGAATGGACTGGGTGGATCTCCTTGCAGTCCAAGGGACTCTCAAGAATCTTCTCCAACACCACAGTTCAAAAGCATCAATTCTTCTGCACTCAGATTTCTTAATAGTCCAACTCTCACATCCATACATGACCACTGGACAAACCATAGCTTTGTTTAGACAGACCTTTGTCGGTAGTGTCTCTGCTTTTTAATATGCTGTCTAGGTTGGTCATAGCTTTTCTTCTGAGTAGCAAGCATCTTTTAATTTCATGGCTGCAATCACCATCTGCCATGATTTTGAAGCCCTAAAAATAAAATCTCTCACTGTTTCCATTGCTTTCCCCATCTATTTGCCAGGAAGTGATGGGACCAGATGCCTCAATCTTAATTTTCTGAATGTTGAGTTTTAAGCCAGTTTTTTCACTCTCCTCTTTCACTTTCATCAAGAGGCTTTTTAGTTCCTCTTCACTTTCTGCCATAAGGGTGGTGTCATCTGCATATCTGAGGTTATTGATATTTCTCCCGGCAATCTTGATTCCAGCTTGTGCTTCTTCCAGCCCAGCATTTTGCATGATGTACTCTACATATAAGTTAAATAAGCAGGGTGACAATATACAGCCTTGATGTATTCCTTTTCCTATTTGGAACCAGTCTGTTGTTCCATGTCCAGTTCTAACTGTTGCTTCCTGACCTGCATACAGATTTCTCAGGAGGCAGGTCAGGTGGTCTGGTATTCCCATCTCCTTTATAATTTTCCACAGTTTGTTGTGATCCACACAGTCAATAAAACAAAAGTAGATCTTTTCTGGAACTCTCTTGCTTTTTTGATGATCCAGTGGATGTGGGCAATTTGATCTGTGATTCCTCTGCCTTTTCTAAATCCAGCTTGAGCATCTGGAAGTTCACGGTTCATGAACTGTTGAAGCCTGGCTTGGAGAATCTTGAGAATTACTTTGCTAGTGTGTGAGATGAGTGCAATTGTGCAGTAGTTTGAACATTCTTTGACATTGCCTTTCTTTGGGATAGGAATGAAAACTGTCCTTTTCCAGTCCTATGGTCACTGCTGATAATGAGAACTGGAACATAACATTTCAACTTCTGAAGGAAAATTCATTTTACTCTAGAATCTGATGGTTCAGTAAGAAAAAAATAGAGGAGAAGGTTCAATAAATCTAACTTCAGATGTGCTTTGCTGTGCTCAGTCACTCAGTTGTGTTCGAATCTCTGCAACCCCATGGACTGTAGCTGGCCAGGCTCCTCTGTCCGTTGAATTCTCCAGGCAAGAATACTAAAGCGGGTTGCCATGCCCTTCTCCAGGGGAACTTCCTGACCCTGGAATCGAACTGAGGTCTTCAGCATTGTAGGTGGATTCTTTACTAGCTAAACTACTAGGGAAGCCCAACTTCAGATGTATTAGATCACAAATTATGGACTTAGGAAAGATATCTTCATGGAAGATATAGTTCAACAAAATAATGGAATAAATACATAAAGACATATAAGCCAGAAAAAATGGTTCTACAACAGGGAGAAGATAAGAATTCCTTGGATAATGATGAAGGGAAATCCCAAGGAAGCAGACATGCTGAAGGCTTAGAAGCTCCCAGTCTATATATCATGAACACCAAGGACCTCAGAAAGAATATAAACCCCCCAAAAGGAACTGATAAATTAATAATAAATTACTGGATGGGATCCACCATAAGCAAACATAAAACAGTGTTTGTTGGTGTGTTAGTTTGGGGGATGTAGAAAAAGAAAAAGAAAAGACACTTATTACTTCCAGGAAAAACAAAGAGATATTTAAGGAAGAGTGCAGATCTTAGTAAAGTCCCTTGGTCAGAAGACAACAATTCTATCAAAAAAAAAGTGTGTCAGGGGACACTGAGGTTTAAACAAAAATTGTGATGTAATTTTTATTGTGAGTCAGAAAGGAGTAGCGCACATTTGGTATCATGATGTGAAAGTGCTAATTTTAATGTCACATATAGTAAGTCATCAACAGCAGTGCTGCCTAAAATTTAGCGATAAGGAGGCTGAAGAAAGAGGTCATGCAATTATTTTCTAAATAATATGTGTTAGTGGTTCACCTTTGCACCATGATAGCGAATGCCCACCTCTCATCTTGGCCTCCTCTCAGTAAAATCATATCGCAAACCACAAGTTCATATTTCTGTTTAAACCACAGGAGTGTGCTTGTGCTTAGCCATTCAGTCCTGCCCAGCTCATTGTGACCCCATGGACTGTATCCCACCAGGCTCCTCTGTCCATAGGATTCTCCAGGCAAGAATACTGGAGTGGGTTGCCACTCTCTTCTCCAGGAGATCCTCTCACCCAGGGATCAAACCTGGGTCTCCTGCATTGCAGGCGAATTGTTTGCTGTCTGAACCACCAGCGAAGCTCAAGAATACTTTAGTCAGAATCCTATCCCGTCTGCAGGGGGTGGTCCCGACCCAGGAATCGAACCAGGCTCTCCTGCATTGCAGGCAGATTCTTTACCAGTCTAGCTACCCAGGAAGCAAACCACAGGAGAGCTCCCCTTTATTCATGGAGGGGAGAATCCATGTCTTCTGTAGACTTGTCAATCTGTGAAGATTTATCTCAGTGCAGACACAGAGCAGGTACCCAAGAACTGTTCCTTGACTTTTAAACAAAATATTTAAATACTGTTAAAATGCACACACCTACTTATATTAAGCTAACCTTAAAAATGCATTCCAGAGGCTTCCCTAGTGGCAAAGAATCTACCTGACAGTACATGAGACACAGGCTTTGTCCCTGATCTGGGAGGATCCCCCATGCTGCGAGGCCACTGAGCCCGTGAGCCGCAACCTCTGAGCCTGTGCTCCAAAGCCCAGGAGCCACAACTACGGAGGACGCAGGCCGCAACCACTGCAGCTCGTGCACCGGGAGCTTGTGCTCCACAATGAGAAAAGCCACCGCAACCAGAGGCTCATGCACCGCGGAGGAAACCCCACTCATCGCAACGGGAAAAGCCCAGGCAGCAACAAAAACCCAGCACCACCAAAAACAAATCAGTGATTTAAAAATGCACCCCAATGTACATTGCTGCTGCTGCTGCTAAGTCGCTTCAGTCATGTCCGACTCTGCGTGACCCCATAGACGGCAGCCCACCAGGCTCCCCCATCCCTGGGATTCTCCAGGCAAGAACACTGGAGTGGGTTGCCATTTCCTTCTCCAATGCATGAAAGTGAAAAGTGAAAATGAAGTCATTCAGTCGTGTCCAACTCTTAGCTACTCCATGGACTGCAGCTTAGCAGGCTCCTCCGTCCACGGGATTTTCCAGGCAAGGTGCAGACAAATGCTGTTTGATTCCACTCATACGAGGTACCTAGACTAGTCAGGTCCACGGAGTCACAAAGTACATTGGTAGATCCCAGGGGCTGGGATTGGGGGTGAGAGTGGTGGGGAGGTGGGGAGGGAGGCTGGGCAGTTAATGTTTAATGGGGACACTTTTTCAGTTGAGGAAGATTTTCAGTTTAGGAAGGTGAAAAATTCGGGAGATGGCTGATGGTGAGCGTTGCACAGCAATGTGTAGGTACTTAGTGCCACTAAGTTGTACAGTTAAATGTGGTTAAAATAGTAGGCTTTATATTATGTGACTTTTACCACAATAAAAACATTGTTTTGAATGCATATGCCTCTAACTGTTAAATGAGTTTCTCAAAGGTATTGGCCAAGATGTTCCGACCAGAAGTATGTTTTCTGTCTTGCCATTTGTTAAGAGAAATTCAAGACCCAACAACTGATTGTTTAAGGCACCAAGGTTCTCCTAAAATTGTTTCAAAGTTCTAAGGATATTTATTGTTAAATGCTTTATTCAGAAATAATTAGAAAAGCCCCAATTAGAATTCCCTGAATACATTAGAATGAAAAATTATGTACAATAAAAAAATTCAAGGTTTCATTGGCAACCAGAGAAGCTTTCGTATTAGCAAAATAATCTACTGGATTCCGTGGGAGGCACAAAAGTGAGCGACTTTTCTAATTGTAAGCTGGAGACCTTTCAGCATTAATGCTTGATTATTTTTCTTAACCCTCATCTGTTATCTATGTGTTCATCTTTTTTTTTTTTAGTCTTCTCCAAAATTCTTTTTTTTAATTTTAATTTATTTATTTTTTTATTTTACTTTATTTTACTTTAAAATACTGTATTGGTTTTGCCATACATCAACATCAATCCACCATGGGTGTACACGTGTTCCCCATCCTGAGCCCCCCTCCCACCTCCCTCCCCTTACCATCCCTCTGGGTCATCACAGTGCACCAGACCTGAGCATCCTGTATCATACATCGAACCTGGACTGGTGATTCGTTTCTTATATGATATTATAAATGTTTCAATGCCATTCTCCCAAATCATCCCACCCTCTCCCTCTCCCACAGAGTCCAAAAGACTGTCTATACATCTGTGTCTCTTTTGCTGTCTCACATACAGGGTTATAGTTACCATCTTTCTAAATTCCATATATATGTGTTAGTATACTGTATTGGTGTTTTTCTTTCTGGCTTACTTCACTCTGTATAATCGGCTTCAGTTTCATCCACCTCATTAGAACTGATTCAAATGTATTCTTATTAATGGCTGAGTAATACTTCATTGTGTATATGTACCACAGCTTTCTTATCCATTCATCTGCTGATGGACATCTAGGTTGCTTCCATGTCCTGGCTATTATAAACAGTGCTGCAATGAACATTGGGGTACACGTGTCTCTTTCAATTCTGGTTTCCTCAGTGTGTATGCCCAGTAGTGGGATTGCTGGGTCATTCGATACAGGATACAGGATGCTTGGGGCGGGTGTACTGGGATGACCCAGAGAGATGATATGGGGAGGGAGGTGGGATGGGGTTTCAGGATTGGGAAGTCATGTACACCCGTGGCGGATTCAAGTCAATGTATGGCAAAACCAATACAGTATTGTAAAGTAAAATTTAAAAAAAAAAAAAAAAAGAAAAAAAAATTGAAAGAGGAGAATGAAAAAGTTGGCCTAAAGCTCAAAATTCAGAAAACAAAGATCATGGCAACTGGTCCCATCATTTCGTGGGAAATAGATGGGGAAACAGTGGAAACAGTGTCAGACTTTATTTTGGGGGGCTCCAAAATCACTGCAGATGGTGACTGCAGCCATGAAATTAAAAGACGCTTACTCCTTGAAAGAAAAGTTATGATCAACCTAGATAGCATATTGAAAAGCAGAGACATTACTTTGCCAACCAAGGTCCGTCTAGTCAAGGCTATGGTTTTTCCTGTGGTCATGTATGGATGTGAGAGTTGGACTGTGAAGAAGGCTGAGTGCCGAAGAATGGATGCTTTTGAACTGTGGTTTTGGAGAAGACTCTTGAGAGTCCCTTGGACTGCAAGGAGATCCAACCAGTCCATTCTGAAGGAGATCAACCCTGGGATTTCTTTGGAAGGAATGATGCTAAAGCTAAAACTCCAGTACTTTGGCCACCTCATGCGAAGAGTTGACTCATTGGAAAAGACTCGGATGCTGGGAGGGATTGGGGGCAGGAGGAGAAGGGGACGACCAAGGATGAGATGGCTGGATGGCATCACGGGCTCAATGGACGTGAGTCTGCGTGAACTCCGGGAGTTGGTGATGGACAGGGAGGCCTGGCATGCTGCGATTCATGGGGTCGCAAAGAGTCGAACACGACTGAGAGACTCAACTGAACTGAACTGAATACTCCATTGTGTATACGTACCGCAGCTTTCTTATCCGTTCATCTACAGTTCAGGCTGATAGTGATCCCCAAATAGGGAGACTTTACTAGATTTCTTCTCCACTCACTATCTTTGTCCTCCAATAACTTACCAGTTGGCCAAATAAATCAACTTTGAGGTATAAATAAGAATACTTTTTGTAAATGGCCTTAATTATGTATACAGGCACCATAATGTTCATCTCAGCACCATTTACAATAGCCAAGATGTGGACGCAACCTACATGTACATCACAGAGGAATGGATGAAGATGCGTGTGTGTGTGTGTGTGCACACATATACATATGAATATTAGCCATAAAAATGAAATAATAACATTCCCAGCAGTGTGGATGGACCTAAAGAGTTTCATACTGAATGAGAAAAACTTTATGATATCCCTTTTCTGAGGAATCTTAAAAGAAATGATGCAAATAAACTTATCTACAAAACAGAAACAGAATCACAGATTTAGAGAATGAACTTTTGGTTTCTGGGGGGAAGAGATAGGGAGTCTGGGATGGACATGTACACACTGCTCTATCTAAAATGGGTAGCCAGCAAGCACCTACTATATAACACAGGGAACTCAACTCAATGCTATGTGGCAGGCTGGATGGGAGGGGAGTTTGGGAGAAAATGGATACTTGTATATGTATGGGCTGAGTCCCTTTGCTGTCTACCTGAAACTATCACAACATTGTTAATTGGCTATAATCCAATATAAAATTTTAAAAAAACTTTTTAAAAAGTTAAAAATAAGAATATGTTCCCACATAGTCCAGTTGGCTTTGCAGGGACAAACATGTTGATAAAAAGAAACCAAGATGCTTTTTAACCCACTTTGAAAATATTTCCCCACTGTGGCCGGATCAAACACAGTCATAGCAGAAGCAACCGAAGTATGATCTGCTTTTTCCCAGGGCTCTACCTACAAGTCAACACCTCTTAAAACAAGCAGTGGAGAATTTTCATTCCACTCATTTTGAAATCTTCTCCAGAAAACCTAAGGAAACAAAGCCAACATGAAAGGTCAGTGCTGAAAGGAAAATTTAAATGTGTGTTGCTTTTAAAAATTTGGAGTTCCTAGATAATATATAACTCAACATTTCCTAAAATTACTTTTACTACCTTGCTAAAAATGAGTAAAATTGGACAACATTTTCAAAACTATAAGACCGAAATTATTTCAAATGTGAAAACATTTGAATTACAGAAATTAAGAAATGAGTAGCAAGAAAAGCATATTAACATCAAATATTTATTAGCAGCCATTTCAAATATCTCTGCAATAGTTTTCCTGTTTTATAAGCACCTTCACTGCATACCATCTGCTAATACTTATTTTAATTCATACAAAAGACTATGTTTAAATTAAAACACAAGTGACTGAATCAGAACAAAAGAGGAAGGACAGGAGAATAAACTGAATAAATTCCAAATATGACTTCTAAAGGCAGACAGTATAAAAGCTATAATCTTAGTTTAAGCCTCACACTCTTTAAACACAGTAATTACAGAACTTCTGCTTGGAACACAGCTTTGCTATTGGATAACATTAATTGCCCTCTAATATTTCCTGACACTCCCCAAAATATGCCCCGCTGATAATAACTCATTCACATTTCAGCACCATTCACCATTATTAACTTCTAATTCAAACAATCAAGACGGAGACAAGGAATGAATGACCTTGAACAATTACCCTCTCAGTGAACAGAACGTGTTCTGAGCTTTTGTAGGCTGTAACTGCTTTCCCGCAATGGTGAACAGCGCAGAGAAGAGTATTCCAGAATAAAGCAAACGCAAATGGGGTGCGGGGCGAAGGGTGGAAATGTACGGCAAACACCCGAAGCTCCTTCCTTCTCGTTATCTTTAGGATATGGATGAAATCGATCCATATGTTATGCTTTCTACAGGAAAAAAAATGAAAGGAAGCATGAAGTTTCACACCAAAAACAAATCCTCTTTATAATGGAAACAATTCAGTCATGGATAGTCAAGTATCCATTCAAACAGCGATTTCTTCTTTATTTCAACCTGTGAGAACATTTAAGAATCCCATCCACTTAGAGCCAGAAAAAACATTCACTTCTCATAGCAAAATGGTGGGAGTTGAATGAACGGCCCCTCAGGGGGCTCCCTGTGCAAAATATTTTCTGCCAAGTTCACACCGCCTCCTCCACGCCACCTCCCTGTTTCTCAAGACATTGGAGTTTTTCAAGCAATGCTGTCCTCTCGGCCTTTTCTAATATGGAATGCATTAAGAGAAAACCCATAAATAAATGCTTACATATGCTCGTGAGAAAGAAAGCAGACACCTCAGATTGATCTATTTGCCAACAGGAGGGAGCAGGCATGGCAAAGAGCAAAGGCAGCAGAATTCTAAGGCTTAGGGCCAGCCCACGTTCCCGCTGCAGAGCCTGGACGGATTGGGGAAAGTGCTGCTCTGGTCTGGTGTAAGCCAGTTAGAAATGCAAGAAGAAAGAACACAGAAAAAAAGCATTCAGTTTAGTTCAGTTCAGTCACTCCGTCATGCCCGACTCTTTGCGACCCCATGGACTGCAGCACGCCGGGCCTCCCTGTCCATCATCAACTCCTGGCGTTTACTCAAAGTCATGTCCATCGAGTCGGTGATGCCCTCCAGCCATCTCATCCTCTGTCGTCCCCTTCTCCTCCCGCCTTCAATCTTTCCCAGCATCAGGGTCTTTTCTAATAAGCCAGTTCTTCGCATCAGGTAGACAAAGTATTGGAGCTTCAGCTTCAGCGTTAGTCCTTCCAATGAATATTCAGGACTGATTTCCTTTAGGATGGACTGATTGGATCTCCTTGCAGTTCAAGGGACTCTCAAGAGTCTTCTCCAGCACCACAGTTCAAATGCATTAAGTGCGAGAGATTCCTGTTGAGAAGAGAGTGTAAGGCTTTTTTCCGCTGTTTGAAAGTCCCAGGACAGAAAGTGAAAATGCGCACTGATGTAACATGACCTCCCCGCACCCAACAAGAGTCTGAATTGCCTCAGTGATGTAAGCGCCTAGAAAACCACTGCCCCAACATCACAGAAATGAGGAAAATAGGATGCTACTTAAAACAGCTTCCGTGTACGGAAGCCCCAGGTTCTTCTTCCAGTCCTCTCCTCTTCTTGAACATTTTACTTGGGGCATTTGTTTGGGCTTCCCTGATAGCTCAACTGGTAAAGAATCCACCTGCAAGGAGGGAGACCCTGGTTCTCTTCCTGCATCCAGAAGATCCCCTGGAGAAGGGAACGGCTACGCACTCCAGTATTCTTGGGCTTCCCATGTGGCTCAGCTGGTAAAGAATCCACCCGCAATGCAGAAGACCTGGGTTCAGTTCCTAGGTTGGGAAGATCCCCTGGAGAAGAGAAAGGCTACCCACTCCAGTGTCCTGGCCTGGAGAATCCCATGGACTGTGTAGTCCATGGGGTCGCAGAGAGTCACACACGACCGAGCCACTTTCACTTTCAGGCATTTGTTACAGTTAAAACTGATCCATAATGATCATTTTATCTGACCTTTAGCGAAAACGTCTTAGAAGCTTATTCTTTTTAATTGTGCCATGTTCCTCCTCCACTATAAATTCAACTCATTTCAAAAGTTTTACTATTGTATTATTATTATTATTATTTCACATAGGAAAAGCCACTGGAGCTTCCTGGCAGAGGATCTGATCCTCCTTAGCCAACCCCCAGCCTACCTGGCCTGAAGCAGTGTGCCCATCCCAGCATGTGGCCCCCGAGGCCAGGGCCCCCTGTGGCTCTTACGGACACCAGGGCCTTGGACCTGGTCTCCCCATCCCAGGCAGCCCGCAGGGTGGCTCATCACAGACTGCCATCTCCCCTGCCAGTGAGCCCACGTTCCTAAAGTTTGGAGTGAACACCATTGTATTCTCAGCACCCAGAACCAATGATGGTAAGCGCTGGGGGGGGGGGGGCTGTGAGGAGATACCCCACATCCAAGGGCAAAGGAGAAGCCCCAGCAGGATGGTAGGAGGGGTGACATCGCATTTAGAATCAAACCCCATGCCTTCCAGAGATGATCAGAGGGCCCAAACAAACCTTGTGCACACCAGGACCCAGAGACCTCCAGAGACTGAGCCAGAGCTGTGTGTGAGCATCTCTTGAGGAGGTCCGGGTCAGCAGTGGCCTACCACAGGCCAGAGGCTCTGGGTGCAGCAGACTTGCGTTTGGCATAAGCCCTCTTGGAGGAGGTCACCATTAACCCACCATAGCGCCTCCAGAACTTACACAGGACTGGGAAACAGACTCTGGGAGGGCACAAAGAGGACCTTGTGGGCCCCAGGGTCCAGGAGACAGGAGCAGTGACCCCACAGGAGACTGACCCAGACTTGCCCGGGAGTCTCCAGTGGAGGCGTGGGTCGGCGTGGCCTGCTGCAGGGCTGGGGGCACTGAGCACAGCAGTGCATCACGGGACCTTTGAAGGAGGTCTCCATTATCCTCATCACCTCCACCATAGTTTGGTCTCAGGTCAAAAAAGAGGGAGAGAACACAGCCCCGCTTTTCAACAGAAAATTGGGTTAAAGATTTACTGAGTATGGCCCTGCCCATCAGAATAAGACCCAGTTTCCCCTTCAGTCAGTCTCTCCCAGCAGGAAGCTTCCATAAGCCTCTTATCCTTCTCCATCAGAGGGGAGACAGAATGAAAAACCACAGTCACAGAAAACTAACCGATCTGATCACATGGACCACAGCCTTGTCTAACTCAATCAAACTATGAGCCATGACCTGTAGGGCCACCCAAGACAGACGGGTCACGGTGGAGAGTTCTGACTAAACGTGGTCCACTGGACAAGGGATTGGCAAACCACTTCAGTATTCCTCCCTTGAGAACCTCTTCAACAGTATGAAAAAGCAAAAACATAGCACCCTGGAAGATGAACTCCCCAGATCGGTAGGTGCCCAATATGCTACTAGAGATCAGTAGAGATATAACTCCAGAAAGAATGAAAAGATGCAGCCAAAGCAAAAACAACACCCAGTTGTGGATGTGACTGGTGATGGAAGTAAAGCCCAATGCTGTAACGAGCAATATTGCATAGGAACCTAGAATGTTAGGTCCATGAATCAAGGCAAATTGGAAGTGGCCAAACAGGAGATGGCAAGAGTGAACATCAACATTTTTGGAGTCAGCGAACTAAAATGGACTGGAATGGGTGAATTTAACTCAGGTGACCATTATGTCTACTACTATGAGCAAGAATCCCTTAGAAGAAATGGAGTAGCCATCACAGTCAACAAAAGAATCCAAAATGAAGTACTTGGATGCACTCTCAGAAATGACAGTGATCTCTGTTTGTTTCCAAGGCAAACCATTCAATATCACAGTAATCCAAGTCTATGCCCCAACCAGTAATGCTGAGGAAGATGAAGCTGAATCATTCTATGAAGACCTACAAGACCTTCTAGAACTAACACCCAAAAAATATGTCCTTTTCATTACAGGGGACTGGAATGCAAAAGTAGGAAGTCAGGAAATACCCAGAGTAACAGGCAAATTTGGCCTTGGAGTACAGAATGAAGCAGGGCAAAGGCTAATAGAGTTTTGCCAAGAGAACACAGTGGATAGCAAACACCCTCTTCCAACGACACAAGAGAAGACTCTACACATGGACCACACAGATGGTCGACACCAAAATCAGATTGATTATATTCTTTGCAGCCAAAGATGGAGAGGCTCTATATAGTCAGCAAAAACAAGACCGGAAGCTGACTGTGGCTCAGATCATGAACACCTTATTGACAAATTCAGACTTAAACTGAAGAAAGTTGAACTTCCCCAGTCAAGAATCTGCTGCAGGAGATAACAGGTTCAGTCACTGGGTGGGGAAGAGCCCCTGGAGGAGAAAATGGCAGTATTCTTGATCCAGTGTTCTTGACTGAAAAACCGCATGGATAGAGGAGCCTGGAGGGCTCCATGTGATCACAGAGTCAGACTGGACTGAGGGACTAAGCACCGGAAGAGCCGGCAAAGGAGTTAGACTAACAAACAGATACCTGGTTTACTCTACTAGCTGCAAGGCCGGTACTAACAGGGTCGCCGTCTAAGGTGTACAGACGTACACTTACTTACAGAAAGTAGAATTCTCAGCTCGCTTTCCTCAAGGTTTCACCTTGCTATTTGTAGAAAGTTCAGCGAAGTGCCTTCCCTGTCCCCTGCATAGTCCTCGCACGTCCTTGAATGCCTGCCCTCCTTCACTCACGTTTTTCTTTGGCCCTACACCTCCCGGAAGGTGGGGTGTTCCCGTGACTATTAGTCTCTGCCTGCCATGAGAAAGTCCAGTGTCCCTTCCGAGGGTGGACCCCACCCCCCATGCACCCCAGGCTGCCCAGGCTGCCCAGTCTCCCAGAGGTTCTGGGGTTCCTACTGCTCTTCCTGTTCTAGAGTGTTAAGGGGGAAACGCCTTGCTAATCCCATGTGTCACGTTGCCCCACACAAGGCTCATTAGGCCCTGCCTTCCAGAAAAGCCCCACGTGGGACTGTCCTCTTCACTTAGGACCCAGAGGCGGGTTCATTCCACATCAGAGACCAGACCACAGGCTGCTCCCTGCGCATTTCATTTTCTGCTGGGTGGCTCTCTGCAAACATTTCCCCTGTATGCAAATGTCCTTCTGTAATTAGGATTGCATATTATCCTGTTTGAGGGTCCTTATGTCTTTATTTGAGTCACCAAAAAAGCTGATGATGTAGGTATAACTATTGTCTTTATTTTATAGCGAAAAACGTCAATATAGCAATGGTTGAATGACTTGGCTCAAACCACACAGGTGGCAAATAGTCCTTTGGCCTTAAATATTATGCAAATTGCCCATGCAACTCTGAATGAACACTCCTTTAGGAATTATCTCGATTCCTAAAATGGGCAAAATTTGTAGTAAACTAGGAGGCCGGCCAAACGTTCTAGATTACAGAGAGTGATGTAAAAGACTGTCCTCGTGGTAGGTGCACAAGAGCAAGGTGTTACTGAGAAGGTAAGCCCCTCCAGAGGGATGCTTGAGTTCTGACTGTACTGAATTCAAGCTCCCTGTTTCCCCTGGAAGGACTGTCCACCTCTGGGCATGAGTCAGGTCAAATGTGCGCCTGCGCAGAGCTGATTCAAATGTGCGCCTGCGCAGAGCTGAGCCGACTCCGCAAGCTGCCCACTGTAGCCCTTTCACTGCAGAAGGAAATTGAGGCATCACTCTCCTAACCTGAAAACTTGGGCCCGCATCAGGGCAGCAAAAGGACCCAAAACACAGCTCCACCATGTAAGGTCTGCTCGGCCACGAGCAAGTTACTAAACACTTCCTCTTCTTTAGAATGGGTCACGTCATGGGGTCCTCATCACAGATTTGATAGGAAAATGAAATACCGAGAGTCAAGTGTCCAGAGCAATATGTGGTCTGTGGTAAAGGCCCTTCACGTATGGTTTAAACAGATTCGTGTAATAGACTGCTGCTGACGTATGCCTTGAGGATGGGGAGTAAGAACAAGTTTCAGGCCACAACTGTATTTTATTTCTATAACTTTGGAACCTACCAAATGGCAGACCACACCCACATATTCTTACTATTCAATTGTCATTTGCTCTCGGCAACATATTTCTTTCCCCATATAAAGAAAATGTGCAGAATTGGATCTCAAATATGCAGCTCTTGCAAAATAGCATTGTGAAGACTGGAAAGTAAACTAATCAGATGCAAGGTGATTAAATCTCTCTGAAATGTCATCAAAGAGAGGGGAAGAAAGAAAGAGAAAAAGAGCAGGAGGGAGGGAGAGAGGAAGGAAGGAAGTAGAAAGGAGAAAGAGAAAAAATCTGGGCAAAGAGAACAGAGGTTTGTAGAACCCCATTTTTAGCCAAATCCTAAACACCACTCCATAACATCATGGAATGCCTTGGGTCTCTTTAAATGGACCCTCTGTTTAGCTACATGATTCATTATCACATGAAGACTCTCAAATACATTTATATGTAATTTTCTTTTGCCTGATTTTATTAAAAAAGAAACCCTGAGTGAGTTTCTTTTAACATTTGCATAATAAAAATATTAATTTCCACTTAAAGGTCAATTCTCGATGTACATTCACCTACTTTAAATGATCTTTGTGAGCCAATATCCCTAAGAAGTCCTCTCACAGAAGAACTGAAGTAGTTTTTCTACTAAGTTATCGGAACATGGTCCTTGTTTGGATATAACCTGAAGTACATGGTAGAGATTTTAGGATGTTACTATTTTAGGAAATAAATGAATGCATTGGCCTATCGCCCACATTCCATTTTATTTGGAAAATTATATGCCGGAGGCCAGGAGGCATATTTTTCTTAGTAAATAGTTGGGCAATGTCATGATGTTAACTGCATGGAAAGAAAGACAAGGGGGTGTCTTCCTTCCAGGGGAAGTAAAATTTCTGGGAAGTATGTATTTCATAGTCTTTTTCCATTTTTTACTTCTTTAATATTTTTTCTCAATAACTATCTGTTTAAACTGAAATTGTTTAGATTACATCGCATCTGCTTCCTTGCAGTTTTGATATTTCCTTCTCAGAAATCCAAAGTTTTTCAGCTAAAGTTCAGGTCCTGGCTTAAACTGCATACTTCTGGTTTTCCCACATTTTATTTCAGATGTTGAGCCAAGCTCAAATTAGATTCATATTTTCTGTTCTTTAAAAAACACCCTACAAACTCTGTATGGTTATAGATTATGTCTGTTCAGAAAAGTTGGGGGAGACTGAAAAAGATAAGTCTTATTAATGTGAAGTTCATAATTTAGCCTCCAAAGCTCTCTTACTGCCATATAATAAAGTAAAAATAAAATGAATCAAGGCTAAGATGTGGATAAAGGGGATTTATTTCAATAAGGAAGAACTCAAAAGAAAACATGGCTCCTAGCAAAATTACCGTTGTGCATTATAGACCCATTATTGCTGAATATTCAATGTGTTTGACCAACCTTCAGTAGCACATAATGCAAAGAAAGGCTTGTACAATCCTTTTATGAAATATTAAGGGAATGAAAGCATAATTCCATTTAATAATTATATTCTTCAAGAAAATAACTTGGAGGCATTCAAAGTGCTTTATCCAACAAGCAATGCTGTTCTTTGATCTCATTTTTTTTTTTTTTGCTTTCCCAAGCACTTTTTTAAATTGAAGTACTGTTGTGTTAATTTCAGGTTTAAAGCAAAGTGATTCATGTACACACACACACACAGACATACACACATGTATTCTCTTTTCAATTCTTTTCCCTTCTAGGCTATTACAAAATGCTGAGTAGAATTCCCGTGCTGTACAGAAGTTCCTTGTTGGCTCTCTACTTTCTATACAGTAATGTGTTTATTTGTTCTTACGTCTTGACCTGTGCTCATGTGAACTGCATGACGCTTTCCATACAACTGCCTCACCATGTTTGTTCCTAGAGTGTGATCATCCCTTGTCTCATTTTAAACATGAGGTTGCCAGAGGCCAAATGGTTAAGCTTACACACTAACACACAGGAGCACATGTTAATCCCTAATATCCTGTGATGTGGGTAAAGGTGGTGAGTGGTACAAGTGGGATTTGAAGTCATGACCTGGGAGGTCGTGAGTTTCTCGCTGCATAGATTTCTTTCTGCTGGTTGGTCTTTAAACCATGTAATCTATTGACAGTTGTCTGTATTAGTGGAAAGAAGCTAAAACAAAAGCTAAAAAACAGCTATAAAAAGAAGCTAAAACTGAGTAACTAACACAACTCATACTCATCCTGGAGTGTCAAAATTTGCAAACATAAAATTGCAAAGTGTGTGTGCATACAGTTTCATTTTTCTAAAGTTGTTTACTAACGTGTTAGTGTTTCCTCTACTTGTATTCATCTGTATTTACAGTGTGCGTGTGTGTGTCTGTTAGGTGCTCAGTCATGTCCAGCTCTTTTATGACCCCATGGACTGTAGCCCACCAGGCTCCTCTATCCACAGGATTTCCTAGGTAAGAATACTGGAGTGGGTTGCCATTCCCCTCTCCAAGAAATCTTCCCAACCCGGGGATTGAACCTAGGTCTCCTGTACTGCAGGGAAGCCCCTATTTAAGGTAATAAGTACCTACTCATACATACTCCACACCAAGCACCATATTAGATATAGGAACGAAAAAAAGAAAAAAAAAATTAGTACCAGAACTTGAGGAACTCATGGAATATTTAACACAGACAGATCATAAAATCCATGAATTTATACCAGAGATTACTCTAGCTTAGTCACTTAGTCGTGCCCGACTCTCTGTAACCCCATGGACTGTAACCCACCAGGTTCCTCTATCCATGGAATTCTCCAGGAAAGAATACTGAAGTCGGTTGCCATGTAATTACTCTGGTAGATTTATTTAAAAAAAAAAAACACTGTAGAAACACCAATGAGGAAATAATCCAGACGGTTCTAGAGGGGAAGGAGTTTAAACAATACACAGAGAAGATCTTTAAAGTGGGCATGGAAGAGTGGAGTGTATTCTATGCATTCTAGAATCATAAAATACTACTGCTAAAGATTTTTGCAATTTTTAGCTTTAATTACCTCATTTCAAAGGTGAAGAAACTGAGATGAGCTATTATGTGTTTTGCTGAAAGGCTCTAAATATAAAGGCAAAGAAAGTAAGAATCCAGGTGACTAGATTTCCAGATTACTGGACCTTCTTTTTCCTCTGGCTGCACTGCATGGCATGTGGGATCTCAGTTCTCTGACCAGGAATTGAACCTGCACACCTTGGAAGCATGGAGTCTTAACCACTGGGCTTCCAGAGAAGTCCCTTGGATTTTCTGCTTTAGACGGTGGCCCCTAATCAGTGACCTTCTTCACAAATCCCACCTCATGTCCAGTTCAGACCAATTAATATAGATCCATTATTGAACAGGAAAATATTTGAACTAAACTCTATTTAAGGAGGCAGGGACTCAAGCAAAAAGTCTAGAATTGATAGTGTTAGCCATTGTTCCGAGATACGCCTTCTTATTTACTTCATTGCTAGGGAATGTGATACTGTTTATTATGGTAAATAAATGGGCGGACCCTGGGACAATGGCTGAAAGCATCACTTCTGGATGATATTATCTAGACACTTAGTCTGGTGCATGAAGAAGCCTAATACCCTTTACCTTTTGGACTGAATGCCAGAAACCCTTAAATGACAAGTGTTATTTATGATTTAAGACATCCCTGGAAACCCATAACCATCTGACTCCCACTTGCCAGGGTCTGGCAACTTTGAATTGGGCCTCTTGCCATTTCTGACAGATGGCCAGAAAGCGTATAAGTAGCCAAGATGCCATATATGTGCACTGATTGTGAAAATTTGGGGTTGAGCCTCAGCTTAATCGCCACATGGCTTCCAATGCTAACTTCCACAAACATAATGTGCCAGGGAAAAATGGCTCTCCACTAGAAAGAGACGCACAAAATCTTCCGCTGCCTTGCGGGTCTCTTTATGGAGAGTCCTGTTCATTTTTAAAGCTAGGAAAATTGCACTGTGAGTGTAGACCTCCACATATTTTAAGCATATGCTCTTATTTGGAAGTATCATACTCCCATCACAGCCAGACAACAAATCTGGCACTCACGGATGGAGTGCAGCCACGCGATGCTCTGGGACAGAGTGAACACAACATTGATATCGTTTAGATTTAATAGTTCTTATAAGAAGTAGAAATTATTGCAATATTTGAAGGTTAAGATCCAGTTGATGGCATTATTGATCAAATATGTACGTAGGTTTTAACAAATTAACAAAATGAAGAAACGGCTTATCACATTATTTGAGCCATTTGAAATAAGGCAATTGATTTGGCCATATGGTGATCAAATGGCAATTATTAACTGCTCATTAATCAGCTGTTATAATAGCATAAATATAACCATAAACGATCGATTTGGTTAGCTGTAGAGGCTGTGTTTCTTCATTATATCACTGAAACAGTCTTTTTAAAGAAGCCAGAAATTGAGCTCAGTTTTATTCTCACTTTCAATGTAACTAATATGAATATAAGTAGTCTGTTAATTAAATTCTGATCTATTTATTAGTATCAGCGAATCCACTGTAACATAGAGCAATCCTATAATGCATACAGGGATCATTTTAATGCATGCCAAATTATATATCTGTATCCTGAAAGCTGTCAAATTTTAAAATGTTCTTTTGGATTTTATTAAGTGCAATTTTTTTTTCCTTTCAATCATTGGTGAAATATGACTCAACATTTCAATGATTATTCTGACGCAGAGCACAACAAAACATCTATATTTTCCCCCACTTAATTCTAGCTCATTGCTTATGATTAAATGATGATCTTAATGTTAAAATGTTTGAAAATGTTAGGGGATCAGATAGGAAATAAAATTTAGAGTCTTTTATGCTTTCGCATTAAACAAAAACGATAAAGGTTTATGATGCACAGTACCGGGGCCTCTTGTGGAATAATATGCCGTAAATGCCGAGAATCACTCATACTTTCTGTAAAAATTACCATGCACCAGAGAAGATAACCATACTAATTGATCTCCCCCTTCAGGGAAATGAAGTGGGGAGGATGATCCTCAGGACTATTTCCTTGTCTTCCAAATGCAAGGACAGTAATCATCACCCAACTCCTCATTCTTTCCCCAGTTTGAAAAATAATGTGTTGGGGGAGGTCTGGACTCCTCTGAAATTAAATGATATCTACTAATCTCTCTTCCTACCCACCTGTCCTTCAAGAGGAGACATTCCTTGATTGGTTATTGGAGGATCGTGGCAATTCAAATGCAAATAGAGATCCTCTTTTGCACTTGAACTTACAATGACCCACTTCAGAGTTCTTAATAAATAGGTCCTGATGTAAATCATTACAACCCAACAAAGGAAAGCAGAGACGATCTAGATTTTGGTACGTATCTCAAATCTTGACAAAGATATAAAAGTTCAGTCTCCCACTAGCTGGATGGGGCAGGGTTAGAGAGTGTGTTTAATTTTTCACTCTTCTTGGCTTTGGTTTAGTAGTAGCTAAACTGGAAGGGAGCTTGGAGGAAAGGAATTTTACATTTGTTTTTCTACTGGTGTGTTTCCCATAACTCACTCCCTGCGTCTACTGTGGAGTATAACACAACAGACATGAAAAGGAATTGGAAGATTGACAGGGTTCTTTTGAGAGGAAATGTGTACTTTACCACAAGAGATATGCATAATGTTACTATATGTATTAATACTGATTATATTACAAATATCATTATATATAATTTTGTTGTTGTTGTTGCTCACTCACTCAGTCGTGTCTGACTCTTTGCCACCCCATGGACCGCAGCACGCCAGGCTTCCCTGTCCATCACCAACTCCCGGAGCTTGCTCACACTCATGTCCATCGAGTCGGTGATGCCATCCTACCATCTCATCTTCTGTCATCCCCTTCTCCTCCCACCTTCAATCTTTCCAGCATCCGGGTCTTTTCCAGTGAGTCAGTTCTTCGCATCAGGTGGCCAAAGTATTGGAGATTCAGATTCAACATCAGTCCTTCCAATGAATACTCAGGGCTGATGTCCCTTAGGATGGACTGGTTGGATCTCTTTGCAGTCCAAGGGACTCTCAAGAGTCTTCTCCAGCAGCACAATTAGAATTCTTTGCTGCTCAGTCTTCTTTATGGTCCAACTCTCACATCCGTACACGACTGATCTAATATATTCTCTGTAGTTGGGAAATTTTACTGCTTTGGGGTATAAAGACATAAAGGGCATAGAAGTACCGATAAAGTTTTAAATCCAATCAAAGAAACAAAGTGTATTTCCTAATAAATTTGGAGACAGAGTTGTTGGTATATCCCTGTGGGAAAGTTATTACACAAAAATAAAATGAGAGAACCATAAAAAGAACTATCATGCTAGACCACTATGATGCTGTGCCATATTTTATGACAGTTTTCAAGTGGACTATCTTGGTCTAGCTGCTTTCCAGACAAATGAGAGAATGAAGCCCCTCTATTAGATGTTGGATAAAATGGAAAAGAAGAAAATGGTTAATAGGAACATCTGTTCATTTCCAGATGATCTCTTGTATCTAAACTTGTTTCCTCTTCTTACAGAGAAAAGGAATAAAAGTCAGGAGTTTTAAGGGTCATGGTTTATAGCAGCACAACTAATAACACAGCTATAAGCCTACATACAGAGTTTGTGTGATGTTATATCAGAATAAAAAGATAAAATGGAGTGTTAAGTGATGGTCTTTTAAAAATCAGTTTATTGTAGCGTATGATGACCCTCACATTCACTAACACAACGAGAACGCCACATTGTTGTTGTTGTTTGGTTGGTTTTGTTTTTATTGTTTAAGTCAGCTTTCTGGGGAGAACCATAGTTAATATGACTTACAGCTCCTATCTTCGGTATTCAGAAATGTTAGTTTTTTTGAAATCACAGCATTGACTTTTCATATGATCAGTTTTATTTGAATCCATTCTATCAAAGGGCATTCCCAAATTCTGGCTAATGATGTCACTACTGCTGATACCCGACTGGCCACTGAATGCTGCCCATGGTCTCTGATCTTTGTTTCCTGAATTCCAAGGTCACAAGTCACATTTCCTGAGGACAATAAAACTGATGTCTTTCTGCTTCTTCCCCTGCAGTCTGCTGCTGCTGCTGCTGCTGCTGCTGCTGCTGCTGCTGCTAAGTTGCTGCAGTCGTGTCCGACTCTGTGCGACCCCATAGATGGCAGCCCACCAGGCTCCCCCAACCCTGGGATTCTCCAGGCAAAAACCCTGGAGCGGGTTGCCATTCCCTTCTCCAATGCATGAAAGTGAAAAGTGAAAGTGAAGTCGCTCAGGCGTGTCTGACTCTTTGTGACCCCATGGACTGCAGCCCACCAGGCTCCTCTGTCCCTGGGATTTTCCAGGCAAGAGTACTAGGGTCTACTCTTTCACAATCAGCAGAGTATCCTTCTAAACCAAAATGGAATCTGTCGCTTCAATAACTTTGGCTGCCCCTATCTTCCCCCAGGCTCAAAAATAAAGCCTTGACTTCTCGGTGTATGAATGGGAAACTTTCAAGGCTGCCTCTGATCACCACCTCCGGGCCCCTCCTTGGCCATTCTCTCCCATAAAACGTAGGACTCCAACCACGTCAAATTCCTTCCTGCTGCCAATGAAAATGCTACTCTTGATAATTTTATGTTTTAATCACACACAAACAATGTTAAGCTTGGAATAAAAAATATTTCCTAACTGGTAAACTTTTCTTTTGCCCCCTGCTAGCTTCCTAAGTTCAGTTCAGTTGCTCAGTCATGTCTGACTCTTTGTGACCCCAGCGACTGCAGCACGCCAGGCTTCCCTGTCCATCACCAACTTCCGGAGCTTACTCAAACTCATGTCCATGGAGTCGCTGATGCCATCCAACCATCTCACCCTCTGTTGTCCCCTTCTCCTCCTGTCTTCCCTAAGTTAGGAAAGCCTTTAGACTGTTGACGTGAATGTATTACATAAGATTGATGTTATTATGAACCTCCAAGGAGATGATCTTTGATGCAAAATGCTTGTGATATTCCCTCAATGTATTCCCATGTTTCTTAATATGCGTCCACATTAAGAAACAAACTAGAAGGCCCTCTGAATCATAGCGATATTTTTACTTGACTCTAAACAGAAAGGCAAGTGGAGGGAAGCTGCAAAAATCTTGAGAGGAGAACAAGCCCCTGTTCCCATCTCATGCCTCTGTACTCCTTGGAGGACATGGCAGCCCACTCCAGTTTTCTTGCCTGGAGAGATCCATGGACAGAGGAGCCTGGTGGGCTACAGTCCATGGGGCCACAAGGTCAGTCATGACTGAAGCGTCTTGGCGCACACATACTCATGTTTCGTGACTGTACCAGGCAGGCCTGCCTCTGTTGTGTCAATAAAACACCAAGAAAGGCAATCAAAGCTTAAATGAGAGAATGAGCACATCTGAGATTTTTAACGAGGAGAGCACAGGATTAGCAATTGAATATCTTATTTTATTCTCCTAAACTCAGGAGATGAGTGATATCAGATCTTCTCTGAGAATGAAAGTTACATGAGGTGGGACCTCTCCCTGCAGATTCACCATGCGAGTGAAGTGAACGTCGTTCCGTCGTGTCCTACTCTTTGCGACCCCATGGACTATACAGTCCGTGGAGTTCTCCAGGCCAGAACACTGGAGTGGGTAGCCTTACCCTTCTCCAGGGGATCTTCCCAACCCAGGGATCCAATCCAGTTCTCCCACATTGCAGGCGAATTCTTTACCAGTTGAGCCACCAGGGAAGCCCAGGAATACTGGAGTGGGTAGCCTATCCCTTCTCCGTGGATCTTCCTAACCCAGGAATCTAACCAGGGTCTCCTGCACTGCAGGCGGATTCTTTACCAGCTGAGCCACCAGGGAAGCCGGTAGATCACCATGTCCTTGTTTAGATCCCCAGCATCTTTTCTACTCTGTGTCAGGCCATATCTTCCCTAATCATCACCAGTATCTCCTGTTGATTTGTTAGGACTCACTCATCAGCATTGTTAATGTTCTAGAGATTCACATCGCATTGGGATTGACTCAGGTCACTGATGGTCTGTAAGTTCTAAATATCATGAATTTGAGGGACTTCCCTGACGATGCACTGGTTAAGACTTCATGCTTCCACTTCACGGGGCACAGGTTCTCTCCCTGGTTGGGCGATTAAGATCCCACTGGCTGCACAGTGTGGCCTCCCCCCCCCAAAAAAATCACTAGGTATTTGACTTCCCTGATAGCTCAGCTGGTAAAGAGTCCACCTGCAATGCATGAGACCCCAGTTAAATTCCTGGGTCAGGACGATCTGCTGGAGAAGAGATAGGCTGTCCATTCCAGTATTCTTGGGTTTCCCTTGTGGCTCATCTGGTAGAGAATCCGCCTGCAATGCGGGAGACCTGGCCTGGATTCCTGGGTTGGCAAGATCCCCTGGAGATGAGAAAGGCTGCCCACTCCAGTACTGTAGCCTAGAGAATTCCATGGACTGTATAGTCTATGGGGTTGCAGAGAGTCTACATGACTGAGCCACTTTCACTTTCATCATGAATTTTGGTCCTTTGAAAATATTTGTTTTCACTACTGTATGATTCCATCCTTTTTTTTTTTTTTTTTTTTGGCTTGGCTTTACTTTCCCCTGAGTATTAACACGACCACCCCCCCCCCCACCATGTATTTTTTCTTATTTTATCACTTTGGTTGAAATACATTTGCTTATGTGAGTTAGATCTTGAACATTCTCAGCATGATGAATTTTTTGTTGTGCTTTGTTGCTGCTTTCTTGAATCCTCTGCAAAAGTGTAAGTCACTTCGTACTCCTGAGTTTACTAATTATTCACTATGCTGCGTAATGGGACTGTCATTCCAAATTTTACCATGTATCTGTACAGTAATAAAGCTCTTTATAGACAACCAAGGCACAACAGTACAAAGCAATGATCAATTCAGTTGCTGCTTTCACCTCATCCAAATTTTTTATGTATCAAGAATGTATATATACTTGGTTCCTTATTGCTTTTTAATAGTTCTTTTAAAAAAAACCATTTAGCACCATGAGTCCTGTTTGAATTTTATTTCTTCTTTTCATTGGTTGCTGCGTCCTGTGCCACCTGTAATTATGCTAGGAGCAAAATTTCTTAAAGTTAGTGGTTTTTTAAAATTCAGGTTTGGGAAAAACCCTGATGTCCTTGGAATGTGTTGCTGTGAGATCTGGCAGAAGTCAGCTGCATATGTAATCAATTTTTAATAAATGCCTTTTGAAAATAAATATGAGTACATTAAGTTTAATCTACTGTACCTTCCACACACTAGATATTTCTATTTAATGAGACCTTTTGAATTGCACTCACTCCCAACGTTAAACAATGTTTGCTTCTTTCATCATCGCCTTGACATTCATTGGACGATATGATGGCAAATAGACACTTCTTTCAGAATCTGCTGTAATCTCTGTATGAACTTCGAAATCAATAAATTAAGAAATGCCTTCAATTTTACGTAGTGCCTTACGGATATACCTGCAGGTTTAGAATGGAGAGTGGGTTTCCAGCTGCTCTGTATTCCCCTTCTGTCCGGCTCTGCTCCTCACTCCACGGCTGCCACACTCCGTCCCATCTCTTTGTCCCTGGTGGACACTGATGCCCCGCGTGCCATCTGATGACTCATCCGCTTGCATGGAAAACATACATAAAGGACTGCGTGGACGGACACGTTTGGATGGATATTTACGTGCACATGCATTTATCCTTCATTAACATATTTTTAAGTGTGAAAAACAACATACTCTCTTTAAGGTTGAATTAAAAGCAAAAATGGCTTTGTGTTTTATTTTGTATTAGTTCTGGTTTATATATATATATTTATTTATTAGTTCCAGCTGTTTTTACTGGAGAATAAAGGCCTTGCAATGCTGTATTCGTTTCTGCCATACCACAACGTGAGTCAGCTCTGTGTATACATATATCCCCCGCCTTGAGTCTCCCTCCCCCATCCCACGCCTCTAGGGCATCACGGAGCACAAGCTGAGTTTTTCTGTGCTACACGGCAGGTTCCCACTAACTCTCTACTGTACACAGGGTGGTGCACATGTGTGTCAATCCTATCCCGACTCCTCTCACCCTCCCCTTCCTCCCTCCCGGTGTCCACTCCCCCATTCTCTGCTTCTGCGTCAGTCTCCATTCCTGCCCTGCAAACAGGCTCCTCTGCACCATCTTTCTAGATTCCGTTCATACGTGTGGTTGTATGATTGGCTTTATGTATTCATACTTCTTCCGTCAGTAGGAAGAACCCATATGCTGAGAATTAAACTGCAGAAACAGGCTGAAGTAGCCCTGCGTTTAATCTTCTTTCCAAGAAGCACTGGGGGTGAAGGAAGTGCAAGGAGGAAGCGGAGTCACAGGGCAGAGCCA
This sequence comes from Capra hircus, assembly GCF_001704415.2. Taxonomy (NCBI): domain Eukaryota; kingdom Metazoa; phylum Chordata; class Mammalia; order Artiodactyla; family Bovidae; genus Capra; species Capra hircus. The sequence continues at coordinate 76,456,743 of NC_030823.1, read as the reverse complement.
GAGACACCTAAGGAGCTTTCCAGGAAAAAAGAAACGTTTTGCTTTGTTATTTAAGGAAGCAAAGGCAACACTTGAGTCTTCTGAGTGTAATAAAATGCCCACATAATACTCATAGCTGCTGTTTCTTGGGCTATGAGTCCTGTCATGCACTCCTTACTATCACCATCGTGTTACCCCTGTTTTACAGATGGGACAACTCAAGCCTGAAGAGTTTTCATGATTTGCAAATGTAGTACATCAAATACATCACATAGAGGACATATCTGAGAACCCACGCCCGTATAACCAGTCTCAGAGACCATTTAGGTCCTTTCAGTCGTGACACCTGCTTAATAATTGTATTTAAATCTTTGAGGCTAGCCTCATCCATTGTGATTTTCCAAAATGCACATTTTCGACCCGTTTAGACTCTCTTTAGTCATTATTCATTTACCTGATATCTGCCCAGCGCTGTGCTGGGTCTGGAAAGTATCTTCTCTATTTAATTCTCACATAAGAAAACGCTAAGCTTAACTTTTGACTGCCAAAAATTCCTCCTCTTTCAATATTTTCTGAAATATAGCAATAAAAGATAATGGATATGAGCTGAGAACATTCTGAATATTTATGACATAGTCTGAAGAGAGTACATTTTACATTCCTAGGCTGTCCAATTGAGATGCCATAAATCACAATTATATCAAATATTTTAACCGTAAAAGGGATCTGTTTGTGTCTTTAAGAAGGTAGCTTGTTTCTCTTAATAGAATGATCCTGACAATTTTATTATGTGTTAGTTACATAGATGAATCTTCTTTTCCTTTTGCTGCTAATAAAGTGCTTTTAGAAATAAATTACTTCAATTCGGGTGTAATGAATGAGGGCATTACACCCAATCCTGTGAAATGTTAATCATGACTGCAAGTCACTTATTGTTACCTAGGCATTATCTCGTAAATTGTGGAATTGGGCACTGGCTACTAAGTTTCGCTATATTTCTCACTGTAAGCCTATAATAAGTCAATGTGTTACACTAAATTAAATGATAAAAAATTGAATCCAAGAATCTCCTCCATCAACGGTTTTATAATTTAATTCCAATTGATACCCTGCTCATCCCCAGACTTTTTAAATTTTCTATTTATTGAAGTATAGTTGATCTGCAACACTGGGTCCGTTTCAAGTGTACAGAGAAGTGATTCACACACACACACACACACACACACACACACACATATATATATATATATATCAGATTCTTTTTCTGTATAAGTTATCACACAATTTTGAGTATAGTTCCTTGGGCTACACAGTAGGACCTTACTGCTTGTCAGTTTTATATAGAGAAGTGTGTATCTGTCCATCCCAAGCTCCTAGTGTATCCCTTTTCTCGCCTTTCCCCTCTGGTAGCTGTAAGCTCGCTTTCTTATGACAGTGAGTGTGCAACTTGGAATGCGGATCCCATTTCAGTGAATGAAATAGGCATGCTCTCAGTAATTTTTGTACAGACAAAGATTTAGAAAGATGCCTCTTTCAAACCTGTTGCAAGTGCTCCTGGAGGATGGGTTCCATGGTGGTCTTCTGGGAACGACTGGCAGACACTGGTTAATCAGGGGAGCTGCTTCTAACAATCAGCAAGGAGGGGATCAGGAGGCTGTGACTATAGCCGCTGAGTCTGAGGAGATGTGGACTTGGCGTGATGTGGAATTAGGAGCCCCACCACAACGGCTCAGACCCTGACGCTGTCTGAACACTGCTGCTAACATCCCAGGACCACCTGAGGACCCAGACGCTAGGTCCTGACTGGCCCACACTGAGCACCAGCATGTCCTTCAGCACCCTGAGAGCTGAGGCTGAGCTGACACCTCCTCGGCTCGCCAACAGGAAACAGCCAAAGTCATCAGAAAACTGACCTCAGCCTCTGGACCCATCGAGGGGAGGAATCTAATTTTCACTGCAAATCTTGCTTGTAAGCGGAACTGGGGAGTGTTCTATTTAAAATTTTTGTATTCTGCACAAGAGGCAGATACACAGAAGGAGACTGGATACTGATTAAGCACGTCCATCAAAGATCCTAGCAGGTAGTGAATGATATCATTTCTCTGCATGCTCAGTCGCTAAGGTGTGTCCAACTCGTTGCGACCCCATGGACTGTAGGCCGCCAGGCTCCTCTGTCCACAGGATTCTCCAGGCAAGAATCCTGGAATGGGTTGCCATTTCCTCCTCCAGCGGATCTTCCTGACCCACGGATAGAACCCACGTCTCCTGTGTCTCCTGCATTGCCAGGCAGATTCTTGACCACTGAGCCACCTGGAAAACCCATCATTTTTCAGTAACAATAATTAGAATAAAGTGTTGTCACCAGGAACAAGAGAAATTGTGTTACAAAGGAGCAGACTACTTCTGTGAAGTAGTCTCTGAAAGTAGCTGCTGCTGCTGCTAAGTCGCGTCAGTCACGTCCGACTCTGTGCGACCCCAGAGACGGCAGCCCACCAGGCTCCCCCGTCCCTGGGATCCTCCAGGCAAGAACACTGGAGTGGGTTGCCATTTCCTTCTCCAATGCATGAAAATGAAAAGTGAAAGTGAAGTCGCTCAGTCGTGCCCAACTCTTAGCGACTGCATGGACTGCAGCCTACAGGGATCCTCTGTCTGTGGGATTTTCCAGGCAAGAGTACTGGAGTAGGGTGCCATTGCCTTCTCTGCTGAAAGTAGCTAATAGTTTTCAAATCACTATATATGATTTGAAGAATACTTGCTTGCCTATAGTATTATGCTATTCAAACAAGCTGGCGTTGAAATAAGAGCCTGATAACTCATTTTATTATTTTTTTCTATAAGACTTCAATTACAGAATAGAAGTAAGTTTTCATTTAACTACAAACGCTGCTACTATCTTGTTACCAGGTTTCTTTCTATCTCTACACTCTTCCCCCAAGTTACATCATCCAGTCCTCTTGTTTTACTTTTATTTATTTGTTTATTTTTTGATGTGGACCATTTTTAAAGTCTTTATTGAATTTGTTACATTGCTGCTGCTTCTTTTGTTTTTTGCCACAAGGCATGCGAGATCATAGCTCCTCAACCAGGAATCAAACATGTAACCCCTGTATTGAAAGCGGGAATTCTAACCACTGGACTGCCACAGTCGTCCCGTATTGCCTTAAGTAACATTTCCCTATTTTGATTCCAAAATGAATACTCCAGCCCAAGTCTCACCTCTGCAGGTCAGCTTTGCAGGCTTCGATTCACACTTAGCATCTCCCTGCAGTGTCTCAGGCCCACCCTGGGTGTAAGACAGGCTCAGGGATGTACATGGACCTCAGGGAATATTGCTAATATTCTATAATAACTGCAAATGGAAAGTAACCTTTAAAATTGTGTAAAAATGCTTTCCTTTAACGGAGAAAACTATACAGCAATAAAAAAGAAACAAACTACTCATACACGCAGAAACATCAGTCAATCCAAAATCACTTTGCTGAATGACAAAAACCAAACCAAACAGTGATGCACACACTATGATCTCATATACTATAAAATTCTAGAAATTAGCAACACACTTTTAATGATAGAAAGCAAATTGGTGGTTGCCTGAAGATGGTGAAGGTAGGGGGAAAGATCCTCCCGGCCCAGCGATGGAACCCAGGTCGCCCGCATTGCAGGCAGATTCTTTACTGTCTGAGTCCCCAGGGATACCCAGAAAGTGCCTAGAGGGAGATATTAAAGGGGCTTGAAATACTTAGGGGGAAAAGGATGTTTATTATCTTATTTCGGTTATGGTTTAATGGGTGTGTATGCATGCGAAATAGACGACTCATTGGACAAGTGCCTGATGCTGCGAAAGATTGAGGCAGAAGGAGAAGAGAAGGCGTCAGAGGGTGAGATGCCTGGATGGCATCACCAAGGCAATGGACATGAACTTGGGCAAATTCTGGGAGATGGTGAAGGACAGGGAGGCCTGGCATGCTGCAGTCCATGGGGTTGCAAAGAGTCAGACACGACCGGGAGACTGAACAACACCAATTACATGAGAAAACCTCCAGTTGTCACTGCAATATGTGCAGTTATTGTGTGTCAATTGTCCCTCGGTAAAACTGTTAAACCAGAATAAAAAGGAAAGAAATAGCTGCCCATTTTCAAAGCAGAAGTGGGCTTCCACACAGGTATGGATGACTCAAGCTCGAAATACCCACTGCCCATTTTTTCACTGAGACCTGGAAATAGTTCACTTCTATCAAAAACTGTTGTAATTCTGCTTTCCTGTGGAGAGGTACAATGACAAAATCCCAAGAATAAAAAAAGGGTCTCTACTGAACAATTTACACCAATATGCGCCCTTGTAAGCATGCATATATACACACAGCTGCCCGCCAGCCCTGCTTGTGTATGGAAGTTATTTTCGCTGTATGCACGGTTTTAAAATCAAGCTATCTCCTAAGTTTTCTATTTCAAAATGTTTAAGCTGTACCTTTTAAAATGTTGTAAGTACAAATGTATTCTATTTTAGGGGGAAAAGAACTCTCTGTGCAACAGCTTCACTGAGTTGTGAATTTCACGAGAGCTGTGATGTTCCACCTGCACATGTGTTTGGAAAGTGAAACTGTTAGTCACTCAGTCGTGTCCACCTCTTTGGGACCCCAGAGACTGTAGCTCACCGTGGTCCTCTGTCTCTGGAATTCTCCAGGCAAGAATACTGGAATGGGATGCCATACCCGGCTCCAGGGGATCTTCTCAACCCAGAGAGTGAGCCTGGGTCTCTTGCGCTGAAGGCAGATTCTTTACCCTCTGAGCCCCCAGGGAAGCCCATGATGTTCCTCTCATTTTGAAACACTGTCAATACCTAAACAGAAGCAAATACCATGGTGTGTTAAAGTGCTAGTCGCTCAGTCGTGTCCGACTCTTCGCGACTCTGTGGACCGCCGCCCTCCGGGCTTCTCCATCCATGGGATTCCCCAAGCAAGAATACGGGAGTGGGCTGCCATTTCCTTCTCCAAAATGCCGTGGACTTACATATGAAATTAATATCTACTTGAGAGCACAAGGCTTTATAGGACTTCTGGGCCTCAGGCCCTCCGGTTAAAATTCTGTCCTGTTCTGTCCTGGAGGGGCACATGTTTCCTGGCCTTTGAGGTTGAGTGGCCCCATTAGTCAGATTTCAGGAGCTCATTCTGCATGGCAAATGAGCTAAAAAATGCAGAGCTTTGCCACAGTAACTATTCATTGTCACAGCAGACAACAGGGGCTGCCAGGAGGCTCTGCATCTTCACTTCTGTGAATCGGGTCTGCTCTCCGTGCCTTTTTTTTTTTTTTTTGTAATTTTTACTTTATTTTACTTTACAATACTGTATTGGTTTTGCCATACATTGTCTCCGTGCTTTTTATTCCAGGAATCGGGCTGTTTGAATGGCATTTTGGAGGATGATGGAGGACAGGGGCTAGGGCAGAAACGTGCTGCTGCTTCTAGAAGACTCTCCTGCTAAGTGCCTGTGTTCCAGGAGTGGAACTGCAGCCCACTCCCGCTTGTTTCCCAAAACAAGTCACCAAGAGTATATTGGGGAAGGGATATGTGATGCTCTTGTAAGAAGAGGGAGTTAAAAGTTGGGAAGATATTGGGCTGGCCAATATACAATTTGGTCTATCGCAGATGCTTTGGAGGAAAATTCTCAGAAGTCACCTCATCATTTAGTATTCATGGGATGTCAGTGGGACTCAGCCTACTGGTCCCCATTTCACAGATCAAGGAGCTGAGTCTCAAGTAGGTTAAGAGACTTGCCCAGTCCCAGGGTCTCCATCTTCATCTCCCAGCTCCATGATTCTTACATTCTTCCTAGCACACCATCGAGGAGATGGAAGACTCAGTTTTCCATTCCTTTTAGTACTTGGCACACTTGCTTGCTTACGATGTTTACTGATTATATTTTATGAAATACGGCTCCTTCACGGATTCATCAAATACTTACTGACAATTTGTCTTGAGTCAGGTGCTATGCTAGATGCTGAGACCATATCTGTGAATAAGACAGACACTTTGCCTTTATTGAGCTTACAGGAAAGGGGAAATAGTCCATTTTTTAAAATACATGATTTTACCACTTTTCTCATAATTTAAAATTTCCCAATGAATTTATGCTATACTGTCAGTCTATTTACCAAAGGTCAGGACTGGGCAAATTACATACCATTTTATCAAAGGAAGTGAAGAGATAGGGTAAGAAAAAATAGACTACAAGAGCTTTATGAAAAAGATCAAGCTTTTTGATCCATGGGATTCATCCTGCAGAGTCATTTGCCTAATCTGCACCTTTCCTCCCTGTCATTCCAGCCCATTTTCTGTGAACCTTTGAAGTTCTCATCTTTTCAGGAATAGGTGATTAGGATTTACTTTCAGATCTTATGATTAAAAGGGAAGATGGATGATCATAAAGTAGTCAGATGTTGGCTGGATTTGCCTAGAAATCTTGTAGTCATGTGTGGATGTGAAAGTTGGACCATAAAGAAGGCTGAGCACCAAGAATTGATGTTTTGAAATTGTGATGCTGGAGAAGACTCTTGGGAGTCTCTCAGATTGCATGGAGATTAAACCAGTCCATCCTAAAGGAAATCAACCATGAATACTCACTGGAAAGACATGCTGAAGCTGAAGCTCCAATACTCTGACCACCTGATGAGAAGAGCCAACTCATTAGAAAAGACCCTGATGCTGGGAAAGGTTGAAGGCAGGAGGAAAAGGGGATGACAGAGGATGAGATGGTTAAATGGCATCACCAACTCAATGGACATGAGTGTGAGTAAGCTCTGAGAGTTGGTGATGAACAGGGAGGCCTGGCGTGCTGCAGTCCATGGGGTTACAAAGAGGTAGACATGTTGTAGCAACTGAACAACAAACAGCTGATGCATATCCTGACTGGAGCAGCCCGAATCAGCGGCGGAGATCCAAGCGGAAACTTGGGTATCAGTCATAGCCTGTGACAATGGTGCCCGGGTCCCCAGCTCCATGTGGAATCTGTAGATTGAGAGGTATAAAATGGATGGAGCTCTTGTTAAACTTCTTAGATATTATTGCCGAGAATTACAGGTAAAACAGAAGTTGTCTTTGCAGTTTCTATCTTTTTCTTCTTTTTAACTCTTTATTTGTACCACACATTTGCCCTTTGGTTTGAACATATTTATTTTTACTACACACTTGACTCCGCACTTTTTGCATATTTCACCTTTCACAGCCTCCTTGTCTACCTCATAAAACTGTCAAGCAGCTTTTCCTGTCTCGATAATGGAACAAATACTCATCGAGAGCCAATATAAGGTAGGCACTCGGGAGAACACCGGTCAGCTGAAAAAGACATCACTTGGTCTGAGTTGATGCCCTTCATCTGTCTCTATCCCAATCCCTAGGGTAAAACCTTACAGGTGTTCTGGAAATAAATTGTTGACAACTACATATGGTTCTGATGGTCATTCGCTAAACAAGTCGCATTCAAAACTTCCAGTAGGAGTATTTCTAGTAAATATTAAAACTAAGTTAAACATGACTGATGAAGAAAAAAATGCATTTCAAACCTGGAGAAATGAAGTCACAGCATCAGATGTAAAAACAAGAACTTTAAGCAACCTTGAATATAGTCAGGAGAATTTGAGGAAGAGGAGAGGGCAGTGAGAAAGCCTGAAATGGCATTGCTCCATCATCCCTCGCAGACGGCAATGGCACCCCACTCTAGTACTTTCTCCTGGAAAATCCCATGGGCAGAGGAGCCTGGTGAGCTGCAGTCCATGAGGTCGCTGAGAGTCGGACACGACTGGGCAACTTCACTTTCACTTTTCACTTTCATGCATTGGAGAAGGAAATGGCAACCCAGTCCAGTGTTCTTGCCTGGAGAGTCCCCAGGGCGGCAGAGCCTGGTGGGCTGCCATCTGTGGGGTCACACAGAGTCGGACACAGCTGAAGCAACTTAGCAGTTCAGTCACTCAGTCGTGTCCAACTCTTTGCGACCCCATGAATCGCAGCACGCCAGGCCTCCCTGTCTGTCACCAACTCCCAGAGTTCACTCAGACTCACGTCCATCGAGTCTGTGATTCCATCCAGCCATCTCATCCTCGGTCGTCCTCTTCTCCTCCTGCCCCCAATCCCTCCCAGCATCAGAGTCTTTTCCAATGAGTCAACTCTTCTCATGAGGTGGCCAAAGTACTGGAGTTTCAGCTTTAGCATCATTCCTTCCAAAGAAATCCCAGGGCTGATCTCCTTCGGGATGGACTGGTTGGATCTCCTTGCAGTCCAAGGGACTCTCAAGAGTCTTCTCCAACACCACACTTCAAAAGCATAAATACTTTGGTGCTCAGCCTTCTTCACAGTCCAACTCTCACATCCATACATGACCACAGGAAAAACCATAGCCTTGACTAGACGGACCTTAGTCGGTAAAGTAATGTCTCTGCTTTTCAATATGCTGTCTAGGTTGGTCATAACTTTTCTTCCAAGGAGTAAGCGTCTTTTAATTTTATGGCTGCAGTCACCACCTGCAGTGATTTTGGAGCCGCAAAAAATAAAGTCTGACACTGTTTCCAATGTTTCCCCATCTGTTTGCCATGAAGTGATGGGACCAGATGCCATGATCTTCGTTTTCTGAATGTTGAGCTTTAAGCCAACTTTTTCACTCTCCTCTTTCACTTTCATCAAGAGGCTTTTTGGTTCCTCTTCACTTTCTGCCATGAGGGTGGTGTCATCTGCATATCTGAGGTTATTAATATTTCTCCTGGCAATCTTGATTCCAGCTTGTGTTTCTTCCAGCCCAGTGTTTCTCATGATGTACTCTGCATAGAAGTTAAATAAGCAGGGTGACAATATACAGCCTTGATGTACTCCTTTTCCTATTTGGAACCAGTCTGTTGTTCCATGTCCAGTTCTAACTGTTGCTTCCTGACCTGCATACAGATTTCTCAAGAGGCAGGTTAGGTGGTCTGGTATTCCCATCTCTTTCAGAATTTTCCACAGTTTATTGTGATCCACACAGTCAAAGGCTTTGGCATAGTCAATAAAGCAGAAATAGATGTTTTTCTGGGACTCTCTTGCTTTTTCGATGATCCAGCGGATGTTGGCAATTTGATCTACTACCTGTATATGTTTACTTATATATGTATCTACTCCCAAGGCTTCCCTGTGGCTCAGATGGTAAAGAATCTGCCTGTGATGTAGGAGACCTGGGTTCAATCCCTGGGTTGGAAAGACCCCTGGAGAAGGATTGGCTACCCACTCCAGTATTCTTGCCTGGAGAATTTCATGGACAGAGGAGCCTGGTGGGCTCCTTTCCTCTTGTCTTAAAGGAAACATTCCTTCTCCTTATATCCAAGGTCAAGTCCTAGAGCATGCCAGCCTCACAGCTGTTCTGCAGAGATAATACACCGTTAGCTTCCTCTTTCCCCCAGACCATCTCTTTATCTATAGGAACCTGAACAGGGCCAGTAGCTATCATCTTTTTAAAGAATAGCTCATAAACAAGGCAGTCTCCATCCTGTCTACACCCTATTCTCAGCATCTTCCCTTCACAGCCACCCCTTGAATCAGCTTCAGTCAACTGCCGGAGGCTGTCACATCCTCCCCTAGGCACGGACCTTAGCTCCACCAAGAGCAGTCCTGCCCCAGGAACTTCGCTCACAGAAGCAGACAGCCGCAGAGATGAGGGTCAGATACTTGAGTACCGGGAGCACCTGAAGCTGCCTTGATGTAAAGCCCAAATAGTTTCTGTTCTGTACTTCACTTAAAAATAAGTGGAACGTCTGCATTTCATTTATGTAGATGGAGACATTTGTGCTGCTCTAAGTGGCTCCAGTGGTTTCCAACTCTTTGCGACCCTATGGACTGTAGCCCGCTGGGCTCCACTGTCCAAGGGATGCTCCAGGCAAGAATACTACAGTGGGTTGCCATGCCCTCCTCCCGGGAATCTTCCCAACCCAGGGATCACACCTGTGTCTCCTGTGTCTCCTTCATTGGCAGGTGGCTTCTTTACGACTAGCGCCACCTGGGATGCTCTAATCAATGGCTCTTTGCCAATCTGACCCTCCTGCTGCCTCTCCTGGTCACCTCTCCCACCCAAGTGAAGGTTTCACCACGCTGCCCGCAGGAGCAATGCCTCTCACTCTTGATGAAATCAGCCACAGCATCTGCCATCAGCATCCTTGGCCTCTCGGAAATTTTCACAAAACTGTTTTTCAAAGATAACAGTATACCCTCACCATTAAAAGACATGAAGTCCAGGGGAGAGAAGAGTATGTAGTTCTTTGAAGAGGGCAGAGTCCCCAGAGTCTGTGGAGTCTCTTCTGCATTTTACTTTTGAATTAATCTTTACTGGTGCATAGTTGCTTAACAAGGTTGTGTTCGTTTCTGCTGTACAGCAAAGTGAATCAGCTATATGTATATACATGTGCCCTTTTGGGGGGGATTTCTTTTCCTTCAGGTCACAACAGAGCTCAGAGTCGAGTTCCCTGAGCTGTAGGGTAGGTTCTCCTTAGTCATCCATTTTATACATAGTATCAATAGCTTATAATGTCAACATTTTATCAGTAAGTGTCCCACAGTGTGCTCTACTCTGAGCCAAAACCAAGGGGCAAGGCATTTGAACTACTCACAGCTGCTTGTACTTTCCACTGTGTCTAGATTTCCTGCTGAGGGCACCAAAGCTGATACATTCAGCCTTATGTAAAATTATCTCTGCCTTCCTCCTCCTGTTACCTCAGAATTCATTCTCATGGGTATTGCCCAGAGAATTGCCTGTATATAAATCAGCAAATTCTTGCATGTCCTCTTCAAGGAGAGCCAGAGATCTGGCGTTGCATATCAGGTCTAGTATCCACACGATTTCTCTTCCCTTCTTTACAGTCTGGATGTGTCAAAGGCCCCAGATTCACACAAATATGTAGCTGCAGAGGGCAACCATGCTTGTCCACCCTGTTGCACGAGCTCTATCTTGACACCTCAAGACTGATGCTGTGGCCATTGGCAAACATAAGGTCGGATGCAACGTGTGAAGCTCCCTCCTTATAGTTTTTAATTAAATCTTTGACCCTGTCATTGTAAAGCATTTTAGGAGCCATTATTTATCATCATAGAAACAACACAACCACCATTTGGGGGCTTTATTTTTTTTCAGGTTCCCACCCCCAGAGTAACAGCAATTTAATCCTGAACTAAATGGCTCCAACATTTCCTTGCTCGGGAGGCAGAATCTATCTGACCAGCAGAGCAAGCTTCAAAGGAGCTGGTTCTCCCTGAGCCGTCACTCTTCAGTGCTTCTCCATTTTTTTTTTCTCTGAAAATATAAAAGCCAACATTTCTTTCAAGACGCAAAAGGCAGCACCTTTGCAGAAGGGTGTGTGTCCTCCAAATCTGTATCACAGCACCTTCTTTCCCTGTGCTCTGGGGTTTAGAGATGCTTGCTGATTTAAGAAAGCCCCGTGGGGCCTCCTGCTTCCCTACATCTGAACCGGCTGCCCTAGCTCTCTGGGATGTGATGCCCGCTCACCTGTAATAACTGCACAGAACAAACAGTGTCCCCTGGCCACCTCTTCATGGGCTGACAGCAAGGAGCCCGCTCCTCTCTGTAATGCCATTATATTTCAATTTTTTGGTATGTATCTTTGAACACCCCAAATTGGTGCCTATGAGTGTCTTAAAATGAAGGCTTATAAAACAATACCTTAGGGCCTTGTCTGGTGGTCCAGTGTTTAAGACTCCACGCTTCCATTGCGGGGAGGCCCCACTGCAGGTGGAGGGCGGGGGGTGGGGGTGGGGGTGGTGGCAGGGGTTCGATCCCTGGTCAGGGAACCAAGATCTGGCATGCCATGAGGCTAAGAAGAGAAAATGAAAGACAATTTGTTGAACTGAATAAAAAATGAAAATGCAGCAAGTCAACTTAAATTTTTTTAATTGCATATAGGAAACCAATACCTTAATTGAAGTGGGGAAATGCAGATTAAACAAAATTAAGTAGCAAAGTGGGGATCACATCTCCTTAAGACTGTAACACTTTTTCTCCAGAATTCAAGTAGAGTCTACTAAATGCCTGAAAGTGAAAGCTGCTCAGTCATGTCCGACTCTTTATGACCCCATGGGCTATACAGTCCATGGAATTCTCCAGGCCAGAACACTGGAGTGGGTAGCCTTTCCCTTCTCCAGGGGATCTTCCCAACCCAGGGATCCAACCCAGGTCTTCCGCATTGCCGGCAGATTCTTAACTGGCTGAGTCACAAGGGAAGCCCAAGAATACTGGAGTGGGTAGCCTGTCCCTTCTCCAGCAGACCTTCCTGACCCAGGAATCGAACTGGGGTCTGCTTTCTTTCAAATCCTAAGATGCTTTTCAGTCTTCTTCCGAAGCAGCACGAGAGGGTGTTGTAAGGTCTGATTATGATGAAGGTTGTTCTGATGGTCATTCCTTTTGGCAGCCCTGGAGCTGAACTTTTCTATCTGGCCTGCTTAGGGCCTTGGAGTATTGACTTCATCATGGGCTTATCATGGGTTCTCTCGCCCAGTGGGTTTTAGCCCGTGGAGTCCACCAGCGCAAGACTGTGAGGAGACTCAGGTCTGAGCGTCTTTTGTTCTGCATTAGGCTGTGTTTCTGGGTCTTCCAGGACCAAGGCTTTGGGGCAGTGTGCCCTGCCCCTTCACTGGACTGTTAACACAGAGTCGTCTCTTAACGTCAAGGGTGAGAAAGGCTTCTCGCCTTTGCTAATCTCTGGCTGCTTCAGCAGACCTTGCTGGTTCTTCTAATTCTATCCAAGCTGTTCATCATAGTCTCTTAAACCATCTTGGCTCTGTTTTGTTTCCAGCCTTGGCACTGCTTTCCCAGGTAAGAAACCCATCTGCCAGTGCAGGAGACATGAGAGACACAGGTTCGATCCCTGGGTCGGGAAGCTCCCCTGGAGGAGGACATGGCAGCCCACTCCAGTATTCTTGCCTGGAGAATCCCATGGACAGAGGAGCCTGGTGGGCTACAGTCCCTGGGCTCGCAAAGAGTCAGACACGACTGAGGCAACTTAGCACATTAGGTCAATATAAAGGCTAACATAAGCCATCGCTTGTACTTCTTTAACCCTGAAATGTATTATTAGTTTATCCCTTTGCTTCTATAATTGGAACAAATCCTTGCACAATTAATTTTATTTATGACCTCAGAAGATTTAATAATATTTTATAGCTTTTCCCCCCAAATTATGAAATCTTTCTTGGTACAGGCAAAAATGTGAATGAATCTTTTTTTTTTCAAAATAATAAATTATAACTTCTACATATGTCTTTCAAAGCTTCAATTATGCTTCCTAAATTAGTTTTTTTTCCAGCATTGCAATATGATGTATTTTCTGATTATATGTGATCAGACTCCATGGACTTTGTTAGTCCTGAAGTGTGGATCAGTTGTTGTTCATATTAAAATGTTTTTATTAATAATTGTCTTAATTTTAGGCCATCTCTAAATTCTAAACCATATCAAAACTGGGGACTCTTTATTGTGTAAGTGTGACCAGTGATAATTTAGAAACCACCCAGTACCTGTTACTTGATAAAATATACTGAGCTTGATTCTTGATCACTCACATGCAATAAAGAAATCATTACAGGCAGTCCCTATTTTCCATAAGGGTATCGGACTGTGGATAAGGTGCACAAACAGAAAGTGTACAAAGTGATCTTAATAATCAATGGGAGAATTATGATTTTTCCTATCACTTTCAAAGTTTTTCTCTAAAATATTAACACCTCTTCTTATTAGTTATAAATGTATGGGAAATGAAAACAGTGCAATTAATATTTATTTATGGCACCGTAATTTAAAAGACTAGGAGTGGTAAAAGAATCCACCTGCCAGTGTGGTGGATGGAGAAGACCTGGGTTCGATCCCTGGGTCGGGAAGATCCCCTGGAGCAGGACATGGCCACCCACTCCGGTATTCTTGCCTGGAGAATTCCATGGACAGAGGAGTCTGGCGGGCTACAGTCCCTGGGGTTGCGAAGGGTTGGATACGACTGAGCATGCGCCCGTTTCATTGTAAACCATCTTCAGCAGTAGTTTGGACAGTGCTCGCCTTCATCCCAGGCCATAATGTAGCATATATGTAAGACACAGAATATCTTTTCTATGTCTTAGTGAGTCTTCATATTCCTAAGTTTGGTTCACCTTCCGACATTTTACCCTTGACGTTTTCAAAGTCATGAACTATCTCTAAGACTCCCTTGAATATCAATTCTTTGCCGGTGTTTCTTCCCGTAGGAAATCTTCACCTTTATCATCATCTTCACGTCCTTTCACTCGTGTTGGTAAGATCACTACGCCCCGCTGGGTGCACAGTGGTACCCACCCTGCACTTCTGTGGTACTCATCCACACTTCCGTCTGAGCAAATTTCACTGCGTGTGATCTTACTGCATATTTTTTTAATGTAATGTCATCTTTTGCTGTCTAAGTCTCTCTTTTGATGACTTGCTTTGTCAAACATCACGTGTATTTATCCCTAGGAGGCAAGGAAGAAACACAGCTACACCCTCTCCTGTCTGTGTGTGGACAAATAATGTCATAGATGGACGCACGGTGACCAGATGCCAACCCGTGGCTGGGCACTCGTGAACATGATTTGCGTATGCTAAATGAAAGCGGTTTGTGAACTGAAAAGCTGGCAGCAGAATGTGACTCTGTGCCATTATTCACAGTTAATATGCCCTGGTAACTGAAATTTGAGCCACGTCATTTGGGGACGAGTGTTACATAACTAAACCACAGTTACTGAGATCTGTGCATATTGGGCCTATATGCACGGGTGAAGACTGCCTACATCATTGTTTGAGTTTTGAAATGATAAGACTCTTTTCCATTATTTAACATCATTTAAAGTCCTTGTTATATATTAGATATAACTTAACATGCACAAAAGTCAAGATGACTTGTGATTTCAAAGAAAATTTATTTTGAACCAAAAAGTGGTTGACATGGTTTTTTTTTTTTTTCCTTCTTCCTCAGACCACAGATTTTAGCAGGCTTTATAACAACTATTCCTACAAATATTATCAGTCCCAGAGCAAAACACTGGCCCCATTTCTCACTTGCTTCTCTTGGTCCTTCATATAAATTTAATGTGAAAACTAGTTTTAAAAACTGGAAGCAGTGCGAAATCTACCGTCCAAACATATCTGTTCTTGCTTCTTCATAATAAACTCAGACTAAAGTTGGAATTCACAAGTAATTGGCTAGAAGAAAAAGAACAATTAGGTTTTCTCAATTCTGAAAGGAGTAGGGAAATTTAGTAAGTTGTTAAATTAGAATCACATTCAGTCTAGAGTAAACAAATGAATTACTCTTTATTGGTTGGACATAACATGTTGAAAATAAAAGTAAATTTCTAGATAAATTAAAATATAAATGCATTAGCTATCGTAACTGTAGTTTAAAATTTAGAACAATACAAACAAACTAAATCAAGTCTCAAAAACATCGAAATTCAGGAACGGGTGTTGTCGTGAGACTTTACTTACTGAAGTCGGACTATTAACAACGTTTTGTCGTTTCACACAGCACAGAAGAAAGTTGACTGCCTGAACCCTACTGTTGCTGCCTGTGGCTTGCGTTCATGCCCTAAAAATCCGGACGTTAACAATGAAGTTTTCGCTTCTGTTTGTTGATTGATTCACTCGTTCACTTCTGCATGTGTGTATTTATTCTTTTGGTAGCTATTACTTAATGCTAATATCCCATACGCCGAATACTGAGAATATAATGGTGCATACAAACTCCATAATTCTTGCCCTTAATAAAGTTCTTAGTCTAATGATAAGGGAGATATTTAGCAAGGCAACATGTAGTAGTACATAGACTACTGCAAAGCACAAAGTGAGCTGAGGAATTAAAGGAGGGGGACTATTTTAAGTAAGAAGTTCAGTAAGACCCCACCGAGAAAGAGAGATTTATGCTGAAACCCAAGGGAAGGACACGCCTTGCCTTAAGGCTGGGTAGGCTCCAGTGCAATCGGTGTGAAGGGAACTGAAGTGAAAGCCCAAAGGGAGACGTCAGTGCAGCTAAGCGTGGGACGGGGCAGTCGTCCCCAAGCTCAGGGGAGGTGGCGCGGATGCCATGAAGGGGGGTGGTGGGCCAGGCCCCTCAATGTTAGGAGCCCTTGAGGTTGCGGAATTTACTGTAGGTGTGAAGCGAAACTCTTGGTGTGGTTTTGTGGGGCCAAGGATAGGAGCTGCCTGACAATGAAGTGATCAACTCGAGTGCGTTCAGGGTGGAGGATGAGAAGAGGAACAAGCGTTCACAGAGTGGGGAGGGGGCCCTGGGATGCAGGGACGTGATGTCCACTCTGGTGGACATTGCGATCCACGTGCCGGGTGACCTCCTCTGCAGCGAGAACGGAAGCGTTATCCAGTCATCGAACTCAGAGCCGTGACAGTGACCCCGTGCTGAACTCCTGGGCACCGAGGACTTCCCAGCAGGAAGGGAAGGTCACTCAAGGCTTGACTCCTCCTAGTCAGCAGCGGCTGTCCTGGGGTCATCGAAGCCAACAGCTTCTTACTAAGCTCCACCCATCACAACCCGTTCCTGACTGCCACACAGCTCTGCCCCTGGTGTGCTGGCCTGTGGGTGGGTGGGGGATGATGGAAGGGAATGTGTGTGTGAGTGTGCCTCCCAGGCTAAAATTCCCGTCTCCCGCAACTGAGTCGGTGTCTTGGTTGCCAAGCCCACTCCACGGGTGGGATTTCATTCCAACCTAGTCTTGTCAACTCTTTAATCTGTCCAGTCTGGCTATGCTTGGAATTCACTTGCTCTCCTGAGTCCATTCAGAAGAGGCTGGGGAAGAGGCTTGGCTCTTATCTTGATATCTTGGTCAAATTTTGTGTCCTTGTCTCTGATTGAACCCCTTCAAAAAGAAGGTACGTGAACATTGCAGGTATGTGAACCGTGCCCATCTACCTTTTTATAGGTCAGCTTTCCTTTCTCTCTCTCTAAACCCTACCAGCTGATCATATACTTTGCTAAAGCTTTAATTACCACACAAATAGAGAGATTTTTAAATTTGTTTTCTGCAGCCAAGATAATTCTTCGTGCCAGACTCATGGATCTCACTTGACAGATCCTCATGCATGCCTCACAAGCATCTAAAAATCCACATGTTTATATTTGATCTTCTTCCTCCAGCCCCCAGTAAAACAACACCCGCTTCTTGCTCCCGGAATCTTCGGTTTCATAAAAAGACACCCACACAAGCCTAGCACTCAGTTTTGTTCTTTCTTCACCTTGAGACCCGCCCATGAAAAATCGGAAAATTCTCCAGATAGTCTCATCAGAATTGGCCTAGACTCTGATTCCAGGCCTAGATTCATTTTTCCCCTTCTCACACTGTTTTCCTCACAGTCTCCCATAGTGTCCTCTTCTGCCAGGACAGGGATATACTAATTCGTTTATCCGATTGCACAGAGCCTTTCCTCCACTACTGGCCAGAGCAGATGGGGTCTTGCTGGTACCTGGTCTCTAGTGGCAGAGACAGCCGCACACAGCAGGATTCCTAGCTGCAGGCAGCACTTCTCTTTAGACCCTGCAAAATGTGTTCCTTGCTGCAGTCGACTCAGAGGCGAGGGAGCCGCAAGCAATTAACTTTGAGATTCCAACCACGTGGTCAGGCACCCTATGATCCCGTGACCATATAAAGAGTTTTACCTTTTTTTTTTTCTGGAGACTATGTAACACTGCCTAGAACAGCTTCAAGCCCAAGCCCTAAAAATATTCTCAAAAGGATTGCATCTCAATTCTTACATTCTTTACACTTTTGGGGGGTTTTTCAAAGAAGTCAATAATGAAGCTGAGTATTAACAATTCCTATATTCCTAGTTTGTGTGAAGTAATATGAATCTCTATATGACTAGCCATAGGACAAAACCAGAAAATGAACGCCCCCTCCCCCGCCAAAAAAATTCCTTTTTTTTCTGAAGGCATCATTTGTGAAGATATAAAAACCCAGTGATTTATCCCTTACCTGATAAGTCATAATCTACACTAAAAAATCTCACCATCAAAATGAAATTAATGTAAAGAAAAATTTAGAGATAGTTGAAAATGGAATAACAGGAAATATTTTGCTGAGGTAGAAGAATCTGACATGAGTTCACATAAGAATAACTTTAGAAGTCATCTCCGTCATCTGACACAGCGCCGGCAGTATCTCAGTGGGTGGGGGGGGGGTTAATTTTATCTGTTTGTTTGTATTTATTGTGGCTGCTCTGGGTCCTCACTGCTCACGGGCTTGTCTCTAGCTGCAGCGGGCTGGTCTTCTTACTGCGATGCCTTCTCGGCATGGAGCACGGTCTCGAGGCTGTGTGGGCTCAGGCTCTAGAGCACAGTTCAGGAGTTGTGGTTCACGGCTTAGCTGCTGCGTGGGCGTGTGGGGTCTTCCCAGAGCAGGGATTGAACCCATGCCTCCTGCATTGGCAGGCATATGCTTTACCGCAGAGCCACCAGGGGGGCGCACGATGCAGGAAGTACTCTGGGGGGGGGGGGTGTTATTATTTTAAAACATAAGTGTATTTATCCAACTTCTGCTTAAACTCCAAGCAACTGGGTTCTCATTACTTTCACAGCCCATTACATTTACAAAGAGCTCAAATGACTGGTAAATCTATCACTTTTTTTTTCCGCCAGCACTGCGGTCCAGGCTCTGTCCTCAGGAACCAAGCTACAATCTACTTCTTCTCCCAGGTGACCTCTTCTACAGAGAGTTCCCTCTTACCCTGTGTCCTATTGGCCATCTTTTCTATTTCAACCTGTTTTCAGGCTTCTTTTCAATCATTCATTCTTCCTGTGAGTCGTCGTCAGTCCAGTTTTTTTTTTTTTTTTCCTGGGCATTTGTTCTTGGTTACTATCAGGAATTCACATCAAATTTGCAAGTCTGTAGTTTCCAAAATCCTTTTTTTTTTTCAATCCTTCATAAAAAAAACTGTACAATTATGTTTCTTAACTGTATGGTAACATGTCCACTTTCTCTAAGTTTTCCCTGGAGGTCCTGGAGTCATGTTTGAAAGTTACCTTAGTGCCTTCTCATATTACTTTTGATCATGCAAATCTGAACTCATTTTAAAGCAAAAACAGAAAAAAAAAATCCTTACATTTGTCATAATGCAATGTGAGTTCCAGTTTGCCTCTAATGATATTCGTCAGCCTTTTCCAGATTGAAGATAAGCCTAGCTGGATGAGAATCTGAAAGCACGCCAAAGCAAGCAAAATAACACAAACCCAACCTCTCATCAGAATCACTGTTAAAGTGCCTTTTGCCCAGCTGAAATTTAAAATATCCAGACACTCTCTTTTTCTATTATTTTATAAGATGTTTTGCTAATTTGAATTTGTCCTGCATGAAAATTACATGAGAGTGTTGGAGTCCTGCCTGTAAAGCTGATCCCATTACTATACATTGTTTTCTCTCCAGAAACAAATGTCTGATTTCATAAAATGCATAACCAGATTTTCAAGTAGTTTAAATTAATCCATACTTGCGCAGTCTCCACTATAAACCATTAACAGAGAAAAAGGGGAAAGACTATGAAATACATATTAATCTGTAATTTATGACCCTTTCCTTTCCTCCACATAGTGAAAACCTGAGCTGTATTTTCTTACATGGATGGGAAAGGTAAGGAAAGCCCCCCCTCCCCACCCCAGGAGTGCAGGCTTATAGTGAGTGTTTCACATCACTGGTTGGTAATGCTACATATTACATTTAACCACCTCATCTTCTTGCTATACTTACTATGTGATAGAGTTTCAACAGTTTTTTTTTTCTCCCTCCCTCTCATTATGGAACAGATATTACAAGGGCTAAAAGGGGTCATACATTAACTGGATGAGATCCAATTAGGGGAAAAACCAGAGCAGGACTCTTGGGCAAACTGAAAGCCGTACTAAAGTGATCACGTGACTACACGTTAAGAAGCATGAAAATGTTCACTTTTTTTTTCAAGGTAATGTAATAGATGAATGGTGGTAAAATCATGATTAAAGAATTCACTCAGTCTGCTATAGACACCAAGTGATGAGAGTGCCCAGAAAAAGAAATTCTCGACACTAAATTCCCTTTCATATTCAAGACTTGCTATAGAAAAGTACAACTGGGTAACATAATTATTTGAAAATAATGTAAGGATGCTTTTTTGGCATCCCACCCACCTATATTTAAAAGTTTGTAAAAATCAAAGTCACTGTTACAATTATTATAGGAAAACCATGGTCTCATGCAGATCATTAGACAACCTGAATTCATGGACTCTGAATATAAAATCATATATTGTCTGGAAATTACTAATATTTGATATGTGTGTGTGCAAGTACATTGATATAAACATGTATCCACTTTTGGTAGCAAAAACAAAGCATTATCAATAATTCAGTTTGGAAGATAATCTACATGGACTATACCATTTAACATATAACCTTTCTAAAGTAAAATATTTTTTGAGAAACATCTCAACAAGAGGTAAATTGAGCATTTTTGAAAATACTGTTAGAATCCTTTTATTATCTTTGACCTTTCAGAATATTTTCCTAAGTTTCATATTCAAACAAATAAAATAATTACAAGTAGATACTTACTGTTGTTTAAAGAATAACAGCTTTGTTTTCAGTACTGATTTCATATATCAGAGTACTACATAATACCGAAAGTAAATAATACCAACAAGTATCATAAACCTTAACTCCAAATTGTTTTATTATAAGCTTTTTTACAAGAAAATAAAGTAATAGGTTCCAACTCCCAAACTATTAGAAATATTTTTGATGTGATGAGTGAATACCCTCAAACACTCAACTGGGGCATCTTCTTAGTATAAGTTTGACTGGAAAATTGCTAAATAACAAGTGAAAGGACTTGTTTCAAACAACAATTGGAAAGACTGATGCTGAAGCTGAATCTCCATTACTCTGGCCATCTGATGGGAAGAACTGACTCATTGGAAAAGACCCTGATGCTGAGAAAAATTGAAGGTGGGAGGAGAAGGGGATGACAGAGAATGAGATGGTTGGATGGCATCACCGACTCAAAGCACATGAATTTGAGTAAGCTCTGGGAGTTGGTGATGGACAGGGAGGCCTGGCATGCTGCAGTCCATGGGATCGCAAAGAGTCGGACACGACTGAGCAACTGAACTGAACTGAGCAAGTGAAAATTCTCAGGCAACTGAGAATTCTATAGAGAAATAGGAAACCAACCATGGGTCTAGTGTACCTGGTAACAACTAACACATTCATCCAATTCCAGTCCAAGAAGACAAAGATATTTGATGACAGGTGGAAATCAAGTTGAATCAATCATTATCGTGTACCCCACCCAAAAAATCTAGGTACCCTGGGAGATTCGAGTGAACTTGGTGATAGCATCTCTGTCGACCCAGACTAGGAAACCTGGTTCAGATTCTGCTGGTTAACTGGAATCCCTTTGCTTGAAGAGGGATTTCTGGGTATGAAAATGCTGGTATCTTCTTCAGTGGACCTTGTATGTGGGTGGGGTTAGGGAGGACCCCTGCTCAGCTGCTGGGTTTCAGCAGAATCCCCCTTGACAGTCTCCAGCCAGGCTGGCCCCACACCTGTCGTTCTGGCTAAAATTAAACATGAATAACTGGAGAACAGGATAATGTGTTTCTGATCAGAGGATTATTATGATTTTTACACCAAGCGGTTCCAGTTGGGCAAAACCCTAATCTGGGCCATTGCCCTCCTCCCTTGGGGCACTCATGTCATCATCTTTTAAAGTCTGGATTTAAGATCTGAGGATGGAGTGGAGAGGGAAGAAGATCCTGATTTTGCCTCCCTTCATTTTCTCTTGGTATTTCCTAGCTGGGATGATGAGGTGGGAAGGTTAATTTCAACTTTCTGAATGCATATTTTAAGAGCAAGATGCTTCTGAACACTTATTTTTGTTAGGATATCCACCCCCTGCCCCTCCCCTCATCCTTTTGGGTTATGAATCAGCTTGATTGGGTCCCTGGGGTCCCCCCTGTGTTGCCCCTTCAGATGGTTCTTGTGCTGGATTTGCTCTACAAATGCTTCCTGGGTGTTCCCCAGAATATTGTTGTGTGGGGCGGCACCACACAGGACCCTACCGGTGGATCCTCTCACAACTGAAGCACAGCAGAGAGGCTGGGGTCAGGCTGTGTGAAGCTGGGTCACTGCGTCCACCCTACCGCTGTGTGGACTCCCGGTTTCTGGTTCTGAATGTGAGAGGATTGGCTGTTGATACTCTGACACAGGAACAACCGGGAAAAAATGAACAGACTTAAAAATCCACAGCTCTTCTCAAATCCAAAAGAGCAGGGAGGACAGAGGGCAACCTGCTGGCTCAGAGTTTGGAGAGACAGATGAATCCAGGGGGTCATGGCTCACGGTCACAGTGATTCCTCAGCAGAAATGGCCTCAGGAGCCCTGAGCCTTGGGTAGAAAACCCTGGTCTGTAATTGATGAAATTCTGGGGGCTCAGTGCAGACAATACTGAGAGTTAAAAACCCAGTTGTGGATAGTGGGGCACAGTGTTGTGAGATTTACCTCCAGGAGGTTGACCAGATTCCATATCAGAGAGTGGGGAACCACTGGGCTTCCAGCAAGGAGAAGGGAGAAGGGACCACTGTGGGGCTCTGTCCTCAACAAGCCCTGCCCTCGGGAGAAACTAATTCCCCAGAGCTTAGCCCTGCTGGGTGTCATCAGAGCCTTACTGCCCTGGGGAAAGACAGTCACCATCCACAGACCCTCGAGCTATCCAATCCCACCTAAGAAGGGCAAAGCCCCGGACACACTTGTGAAGCTCATAGCCCACAGGCCCGGCTTTAAAAGACTGGGCCCTTGTTGCAGGACTGACATATGCCCCCCCCCATCCCACCCCACCTAATGCCTGTTCACAGCAGCTCCTTTTACTCTGTGTATCATGTGTGGCTCTCAAGAAAGAGGGATGGGATGGGGAGGGAGGTGGGAGGGGGGTTCAGGATGGGGAACACATGTACACCCATGGTGGATTCATGTCAATGTATGGCAGAATGAATACAATATTGTAAAGAAATAAATAAAATGGAGAAAAAAAAAGACAAAAAATAAATAAATAAAAAATAAATATTTAAAAGATATGTATGCCATGATATAAAAATACCACTGTTTAAAGAAACAGAGCAAGCAGCAGAGTCAGACAAAGTGGGAATGTTGGAATGAACAGACTGGGGATTTAAAACAGCTCTGATTCATACACCAAGGACACTCGTGGGTAAAGCAGCCAGCAGGTAAGAACAGATACTCGGTGCAAACCGAGAGATGGAAATTCTAAGAACAAAACACAAAGCTAGAGATCTGAACACGGAAAGAAGTGAAGAACCCCGTGAAGGGCTCAGTAGCAGACTGGACACAGGTGAGGAGAGATTCCCTGAACTAAAATATACATCCCCAAACTGAAAAGAGAGCCCGAAAGAAAAACCAAAACAAAACCCAGAACGTCCAAGGACGCTGAGCAACTATAAGAGGTGTCAAACGTGCATCATGGGAATACCAAAAGGAGAAGAAAAGGAGGGAAAAAGAAGTATTTGAAACAGTGACCGACTGTTTTCCAAATTTAATGTCAGACATCAAGCCCCAGATGCAGGAAGTTCAGAGAACGCCAAGCAGTATAAATACAAGGACAGACCAGCTGCACACCAACATATTATTTTTAAACAACAGAAAACCAAAGACAGAGAAAAAATCTTGAAAGGAGCCAGAGGAGGAAAAACACCTTACCTACGGAGGAACAAAAACAAAAATTACATCTAGCGCCTCCTCAGAAACCACACAAGCGAAACAAGGGTGGGTGAGATATCCGAAGCTTCGAGAGAACAAAACCGTCAACCTAAAATTCTGTACCCTGTGAAATTCTCCTTTAAAGGGAAGGATAAATAGTCTTTCTCAGACAAACAAAAAAAAAAACTGAGGGAATTTGTTGCCTGTTTTTTAGAGAGAAGGAAAATGATACAGGTCAGAAAGTTGGCTCTACAGAAAGAAAGGAAGGCAGAGCACATAAGAAGAAATGGGGTTTCCCAGGTGGTGCTAGCAATAAGGAAACCTCCTGGCCAGTGCAGGCGACCCAAGAGACACGACTTCAACCCCTGGGTCGGGAAGATTCCCTGGAGGAGGAGATGGCAGCTCACTCTAGCATCCTTGCCTGGGAAATCCCATGGACAGAGGAGCCTGGTGTGCTACAGTCCATGAGGCTGCGAAAGAGTCAGACAAGACTTAGCAGCTGAACTACGGCAAAGGGACTAAGGTCTTCCAGACAGCCATGTCTACAATGCCCTCAAAACCAGCCCTCCCGATGCAAAGCTGCTCCGCACACCAGCTGAATCCCCACACCCCCGCTGGAGCTATCACCCTGAAATAATTGGAGCATTTGAGTCGAATGTTTCATTTTCCACTCAAAGTTCCCTGCCCTTCATGTCCTGAATCAAATGTTAAGGTTTTTGTTTTTTTTTTTTTTTCTTTATCACTTGGACTTTTTTTCTTCTAAAGACCTAACTCAAAGACACAACTTAACATGAAGCCTTCTCTGAAACTGCCTGCAATTGGTTTCTCCTCCCTCCATGGTGTCTTTTCAGGGAAGAAAATAAAGATTCAATAATAATATACAGTCTAGTTACTGGGTTGTTTTGACATTGTCTCTGCAAAGCTTTATTTATTCATGGGCATTGCTAGACATTTTTAATAGCACGTAGATAATTACTCATAGAAACAGCTCACAATGTATGAAAATAAACTTTGAATAGAATCAACCACGGTAAGCCCATTTCCAGAATATCCATTTTGAAATCTAGGGTAAAAGTGAAAATTATCCAGTGGTTGGCATTAAAACCAGCTGGACAGGTTTGCAGGGGCTAATTTGCATATCTCCTATCCATTTGTCCAGTGACATCAGATCAGCCTTACTAAGTACCTTTACATCACGGAAATGAACACATTTTGCAAATCAGGACTCTTTCTGCCTCTCCCTTACCGACCTTCCAGAGTCAAACATTTACCAGCGCTCCACTGGAAACATTCCTTTTTTAAAAAACACATCCTGCATCTGTGGTTTGTAATCAAACCTTCCCTGTTATCCTCATTAAAAAATTCTTGTTCCTATCATCAGATTTTATAAAAAGCATGTATTTGCATAGCAATGCCCTCTATGGTGGTATTGATTTTTCTTTGAGGGTTCTTACTACAAAATTAGGGATTTGCACGTGGCTCAAATGGTGAAGAATTGGCCTGCAATGTGGGAGACCTGGGTTTGATCCCTGGGTCAAGAAGATTCCCTGGAGGAGGGCATGGCAACCCACTGCAGTATTCTTGCCTGGAGAATCCCATGGACAGAGGAGCCTGGTGGGCTACAGTCCATGGGACTGCATAGAGTTGGACACGACTGAGCGACTAACACTTTCACTTATTTCTACAGTTAAGCTTGTCTAGCTAAGCTCTATGATTGATAAAATAATTCTCAATTTTAAAATCAATGCTTTATATACTTAAAATGCAAGATATTGCATAAAATACAAATAATATACACCAAATTTAAAACCATGCATAAGAATGATTGGATGGTTTAAATAAGTGATGAAACCTAGTACAGCTCTTCTATCATATCTAACTTGTTTCTTAGTCACTTAAGACAAGGTATGCTGCCACATTCCACCCAGGTGGTGCTAGCGGTAGAGAGCCTGCCAGCTAAGGCAGGCGATATTAGAGATGAGGGTTCCATCCCTGGGTGGGAAAAATTTCCTGGAGGAGGAAATGGCAACCCTCTCCAGTATCTTTGCCTGGAGAGCCTCATGGACAAAGGAACCTGATGGCTTACAGTCCATAGGGTTGCAAAGAGTCAGACACGACTGAAGCAACTTAGCATTCGCTTAGCACTCTAGAGACCAGTGGTCAAAAAAGCAGTGCCCAGGTCAACATCAGGGTGTCAGCCAGGGCCACTCCCACTCCAGAGGCCTGGTGACATCCTGCCCCTGCTCCTCCAGCCTCTGCTGGCTGCTGGCATTCCTTGGCTGTGGCTGCATCGTTTCTTTTCTGCGTCTTCACATCACCTCTTCTGCGTGCATGTGTGTGTGTGTGTGTGTGTGTGTCTTCTCTTCTGCCCGTGTCAGATTTCCTTGTCAGTCTCTTTCATAAGAACACGTATAATTACATTGGCTCTACCTGCGTAATCTCAAGATACTCCTTATGTCAAGATATTTAATCACGTCTTTTACCATTCAACTTCCCTGGTGGCTCAGATGGTAAAGCGTCTGACCCAGTAGAGTGTCCCGGGTCAATGCAGGAGAACCAGGATCAATCCCTGGATCAGGAAGGTCCCCTGGAGAAGGAAACGGCAACTCACTCCAACATTCTTGCCTGGAAAATCCCATGGACGGGGAGCCTGGTGGGCTGCAGTCCATGGGGCGCACAGAGTCAGACACGACTGAGCAACTTCACTTTACCATTTAAGGTAGTATTCGCAGGTTCCAGATATTAGAACTCAAAATCAGCCCCACTACTTGACCTATTACTTTGGGAAAAAAGCTAAATACAATATTAAAAAATATTTTCCAAGAGAGCCTAGGTGTTTTGACCACTTATCAGGGGCAGGAGCAAAGTTACCCATATCTTGAGGCATTCACTGAACACTCAGGAGTGGCTGAAATAATGATACAAAATATAGTCTTTTTAACATGTATGGATTATGGTCATTATTTCTGAACTTCAGTTTATACATTTGTCACAGATGGCTTGCCTTTACTTTCTTGTGTATAGTACAATACCCTGTTGCTTTAAAGTTAGGTTATTTACTCATGAAGAAATATTTTTCAATACCCATCTGTGCTGGGAACATTTTTAGTTCTTACCTGAAGATTTTATGACAGGTGTCACCAATTACGTATTTCTTCATAAGTTCCAATATACATAAATCAAATTGATTTGCCAGACTTCTTTATAATCGTAACTTGAATTAGCACATTCCTACTGAAAATATTTTAACTGCCAAGTATGTCCTCTGTGTCTTATCATCTTCTCAAAAGATAAAGAACCACAAAACTTTGAGGAAACAGAGAGAGGTGGTCAGTTCAGAGTGATACAGACCCTCAGCCAGCACAGCAGCTTAAGGCATGAGCTTACTGATTCGTATTATCTTGCTCCTGCCAGTGTTTCGTGGTGTTTCATGATGCTCTCAATTATTCCATGGAATTTAACCACAGAGAAATCACTCATGTGATACAGGCAGTTTAGTAGGATAAGGAGAAGTGAGTTTTGGGGGTTAGGATATGATCAGTGTCTTGATTCTGGCATATGGGTAAGAGTAGACAAGTATTCACCATGCTGGTTTCATTTATCCCAAGTGACTAGAAATCATAAACCTCCTGATATATGATAATGGGTCTTAGAATTAAAAAATATAATAATGCCTATATTATGTGGTTAGAGACTATGTGGGCCTACATGGGCAGGACTTTCTAAAGATGACAGTTATCTTTAAGGAAGTAATAGAAGATTTTAGAAAAAAGATTCTTAGCCTCTAAAGAGTAAAGAAAGGGGTGAAGAGAAGAGGCATTACACACACACACACACACACACACACACACACACACACTACGTGAGAACGTGAGAAGGAGGAGGAAGAGGATAAAATTATGGTTCATGAGACTAGCATGATATATGTATATTATCATAGGAAGCAGCCTTGGCCACATTAGGGAAACGCAGGCTTACATTAGAAACTAGTGTTGCATGGTTATAAGAAGATGCAGGTGCTGCAGATTCTGAAAATCGGACAAAAATGGTTACATGGGATGTGACAAGAGATAGGGAACCACGGAAGGCCTTTGAGCAGAAGAGTGACATAATGGAAATAGTTGATCATTTGCATATATAGTGAAAGAGTTTAAAGAATACATGCTCAAATGTAATTGGGAACTGAGAAAAAATATTTCTTCTGAAAGAGACAATTTAATGGAAAATTGTGACAGTATCCAAGTAAATAACATAACAAGAAAAAGACTTTGCAGAATATTGATTTAATGCATCACTTAAGCAAGAGAATATCTCAGACCTGCATTATCTATGCTCTATTTCCTTGTACCTTGGACAGCTTATCTATTTACTTCCCTCCAAAGAACAGGCACATTTTTCTACATGAATTGTTTGCTTATGATGTATAGTATTTAACAGTGGGATAAACTGCATCTCGGGGAGAATTCAGCACTTTTGGAAGTTACATATTCTTTAATATGCCGTGGGTTGGAATATCATGAATAAAAATGACTGAAATTAAATTCAGACCAGCAGAGGATTGCAGTCATCCTCATCATCTGGTGAAAACATATCACTGCCAAAGAAATCACTTTCAAAATGCACAAAAGTTTGTAAATTGCAATTTGACCCCATTGTACAAATTTCAATAGTCATCTGAAACATAGAAAGAACCCATTTAAAATAATTATGTTGATTCTCAATTGTGCATTCAAATGACATTTTCAGTTCCCAGATTGGGGATACGGCAAGAACATATGCCATAAAACCAGGATGAAAAGTTGAAGTGAGTTATCAAATCTATTGTTAACTTTAAGATGCAGGTAAGGAAAATCTACCTCTTTAAGATGGCTAATCTGAAAAAAAAATGATATGGTGATGTCTATATAGTTACCGTATTAAAGATAAAATTAACCTTTATTCCAACGAAAGCTCCATGGAATTCTTTTAGGGTAGGAAAATAAATGTCACTCCCCATTAAAATGAAGCAAATGCCTTATTTGGTCAAGGCAGCATGCATAATTTAATTAGATGCCCTAATATTCTGGAAAATGGCATGAAAGGGAGGTTCAAATATATTTTGCAGTTCTGAATTTTATTTTATTTATTAATTTTTTTTAGCGGGAGACTTTATTTTATTTTTTTTTTTAATTTTAAAATCTTTAATTCTTACATGCGTTCCCAAACATGAACCCCCCTCCCACCTTCCTCCCCACAACATCTCTCTGGGTCATCCCCATGCACCAGCCCCAAGCACGCTGCACCCTGCGTCAGACATGGACTGGCGATTCAATTCTTACATGATAGTATACATGTTAGAATTCTTAGCTGGAAGATGTGTCTCCTTACGAAATGATTTATGATAGCTTAACTTCTGCTTATGACTACAGAGGGGTCTTAACAAATTTCTTCTTCCTAAAACTGCAGAGCATGGGAGGACCAGGAGTGAATGGACTTCCAAGTTGAGAGGCAGAGGTCTTGATGAATTCCATAGCCAGGCTCTGAAGAGAACAAGGTTTGCAGCAATCTGGAACGAGTCAGGGCTGCAGGGGATGTGACTTTAGGGAAAAAGGGAAGAAGGAGAAAGAAAAGCCCTCGTCACTGGAATTCTTGGGGAGGGGATGACACGTTTGAGCTCACTTTTGTTTTTGTGAATATAAGCGAATAAGAAAAGTGATATCTTATTATCTGTAAAACCCTGAATATTTTGGCAAACCTTTAATTTAGGGATGAAACTCAGAATCAGATGAAATGAATCAGAGCCATCTGAACTTCCCTCCCTCCTGTAGGAATTGATTTACCTGTACTTCTGAGAGAGAATCGGGGAATGTGAAATGATGTAGATGAACGATGGGACATTGATGAGAAGCTCCCCAAAGAACGGAATGATGTTACCATTTACAGGCATGAGAAAGAATCAAAAGGGACTCGTCCTAAGAGTGCCGGGAGAGCAATGCTCTCTGGGGTTTGAGAACATTAATATTAGTGTTACTGGACTTGGACTCCTCTGGTGTCAAAACTGTCTTCTCTGCTTCTCATTTTTAGATTGCGTATGTAGCTTATATATCATTCAATATGTTAAAAGAAGCCTCAGGCTTCCCTGGTGGTCCCGTGATTAAGAACCCACGCTTCCGCTGCAGCGGGAGCAGGTTCGGTCCCTGGTTGGGGAACTAAGATTCCTACATGTCACTCAGTGAGGCCAAGACAGATGAATTAAAAGAAAGAAGCCTAAGGATGCATTTCAGTGATTTTATACCTTGTTATCTCTTTCCTGTGAGGTAAGAAATGGCATTATTCTCCCTTCTATTTTCCCAATGGCTGCGAGTGCCGGGAAAGAGTACATTCCCAGTGAACCCCTGTCAGCTGACTGCTCAGTCTTCCCGAGCAGATTATAAACAAAGGCTAGAGGGAGGCCTTGCGCAGTGGCTGAGGAGGACCGCACCTCAGTTGCTCCAGGAAAAGGGCTGTGTCTTTTCTATTAAAATGTAAATTGTTAACTCAGTCACAGGGCTTTCCCCAGGGGCTAAGCAGTAAAGAAACTGCCTGCGATGTCAGAGACACAGGAGACGAGGTGTGGGTTTGATTCCTGGGTTGAAGATTCCCTGAGAAGGGCGTGTCAACCCACTCTAGTATTTTTGCCTGGAAAATTCCATGGAAAGAGGAGCCTGGCAGGCTACAATTGGATGGGCTTGCAAAGAGTTGGATACTACTGAGTGTCTGAGCACACACACAAATAAGTGAGCAGGACATGAGGCTTGTTTACACTGATTTGATGGTTATGATCTGAAGTTGCACAGGCTCTGTCTAGAATGGGAGTGTTTTCCTATGGCCAGGCCACGTCAGATCTCAATCCAGGAATGGGGGTCTTGGGGACCGAAGGGGAAATAACAAGAAGCCCAATGGCCAGACTGTAGCTGAGTACTCAGACAGAAGAAGACTATGGCTTTGTAGAAAATTCCAGAAGTCTGCCATCCACACTGCAGGCTCTGTATCACTCTATTCCTGCTCACGATTGACCTTGTTGCCTAGGCTATATTCTTGCTACAAATGGACTTTCCTTCTTAGTCTACAGACAGAGGCAGAAATCTTAGTTACAACTTCAAATTCCTGAGGACTGTGACTCACTGGGCTTGGATCAGGTCCCACACCTGGACCCACATGTCATAAACTGGGTACTAAGAAGACGACTGCTCCAGACACAACTGTGTGAATGGAGCTTCCTAGAGATCTGGGAAAACCATCCACCAGGCAACCGCCATATTCCTGCCTCCAGCTGCTGGCAGGAGGTCTGCCCTGAATGAAAAGACATAGCTTCCTGTATGATTTCCATATCTTCATGGCCTTCTGGCTGCCCTTGGCTAGGCTGAGTGAGTGGATTTTTATGGAATCCCGGAGTTGCCAACCTAAGGACTGCTTCCACAATCACCTTAGTACTCAAGCTTAAGGTCCAGGCTTTCTCTTTTCCTCTCTTGTTCTCCTATCCAGACCCACAGCTCAGCTTCTCACACGTTTCACTGCCGGTTGTAGCCACTGAAGAGTCATTTCTGTCCCCACTGACTAAGAAGCATAGTCCTGTCGTTTGGTTTTCATTCCCTGAGCCCATCTCTAATGCAAAAGCTCAAACTGGAAGTTTCCAACATAACAATTGCCCGTTAAAGCCGCCAACTAATGTTAAGATTCCCCTCACACTCCACCCCCGTACACATGAAAAAAAATGATCCATTCATGGAAAGAGGTAGAATGATTCTTTTAAACGAATAAACCATTTTTAAAATGTTTCTTTCAAAAAATGTACTGTTCTTATTATGTATATACATGAAAGTGAAAGTGAAGTCGCTCAGTCATGTCTGACTCTTTGTGACCCCATGGACTGTAGCCTACCAGGCTCCAGGCTCCTTAGTCCATGGAGATTTTCCAGGCAAGAGTACTGGAGTGGGGTCTCATTTCCTTCTCCTATATATACATATAAAATCTGTGTATGTGCTAAGTCATTTTCATTGTGTTGGACTCTTTGCAACACCGTGCACTGTAGCCTGCCAGGCTCCTCTGTCCATGGAATTTCCCAGGCAAGAATACTGGAGTGGGGTGTCCTTTCCTTCTCCAGGGGATCTTCCCCACCCAGGGATCAAATCCATCTCTTTTAAGTCTCCTGTGCTAGCAGGCAAGGCAGGTTCCTTAGTGCGACCTAAGAAACCCTCATTATATATCACTCTAAGACAAGTTCCTAAGAAGGATTTTTTTCCCTTGTTTTTCAAGTCTTTTGTAACAATTTTTGAAAGAGTGCATCCAACAAGCCATTTTTCTAACTGACATTTTCACCGCTTACTCTAAAACTTAGAAATGTGGAGTTTCACTGGTGGAACTTTCCACATGAATTATTAATCCAAAATTTAGTTTAAATTTTCATAAGTTATTAAAGGAGATTGCATGTGAATAGCCAATTTTCAGATTTGGTAGGTTCTAATTTGAGACAGTGGTAATATACAGCCTTTGGGTATTAACTTTCCGTAAGTAAAGCATGAAATAATTTCTTTCATCCAAGACAAAATGTGGAAGGCAGATGCTTTTCAAAGGGTTTAATTAATTATCTCAATTTTAGGCCACCCAAGGGTTGAGAGTCGAGTTGGAATTGAATATATAGATACAACTCAAATGTAATGTGCTGTCTGGAAGGCCTAACAATTTTCATAATTGAAGACCTTTACTGGGTAATTTGGTGTCTGTGAAAGCCATGCACTTACCTAGGTTAAGAGGCTGAAGTTGTAGAGTGAACTCGGGTTCCTCGAGCCTTTTCTATTTTATTTTCCAGGCTCAGTAACGTAATCTCTTAAAGTTAATTGCCTGTAAAACACTTGCTTTCATTCAATAAAGTGTCAAGTCTGGCATCATGACCTGAGAAAGAGTTTTGAAGATAAAAAAGAATATAAGAGAAAAAAAAAAAAACAACCCTCTGTAAAAGGTGGACTCAGGAAGACTGAAGACTAAAAGGACATTAAGCAGAAGCTTCTATAAATATTTACAGCCCCTCAAACAGGATTAAAATCCTTCAACCTGACACTTCACCGTGCTACAATTTCACACACACAATTCCATGGATACTCAGTTTATTCAAGGAAGGTAGAACAGCTTAATCATATGTGTGATGTTAGAAGAGACACGAATGTCAAGAGTAGAACGTGCTAGGTCGTCACTTAGTGGTCTTATCTGAAGGTCATAAAACAATCTCACTCTTTATCATACTACTTCCTCTCCAAGTCGCCGTGGCCTAGGATGTCCACCTCTGGATACCCAATGGATAAATGTCTCCCCTGATTATACTTACTCACACAGCCACGCTCTACTAGAACAACACTATTGAGGAATGTTCTTTAACAAAATCAAGCCAGCAGAACACTGAGCAAACATTTCAGAAAGCCAGTAGGTTATTTTTACACTCATTTTAGCATAAAAGCAAACAAAAATAGAGCAAAATGATTTCTATTTTTGAGCCCCACAATCCAAGAGCTTAGTGAGAGCACTCCAGAGTTGACGTTGTGGATGAAAGATAAACTTAACACCTTAAATAGCTAAATAAGGGAGCAGGATTTTGAGGAGGCTGCTATGGAGGGGTGCAAGTAAATTTTTACAGATTCTCTTTTATGGGCGTGCAGCTTAGGATCAGAGGATGGCTGAGACCCTTCTTAAAAGTATCGCCTGGACTTTGGCAACTTCTGGAGGTATCATATTCTGTCAATTGCCAGTGAAATAGAACAGAGCATGGAGGGTGAGGGTGAGAATTGACAAAAGATGAGAAAAAGGAAGACAGGGGATGGAAGAAACTCGGTCTCACTGGAGATGGTCCCGGGCTTACGGGGTAGCTGACTTCTCTCTTAGGTATTAATTTGATACAAGCCTGGCTCATACAAATGTGCTCAACAGACCAGCAGCACCGTTGTCACCTGGGAGATTGTTAAACAGACTTGCAGAAGCTAAGGCCTAACCTCTAACCTACAGAATCAGTATTTGTGTTTCAACAAAGTTCCAGGTATTTCACATGGACATGAATTTCAGAAGACCATTCCTGTTTGGCTTCTAGATATATTCAAAGGATGTATTGATATGTAAAGTTGAAACTAATAAAGTAATTGTTCTTTTAAATAAATAAAATTTTGTTCTTGTTGTCTGAGACTAGACAATAATAATATTTTGTTTTGCTGAATTTGAGACTAAAAGAGTTTCTGTTCACAGGTTGTATGCTGACTATGTAGCTGTTTCCCTATAATTGGAAGAAAACAGAAGCTGCACTTTGTCTTTCATTAGCTAAGACATTGGAAATTAGGAGATTTAAGATCAGTCTATTTTTCTCTCCTTTTCTACTTGATCATAACAGGAAAACTGAAACATCATAATAGTGAGTTTCTTTACTTTGTTCTACATGAATCGTATGCATATTTGGGAAATCCTTTATGTCTGAATGTTTAATTTTTACATCCTTGTAGGAAATATGGTCCTCATACTCAAGAGAGGATAATAAACCAAGAAAAGTCAAAAGCATTTCAGTCACTGAAAGCTAAAAATCTAAGCTAATGAGAAAGTTTGTCCATTGCAGAGTTCAAAAAACGAAAAAAGAGACACCCTTTTTAGTATATTTGGCCCAACTGCTTAAGAGCTGACCACACAGCCCAGTGTGCGCTCATTGTAAATTCAGAATTCTGCAGACACTTCCTGTTCAGACAGCTTTCATTTTTCATCTGATCCCAATTTTCCCACCCAAGATTCAGACCACCCATGACAAACAAACAAAATTAATACCAAGAGCTAATTTTATAATGAAAACAGTTTGTATATAAATGTGTGAAGCACAGAACTGTCTGAGTACCCTCCCCTTGAGGATACAAGTTTAAGGCTGAGTTAAAAGTCTTAACAGCATCCAGCAATTTGTCTGCATATCTGAGCTACAGAAACGTTCACATTCTCAGTCATTATGGTTGTAAGTGCTGGCGAGCAGAGACATTGTGCTGTCTCTACATTACATCAGGAGTTTCCACAAATCATACCCGAATTTTCATTGGAAGGACTGATGCTGAGGCGATACTACTTTGGCCACCTAATGCCAAGAGCCGACTCATTGGAAAAGACCCTGATGCTGGGAAAGACTGAGGGCAAGAGGAGAAGGGGGTGACAGAGAATAACATAGTTGGATGGCATCACTGCCTCATTGGATAAGAATTTGAGCAAAATCTGAATGGTAGTGAAAGACAGGGAAACCCAGCATGCTTCAGTCCATGGGGTCACAGAGAGTCAGGCACGCCTGAGCGACTGACCAACAGTAACCACAGATCTTAAAGATTTCTAGATCTCAGCGTCTCTATATGCAATTAAGGGAATAATAATACTTGCATTGCCTTCCTGACTGTGTTGTTGTTGAGCATCAAATATAACAGTGGGTATGGAAGATCTCGGCGATGTGTTGGATGCTGGATAAATAGAAGAGGTTGTTATAGGTGAGCCTGTTTTCTTAAAGACATTTTAGGATTTGTAATACAGCATGTATTCTGGGCTTATTTAATACTGCAATTCAGAAGATTCAATTCTGCCATCTATAACTTCCATGCCCTCATAGATTTTTCTTCAGTAAGTTGAAATAGAAATTGACAGTTTTAATGTACAAAGAAATACCTTTAAGTGACAAAAATATAGATATACTTTTTGTTACTTTACGTGATTGGCCTTGAACAATTATAAAAGCACACGCATACAACTTTGAAAGAATGAGCGAACATATCATCACAAGCTCATTGATTAGTCTTTATTTTATGCTTATCATTGTCACATTTGAGCATTTTATTCAGTTTTGTTTCCTCAACAAATTCCTGTGTAAATGAATATACTTCATGGTTATCTTACACTATACTTAGAACATTGGGGCTCAAACTTGGAACCATAATCACTACTAATTTCAGACACATTAGAATCTTGGATAGTTCACTGAACATTCAATAGCAATATATTTTAGTTAATCTGTGCAGTGACTTCAGCTTTTATTTATGTAAGAGTTTCTCTACTGTTTTCACTATGGAATGACTTCAATAATTTTTTTATTGATAAACTTAGGTGATTCCCCTCAAACTATTTTTATAGTTTATTATTTTTATATTTATTTATGCTTTTGAACTGTGGTGTTGGAGAAGACTTTTGAGAGTCCCTTGGACTGCAAGGAGATCCAACCAGTCCATTCTGAAGGGGATCAACCCTGGGATTTCTTTGGAAGGACTGATGCTAAATCTGAAACTCCAGTACTTTGGCCACCTCATGCGAAGAGTTGACTCATTGGAAAAGACCCTGATGCTGGGAGGGATTGGGGGCAGGAGGAGAAGGGGACGGCAGAGGATGAGATGGCTGGATGGCATCACGGACTCGATGGCCGTGAGTCTGAGTGAACTCCAGGAGTTGGCGATGGACAGGGAGGCCCGGCGTGCTGCGATTCATGGGGTCGCAAAGAGTCGGACACGACTGAGCGACTGAACTGAACTGAACTGATGCATTCATTCATTCATTCAGCAAATATATGAGCACCTGCTTTATGCAACACAGTGTTCTAGGCGGGGAGAAAAGCATGAGTCTGTGTGCTGGTGGGAGGACACATGTAATAGAAGAGGGCAGTAAAATGAGAGATGTTCTGAAAGTATTACATGCAATGAACAGAAAGCAAAACCAGACATTACCGTAGATAAGCCAATAGATAAGCGTCTGTCTAGAAGGAAGTGGTCTGTGGGCAGTGGCCTTTGAAGAGCACGGATGACGTGAAGGAGCCGCCTGTGCAGACGGAGGGGGGGACACCTTAGGTAGAGGGGACAGCTTGCCCCACAGCTGGAGGAGAGCTTGAAAGGCCGGAAAGGCTGGCGCGAGGCCACGCCGGGCGAGCAGGTGGATTCCAGGTGAGGTCAGGGTCAGGCCGGAACGAGAGGAGGGTGAAGATGCGTCTTGCAGGTCACAGTAGGGAATCAGGAGGTCAGCAGGAAAGTCACAGGATGCAACCGGAGAATTCTAGGCAAGAAAGTGACATGGTATATTTTATTTATCTATTTTCTGAGGACCCGCCGAACCGTTTCCTTTTAGTTCGTGGATTTGTTTTCCTTTTGGCTGCCTGGGTCCTGCTTGCCGGGCGGGCTTTCTCTAGCTGCAGTGCACGGCCTTCCCGCTCAGTGGCTCCTCTAGGTGTGGAGTGGAGTGTGGCCTCCAGGGGACATGGGCTTCTGTAGCTGTGGCTCATGGCATGCGGGATCTTTCCAGACCAGGGATCAAACTGGTGTCCCCTGCATTGCAAGGCACACTCCTAATCAGTGGACCACTGGAGAGGCCCGTGCTATATTCTACATTTTAAACACTAGCTTCTCCACAGAGCACAGTTTGTAATGGGAATGCGTGCACATGGAGAATCAGAGAGACCAGATAAAGCAGGTTACAGAAATGGATGTGAGTGGTAACAGTGGTCTGGACATTCACAGCAGGGCAAGGTGTGCAGAGAGCATACTGCATTTAAGGTCTCTCCGGAAGATAAACCCCACAATATTCATGTATCCTGGGCATGCAGGGGGAAGGGGAATCTAGAAAATGAGAAAGCCATGTGACTTGGCCAACCTCATCATTTCAATTAGTTCTTTTAAATGTCGGAAGCCCTCAATTTTACAGCCCCCTGGAAGGGAAGGAAGTATGTAAGAATCCTTCAGACTTCTCAGAACTCCTCTAGAGTTTCAAGGGAAACAGATTTTAAGCCAGGGGAAAAGAAATCCAGTCCCTCTGCGTGTCTGAATGGGCTTTCAAGCCTCCCTCAGAAGAAAGGTATTGAGGCCATTCTGTCTTTATATTCTAGAACTGGCATGTGAGTTCCCTGGAGTGCTTGCCAAACCAGTGGACACATGAAGTGCTTTGCTGATGCATCGGTATTACTCAGAGATTTCAAAGGGTTAGGAAACCAAGTTTAATTTATGATTTTAATTTTTAAATGTATGTATTCATTATGTACAATTTATGTATTTAATTTTTAAATTTATTTAAAATTTTATGTGCTTTAATTTTAATGTGTGTTATTTATAGTAGCATTTGTAAACTGTGAGGTAAAATTAAACATGCCCATGCATTTTTTTTTTCTAGATAAAATAGGAGGTTAAGAAACAAGCTCTGCTGCAGACTTCAGGTTTGGCCTTAAGGACAGGAGAGACCACTGAGCATTCCCTTTAAAAGACTGCAAGTTTGGGGACATCTCTGGGGTCTAGTGGTTCAGACCTCGCCTTCCAGTGAAGGTAGAACAGGTTTGATCCCTGGTCAGGGAGCTGAGAACCACACGCTTTGCAACCTATAAGCCAGAACACTAAGAAAGAGAAAAAAAAAAAGACTCAGAATTGTCAAAATTCAATAAAGACTCTACACATGGTCCATATCAGAAAAGTTTGAAAAAAAAAAAAACGCCTGCAGGTTTGAGCAAAGATTCTTACAGGAGAGGAGACGGAGTGTGGATGAGCCGGGCAAGAGGCAAAGGGAGTGTCTGATCTGAAACATCACAACTGTTGAAGCACAGTCACCAGGAAAGACAGGCAGCAAGGGGGCGAATTCGAGAGGCGTCCGGACATGGTGATGAGCCGGATAGAGCCTGGGGAAAGACAAGAAGGATTTAAATAGTATGCCCGACTTTCCTGTCCTTGCCACTGGTGATTCTGTTCACAGAGACGGGAAGCAATGGAAGTTAGATCAGGAGAGATGGTGAATGTATTGGCTATGAGGTATGATCTGCTGGAGGTTCAGGGGAAAGATGTGATAGATCGACAGTCCCCAACTCAGGAGAGAAGTCCGTCCAAACCGCAGTTAGAAGGATGGAAATCACATGTGCGAGAGTCATCGCCTAAGCCATGGGGGGCGGGCGGCGGGGAGGGGGAGAATTCCTGACAAGAGAACAGAGCTTCTGAAAAAGTACAGACACACTACAAACAAGAAGCAGAAGCAGGAGGGAGTGAGCGGCTGCACGGGTGTCCGGAGAGGGAGAGAAAGTGCACAGCGTCCTGGACGATGAGGAAAGGGGCTGCGTGGACCAACAGGTGTCGGCGCGCAGGACGTGAGGACACCATGCATTTACAGTCACACCCTGTACAGACCTTCCAGTTCTCTTTAGCAGCTCTTAGAATCTCAGCTCAGCCCAGAGGAGGTCGCCAGTTGGAATAATTCCAAAAAATGGCGGTGGACAGATGGGGCATCAGAAGGGAGACAGGGCAAGAGAGTTGAGGACACTGACCGGGCTGTGGAAAGTCACAAGGGTGGGCTCTCACAGGGAAGGAGCATGAGAGGAAAGGGAATGAAACGTGGAAGTGGATAACAGATGAGAAAAACGGAGGGGCCAAGGGACTGGAGGCGGCCGAACGGGGGGAGCAGCGATCGGGTTGGCAGGGCTGAAGGTGGTGGTTACAGAGCGGGCGGGCTCATTTCACAGTTTCAGACGCAAGTTGTCCTAACCTCTACGGGATGGGCAGGGGTGACTGGAGGGGGAGCGGAGGTGGGTGTCATCAGAACTGAGGAGGTCAGTGGACCAAGTGGCGGACGGTTCCGTATATCGCCCTGTGAACACTCAGCGAAACCAAGGTGGTGGCAGGGCGAGGGATGAAGACGAAATCCGAGAACCTGAGGCCGGGTCCCAGAGAATGAGAAGGACGGGAGACGTTGATAGATAGTGGTCAAGAGGAGTTAAGTAAATGTGTCCCAACACTGGGAGCCTCAGCTCAGTGGGCGTCAGCGTTCCCATGAGCAATCTCCACCGATCCTGGGAAGACTCTGTGATCTCAGAAGCTTCTTCCTCCTCATTCTCCAGTGTCAGCCTCACTCGTTAGGCTCTATTTTAAAATGTTGTTTTTAACACCTCAGTGTTATCTTGCTGGATGTGTTTCGGATCGGGTAACTGCTTGGGAATTGATCACTGTAAGACAAAAAACAACATCAACACACGTTTATCTCATCTCTACTATGAAAAGCATTATGAGGGATCAGAAAAGAGGGAGATACTGCCCAGCCTTGAAATAAACTAAGTGGAGAAACTTCCTTAGTGAAAATAGGATCACGTAGGTTCTATATGAGAAGGCAGGCTTAGAACTGAATTCTGGATGGCAGAAGGTGGTGGCAACGTGGAGAAACGATACCACTCAAGGAAAGTTCAAAAACAAGACACAAATGATCCTCTAATTCCACCTGTGTGTGTGCTAAGTCGCTCCAGTTGTGTCTGACTCCTTGCGACCCCATGGACTGCAGCCCTCCAGGCTCCTCTGCCCCTGAGATTCTCCAGGCAAGAATACTGGAGTGGGTTGCCATGCCTTCCTCCAGGGGAATCTTCCTGACCCAGGGGCTGAACTCATGTCTCTTATGTCTCCTGCATTGGCAGGCGGATTCTTTACCTCCAGTGCCCACCTGGGAAGCCCCTAATTCCACCTACTCACCTATGATTAACCTAGCCTGCAGTCCTTTGCTCTGGGCGATGGCATATATCCATATATTCGAGAGTACAGGTGAACATGCTAAGTGATGACCTCCAGCCTCCAAACAGATCCCCCAAGGCCGGGCAGTCTGAATGGAAGTCTCCTTTACTTCGTATGATTGGGCTGCAGCGGGGGACACATTCAGGAAACTCCACAAGGGCCCTCAGTGTTTCCTTGGCTGAAGTGGAACTTGCAACCCTACTTGGAAAAGGATCCAGGGTTTGCCTTATCCTACAATTTGATGGGTTTCAAACTCTAGACTAGTTGTAGGACATGAAGGCCCAGACTGATATCCTGGGTAAATTTGTTCCTTCGATAAACGTGGGAGCTTCTTTTGTTGCAGGACATTTGAGGCCTTTCGAGGGGGCCCAAAGGCGAACATGCCTCCTCAGCTGTTCCACTAAAGCCAGCGTACAGTCACTTAACAGTAATGTGTAGGTCTGAACTG
This sequence comes from Capra hircus, assembly GCF_001704415.2. Taxonomy (NCBI): domain Eukaryota; kingdom Metazoa; phylum Chordata; class Mammalia; order Artiodactyla; family Bovidae; genus Capra; species Capra hircus. The sequence continues at coordinate 76,416,039 of NC_030823.1, read as the reverse complement.
AACACGCTTGGATGACTACAGTGCATATTCTCCATACACATGAAATACTCAAATGTGCTACACCAGAAAGGGAATTAATAAAATGTATTCAACACCCTGATGAGAATTCGTGTGGTGTATAAACTGGAGGAGAGCCAGCTTGAATAGTGCCACCAATCCCCCACTTTATAACCCAGCATCATCCTCATCTCCGCTTGTCTGATACTGAGACAACAGGAGAGCTACCTCGCTGGCCTTCCCTGGGGGCTCAGTGGTAAAGATGGCGCCTGCAATGCAGAACACCTAGGTTTGATCCCTGGGTGGGGAAGATGCCCTGGAAGAGGAGGGCATGGCCACCCACTCCAGTATTCTTGCATGGAGAATTCCATGAGCAGAGGAGCCTGGTGGGCTAGGGGTCGCAAAGAGTCAGACACGACTGAGCGACTGAACACATCACACCTCACTGGTCATTGTAAGGATGGAACAAGGTGATGTGAGGTGCTTGGCACGTTACCCGGCACGCACAACAGGAAGGTGCCTGCAAGGGAGGACCACTGTTAATATTTAAGAGGGCAACATCTCTCGTTGACAAAGCTGACATGGGGTCACTCCAACAGGGATTCTCATCAAGCACTCCGTGGTTATAAAGCATCTGAGTCTGTTCTTGCCTCTGAGAAATGAAAGTAATAAAGCTGACCCTGTGAGCTGCTGTAGCAGCCAAACAAGAGTGACCGGCTCTTCGTAGGTTTGCAAGGAAAAGCCCCCGGGTACTGCTCGCTCTGTCGTCCCCTTTCATGCTGTACACAGGTCTGTGGATCCTGAATCCAGGAAAATGAGTAGCGGGGTGCAGTCCGTGAGAGCTCACCTTCTCACCCTGGGACGGTAGGGTGTGATGTCACGTTCTATAAGGGAACCCCCCCTTAAATCTTTACAAAGGCACTGGAGAGTTTTAGGGATCCGCTGAATTAAATAATGCTGGGATAACTGAAGAGTACCTTCTGCCTGCCCATTAGATGCTCATTTTGCATTATCCAAAAAAGTAAATGAAGGAATGGTTTTGGAAAAAGGATCATGTTCCTTCCCTGCTTAGCTGAAGCTTCTTTGATATTGTTAGCTTTTAATAATCCCCCACCCCCACAACTTCTCCAGACTGTAACAGCCACTCAAAAACGTTTACTCCATTCCTGAGTGTCACTAATGGACAATTTAGGCTGTTGAGAACTGCAATTAAGCTTCTTTCAACATCAAAATCAACTCTGAGAATTCATCATTGAAGAAAAATTGGTTTTGTGCTTCCAAATACAACTGAGTTCAGCAGAGAAATGAGATGAACATTTACCTTCTGTCATGTCCAAAGTTAACCAGGGAAAACACACACGCACACACAGACACAGACACACACACACACACACACACAGACACACACACAGACACACACACACACACACACACAGACACACACACACAGACACACAGACACACAGACACACACACAGACACACACACACACACACACACAGACACACACACACAGACACACACACACACACACACGTTTTCCTGACAGGCAAACAAGCAAATCACAGACAGAACTGCAGGACAGGGGGATATAAAGGGCAAAAACATCGTGAAAATGCTGGGCTTCCAGACCCCTCCCAGCAGCCTCTGAAGGATGACTTCAGTGGCTTCCTTAACGAGTTCTGTCACTGTGAAACCCTACAGTCATTCCTGCACACATAAAGGACAAATAAGCTGGAGAGGACGACTCAGATGCTTTCATTTTTAACTATTCACCAATGGAGGAGAAGGCAGAATGCCTAAGCTAGCTCCCGGTGGCCAATAGGGTAGCTGTGTGTCCCCCACATGACTCGCTGCCCCTGCCTTTCACATGGGCTGTAATCTAGTTCAATTCAGAACTGCAGATAGTACAGGCTTCAGAGCCGCCAGAGATGCCTGTGCACAAGTGCCTGAGTTCCGAGGGACTTTGGAAACACTTGGCTATCCCCCTCCTGCCTGGACCCCAGGACTCTGCACCTGCAGGACAGACAGTCTGGCCACCGCCTCTGCCGTGCCTCCAGGGACGTGGAACCAGCACAGATAACCGTTTGGAAATGGTGAGTATCCATTTCTCTCTATCCAGTGTGTTGACGAAAATAGTTTTGTCATAAGCATCCGATATGTGAAGATTTTTTTTTTTCTGAGCTACTCTTTGATGTGTGTCTAGAAGGCTATTCAGCTGGCAGGGAAAGGTTTCAGAAACAATTGTTGCATGCTGGATTCTGTGAAAGGGAAAGAATGAAAAATAAAAGTCAGGCATTCCAAGAGTAGCTGCAGGAGACTGCCCCTCGAAACATCGCTCCAGCACGCTGCTTTGTTCATAAGAAAAAAAAAAATGAAGGCACACACGTATGTACTCACTTCTCTTCTTTTCGCTCTTAAAGCCTAATCAGATTTGATCTGTCCCCAAGAAAAATAAAAGACAAACTTTGCTGACTCCGCAGATGAGGGTACCATCCACTCTCCAGACATCTGACAGTTATTATAATTAGCTATGAAAGACGGCTTAGACACTTGGGGGCAAATAGCTCTTAAATTCTGAACAATGGCTTCAAGCCAGGGCTTTCTTTCTATTTATTTTTTAACCACCACTTTTCATGTTCTCGTCGTGATAGAGACTGAACTGGTCTCAGGGTTTTCGTCCACAAATTGTGAAATCAAGTCCGGGCACAAGGGGAAGACTGCTGAAAGTGGCCAGTGTGAAGACAGACGAGAAAGACAGCTTTCTGTCCAGGGATCCAGGCTTCCGTGTATAAGGATTTTTTTTTTTTTTTAATTCCTAACAGGGTGGAGGATGTGGGGGTGGGGAGGAAGCATGCGGAAGCTGCTTTATAGAAGAATGCTTAAAGAATAAAGTAATTTGGGATTTCTTTTGACTAGCACGCAAGGGTACGGTTAGCATCTAAGTCATATTCGTGGTAAGATTTTTTTTTTTTTGATGGAGTTTCAAGCAGAAGCCACATACAAAGCACCTTTTTTATTTATAAACTAATTAGAAACAAATGGGGAGGAATGATCCTGCACTCCTGCTTGCTTTTTTACATCCAGTGAGGGCAATCCAACCAGGCACTATGACCGCACTTCTAGAAGCATCCAAATCCTTAAAAAGTTATACGCTAAGTCTCCCAAGAAATTAAAAGGTCAATCACATCAATGTGATTTTTCGCTGATGAAGACTCGGACCGGCAGAACCTCCAGCCCAAAGGGAGTTTGTGAGAAAGCCCCATCCTCCTGATTTTTGAAAGAGAATATTAACTCCATCAATTACGGAAGGGAATTATTCAAAGGCTCCAGACATAACTAATTATGGCTTAAAGAGATCTACCAGAGCCCAGCGAGTGTTCTAATTATAAAAGTCCAAGACGGTAGGAGTCATTTTTTTTTTTTTAAGAGGACTTGGACACACATTTTCACATCATCTTTTTTAAATACACCATTTTTTTTCTTTGTCTGCTCCTGTTATCCACACCTCCCCCACCGCCGCCCACTGTGCGCCGAGACACCTGAAGGCCAGACATAATGATCAACAGAGCCCGGCCTGTCTGGATCGCAGCCAGGTCCCCCGCTACAATCAAGGAGCCTGCGTGCAGTGCATGCCCGACCTATCCCACTGCTCTGCAGATCTGGGATGGAAGTCTTAGACAGACTGCGGAAAGATTAAAGACAACAATATCCCCTTTCTCCTACCCCAGACGGCCTCGATTTTTTAACCCCTTCCTTGCCTCTAAGACCAAGAGGTCTTCTCGGAGCCCATGCACGTCCCCCAGGGACCCTCCTAACTCCCACACCCTATTCCATAGACGCCCACGCCTCATTTGGTACAGAAATCGCATCTCCACAGACCCACGGGGATATTTTAGGATTCACAGCGGTGCTCACAAAACAAAACGCGGTTTGTTGGTGCGGGGGGGAAATGCATTTCTGAATGAACTTGAGCTGTATGCAATCTGGAGAAAGTCAAAGGTCTGTGGAAAGATTTCTTGCAAACCTTGCAGAAGGTTATACTGGTTTCTGATGATGCTGTTCTTTAAGCATCTCTCTCTCTCTCATGCACGCACACACACACACACACTCACTCCCAGAGACACACTCAGCCAGGCACGTATATCATTCTATCGCAAAGAAACCCAGGTTTGCCGGTGATGTCATCACATATAAAATTTCACCTTTGTGGGCAACATTTTCAATCACCTAATCACCAATGTCTGCTGGGTTTGTGCCCATAGGAAGTTCTCCTGTTTGTGGGGTTAACCGACACCCACAGGAAAGGACCATTTTATTTGCAACTATCTTTCTTTTGAAGATGTGCTGTGGGGTGGGATGGCCATATTCATCAAGATACATGCAGTCAGGCAGAGTTTCCTGACCCTGGGCAGCCTGATTAACATGCTGGCTGAACATTTCAGAGGTGGCTGAATTTCAATGATGTCAATAGGGTGTGGAAACGTGGAGCATTTTGAAATCATGTGGATAAAAATGCTGCGGTTCTGATATCTGTTGTGACTTGGTGATTTTTATTTGCTACTCAAATTTTTGTCACCTAATCAATCATTTTTGCTATTTACTTATGGCGAGAGGGAAGAACCCATACAAATGATTTTTTAGAAGTAACGCGCTGTTTGTGTACTTTGTGGTAGATGATAGGTGGGTTAGAATTTTGCGGGCTGGTACAGCATTTGTATTTATTTTCAAGTCTATTTTATGGGCCTTACACTATACAGTTACTCAGCAAGCAACTGTTCACAGATTTTTAATGATGTGTATATTTAAGTACATGATTTTATTTTACTGAACTCAAATAGAACAAAGTTTCATAATTTTACCAAAGCACATTGCCATATCTGAAACGCAAACAGAACAACTGTATACATAACGTCTCTTAATTACCAAGTTTTGGTCTGCAGTTTAAATTAATCTTCATTAATATAGAATGACCGGGTATATTACCCGTTCTTATATACTGAGTATTTGACATGTTATTTTCTTAATTTTGGAATTTTCTCTTAATGCTTATTTCTTGCACACTAAAAAAGGGTTAACTTTGAAAGATTTGCGAATTGCATGTACATGAACGGCAGTAATTATTTAGCACAGATTAATGAGATTCATTTTGTTGCTGGGACATGTGATTCTTTCGAAACAAGTGAAAAGGTGTCTCGTTCTTTTTTGCTTTCATGTTACTATTATTGATAAAAGTATACAGCCTAAAGAACTAACACATTTTGTAGTTAGAACGAGCAAGCTCCACAAGTTAGGTGACATTCTGCGGGGTAAAGCTCCAGTGTGAACTAATAAATAACTTTTCTGAGAAATTCTTGGACCTGACTCCATAATTTTTACATAAACGGATCTCCCAACATTCTTGCCTGAGGATGAATTATAGAATTGTTTTTATCAAAGATTAAAAAACAAGCAAATAGTTGGATTTAAATTTCACCTACTTTCTAAAAGCAAAACATAGCATGGCCTGCTGGGAATACACGTTACTAAAAAGTCATCTTGCAAAGAAAAGAAGATAATGGACTTGATTGAAACAGTTGAACTACGTAACGCCAATTCAAGAACAAATGGTTTTTCAGAGCATAACAGAGAAAGAACAATTTACTATAGGACAGCTGATTCCTCTCACACAATAGTAATGATTTATTTGAAATGGCAGAACAAACATAGTAAATATACAAAAACAATCAATGACATCTGATGTCAGGGATTTATCAGGATTCTTGTGTTTCTTGGAATAGAATATACCTAATTCAATTATTTCTCAAAAGACTAGTTGAAACCTGTAATCTTGTGTAACGTGTGTTGATGTTATAATCCTGTATTTTTGGACCTGCATGTAGCGCGTATAGTTGATGTAAAGGGCATATTTTGCCATAGTCTTATGGCAAAAAATAATTATTAAAATGGTATTGTTATAAACAGAGTCTTAAAGATGTTCTTGAGTCAGTTTATTAACATTTTAAGACAATGAAATTTGGGTGGTGATGCCAGCTAACTAAGTCTGTGCTCAGATACTGGTTAAATGAAGGTATTGATGGTATAATTCTTGCAAATGCCTCATATCAAAAATATTTTTATTATATTGAAACACAGGACTCTTACTTGGCAAACAGCAAAAACCATATTTTTTAAACCTTTTCTGTTTCTTACCATTAGGAAGATGATTTCTGAAAGTGGACTCACATTCATAATTTCTTTTCATGAAAAGAGAAATTTGGGTTTTGTTTTGTTGTTTTCAAGCTAAGCTTTCAGGCATAGGGCTTGGAAGCGTTCTGAGTGGATGCCCAGCCGGGCACCGCGCAGGAACTGCACAGGAGCCCACCACCAGCCTCAAGGAGGAAAGAAGGGGAACTGGTTTGGTTGGTTGCTCCAAGCCTCAGGTTTTAGCCTTCCAAGCCTCCATGCAGGCTGCACTCTAAATCCGTTTGAGGGAAAACTATCAAAGTCATTTTCACCATTTTCACGAGGTCCACGGCCCTGTGGATACCCCACGAGGGAGATGTGTCTGAAGAGTGATTGAGCACCCTGCTACTGCCTGAGACCCTGGGAAGCTCAGGGAGGCGCTGGGGTCAGAGCGGCTCATGAATCACAGATAGGAAATGAGCTGTGTATCGCATATTTGGAGGCTTAAGGAGGAACGCTGGGGACATTTTACAGTAAACAGATTTGGGGTTGATTTTTGGCACACCTTTTGAAGCATCAGTCCTGCAGTTCAGCTGAAATAACTTTTTATATGTATGGCTAAGACCAGATGGCCCTGCGCTCCTTTCTTATTTAGATGAGATTTTCCTTTCAATAACATCTTTCTTCCTGACCTGTTTAAAAATTCCAGCGAATGAAATCAGCACAGGATTTTCAATTCTAATTGACCATGTGCAGAGGAAGGGCCAGTGGAGAAATAGTGGAGGCATTGTGAGCCTCCTTGCCTCAGTTTTGTCTTTGTGTTTGCATCTTACCAGCCAATCTAAACGAATCAAAGATATTTCATTTTTACTAATATTAATATAGCTGCAGAGTTAACCCTCAGTGCAAATTATTTAAGATGACCGTTTCTGCCATTTCATTATAATTCATTTTTTTTAAGTTCTCAGGCACTTCCATAGTCTCTCAACTAGCAGGAAAGCTATTTATCGGTTAAAAATGCACCAAGATTTAGCATACTGGCTGAATTCAGATGGAAGAGGATGATGCTAAATTTATTTTCCTTGTCACTTGAATAAAGCATCATTATTGGAACATACATATATATATGAGTGAGTGAGTGAAGTCGCTCAGTCGTGTCTGACTCTTTGTGACCCCATGAACTGTAGCACATCAGGCTCCTCCATCCATGGGATTTTCCAGGCAAGAATACTGGAGTGGGTTGCCATTTCCTTCTCATATATATATATATATATATATATGTATTATTAAATTTATCATGAAAATATCCACTATCTAAAATTCTTGGTTCATAATATGTATAGTTATTATATAAAGAAAAGCTGTATTTTTCTGGACATTTCGTTTAGACTTGGAATTAGTAAAAGATCCATCAAGAATTGGATATAATCTGCAGAGTCGTATAGCTTAGCAGATCATATTTGCTGTAAAAGTGGGCATGCAATTCTCAGTTTTTTCTTTCCAATAAGTTCTTGAATCAGTTTTCTTCAGCATTTATTACCACTAAGATGTTCTCTTTTGAAAAGTTTAATTTTAGGATAGTAAAAGTGTTAGACAAAAACAAGCTTTCTTTCTGAAACTGATTATTTGGTGTAACAAAGATATAAAGGAGCACATACCAAAGGGATATGTTTTCTAAAATGTATGCTGGAGATAAGAAACACTCCAGATTAGCCATCAGTGGCATTGAAATGCTACTGGCCATCCACCAGCACTGCGTCTGTCTGGAACTCTTTGCACAGTCTGCTTCAGGTAACTTTGATCTCAAGCCAGTCTACTAGTTTGTCAAAAATGGGAGGCCTCATCAAAAGCTACATTAGTGGAACTGTGTAAAAAAAAAATGCACCTTATGACTGATAAGGTCAATTAGAATTTCTTTGCATCCAAATTACACAAAAATTAAAATGGAATCACCCATGGGATTCACAGCTATGAAGGCATATTCTAAGCATGCAAAGTCAATTTGTTTTGAACCTTATAATTTAAATTTCTGAGATGAATGTCATATGTATATATATATATGCCATATATACATATATATATATCTGAATCAACTTGTGATACCAAAATATTAGAACTCTCACTATGCCATTAAATATATGCTTTGATTACTATATCTTGCTCATATCTGGTAAGGTTTTTCCACTGATTTATGAATTATAAAAATTCATTAGAAAAATATATATAGGATAGTGATTTAGCCCGTTCTTTTTCCACTACTCTGAAATATAGTCAGAAATAGAAGAAGTTAAAATATAAGCAGAAAATTGAAGTATAATTCAGAGTCAAGGTATTAAATGATACATAATGTTTACCTTTTAGGTTTAATTTTTAAATTATAGATTTGAATGAGCAATAAATTTAGACCTGTATGTGAGGGAGGTGGTGGAAAATGGGATCTTGGGGAAAATGATTAAAATTATATTGGTGGTGTAATTTCAGGTGGTTGAATCTAAGACACCCACAACAGGTGTGAATAAGAAATAGAACTCTGTACATTAGATAACTGATGAGAATCTAGTGTACAGCATAGAGAGCTCTGCTCAGGGCTCTGTGGTGTCCTAAATGGGAAGGAAATCCGTAAAAGAGGGGGTACATGCATACTTGTAGCTGATTCACTTTGCTGTACAGCAGAAACCAATACAATAGCTGAAAACAGCTCCAGTAAACCTTTTTAAAAAGAAAAGAAGAAGAAATGGGACTCTGAGCTCCTCCCACCTTCCCTTCTTCCATGCTAATCTGAAAAGCAGAGGTGCTCTTGCTTCTGCAGGACCGTAAGTAATGGCAAATACTAAGGGAACGCGGGTGTTTGTATTCCTGCGGGGTCATGGTGGAGCTTTGTCCCTCTGCCTCTCACCCTGTGTGTCCTGGCGCTTTAGGGGACAGCTTGGAAGAACGTGTGACCCACGCTGAAGCTGCAAGCTGTGCAAAATGTCTCCCCCTTCCTGTTCCACACCACAGTGAGGGTCTGCTGGGGATGGAGGTGCTCGAGAAACAAGGGTTTCTTGGCTCTCCTGGGAACCCCCTTTGAATCTGTTTTTACTCTCCTTCTCAAGGCTCTTTCCCCAGACTTCACACACCCCAACCTTTGAGGTTTCCCACCTGCTGTGCTGGGTTCTCAGCCATTTCTGCTTGGGTAGCACTGGCTTCAGCCTGAACTATCCAGCTAAGGGTCACACTCAGAGCTGTAACTTTTAAACTATATATATATATATATATATATATATATATATATATATTCTTGCCTGAAAAATCCCGTGGACAGGGGAGTCTGGCAGGCTACAGTCCTTGGGGCCACAAAGAGTCAGACAAGAAAAAGCATACACGCGCGTGCACACACACACACACGTACTTATATATACGGCATTGAAATATAGCTGATCGACAATGTTGTAGTGGTTGCAGGTGTACAGTACAGTGATTCATTACATATATTTAGAATCTTTTTCAGATTCTTTTCCTTTATAGATTATTGCAAAATACTGAGTATAGTTCATCACGCTATATATAAGAGGCTTAAAGTATATTTTTCAACTGTAGGGAGAATGGGGCTAGCAGGATGTACTGGACATCAGAAGAATACCTGTCCCTGCAGAGGCAGGTGTCTCTGGCATCCTGAAATTCTGCATGGCTGTGGGCCAATAAGACTGAATTTGATTGGCCAGCCGCTGCTTCCAGCACGTGGTCTGTGCCCACGTGGGAGTGGAAGGCTACTCTCGAGGGATGCGTGTGAGCTGGATTCTGTTCATCCTGGCAATGCACACGTGACTGGGTGTCTTTCCTGCAGAGAAGTTACTATTACAATCGTAAGGACCTAACTTCTCCCTCAGGAAACACTGGACTAGAGAAACAGAACCCAAGTATGAGAAAGATTATGTCCGTCAGAATGGGAGCGTGTGAGCTGACCAGATAATCCAAAAATGAGGAGAATGTGTCAGAAAGGGGGACTAGAGACATGTTCATCCTATGGCCAGATTATCCAAAAGCCTGTGTGGAGATGTAGCCTCTGAGGGCTAGGGCATCAGAGTGAAACAAAAAGTGCCATTTAAGGTTTTAAGTATCTAAGCTTATTGCTTCAGAAACATTCGTTAAAGAGACTGACTTCACTGATTTGCCTTGTTACCATTAGCCTCCTATCAAGACATTATTAACCTGTACTGGGGGAAAACGCAACCCTGGCCACTGCTCTGGTTGCTGTGGTCACTTCACAAAGTACATACGTCTTGCCCTGAAAAGACGTGAAGATTTAAGCTGCTAGCTCTGTGGTGACCTAAATGGGAAGGAGATCCGAAACAGAGGACTAGGGCCTCCCAGGTGGCACAGTGGTAAAGAACCCACCTGCCTGTGTAGGAGATACAGGGTTCAATCCCTGGGTCAGGGAAGATCCCCTGGAGGAGGGCATCACAACCCACTCCAGTGTTCAAGCCTGGAGAATCCCATGGACAGAGGAGCCTGGCAGGCTACAGTCCATGGGGTCGCAAAAAGTTGGACAGGACTGAAGTGAGTGATCACGCACACACACATACATTATCACCGATTCACTTTGCTATACAGCAGAAACTAACAACGCTGTAAAGCAACTACACTCCAATAAAAATTAATTTAAAGAAAAGGAAAGTTAAAAAAAAAAACAGATTTAAACTGAAAACGGTGACGATGAAGAAATCTACTCTTTGGTTAGTCTGAGGACAGAAGAGGGTTAATTTCTGAAATCTCTGTGGAGGGGAAAAACAAAACAAAACTGGAAGATAAAAAGCAAACACTGAGCCGCGCGTGATTTGGTTGTACTTATGGATTATACTACATCCTGAAAGGAAGAAAATCAGAGCTGCAAGATGGCGCCGCGGGGGTCGTCTGGAGCTTGCACAGTCTGAAGCCTGTGGAGTCAGTGCTTATTAAGAGCTGGCCTTGACCTCTGCTCCCCATATGTCTGCCTGGTCCAGGTGCAACGCATTGGAAGGACTTGCCTGTTACTGCAAACTGTGTGCAAACTTCAGACTGTGAATGAGCAGATAAGCTGAGCAGGCAGACCATCCAGGGGCTAGGGTGCCCACATTAAAATAAAAAGTCAAGACCTGGAAACTTACATCTGATTCCTTTAATAATTAAGACAGTGACTATAGGTATAGCCAAGGCTATTCAGGTGCAGCTTACATTTAAACCAACTTGGTCCCTTTGCTGTTATGAGGAGGTTTTGCAAGAATATTTAAAATAGTGATTCCTGCCTAACAAATCCAAAGTAGAAAAACATGTATAATGATTGCTTTAAATTTTTCACATGTCTACTCTTAGTGATACAAGGGGCTGTTATGCTCCAGATTTTGTTTGTGTTTTTCCAAAGGATTGGTTTGACTTTTTAAAATTGCGTTAACTAAGAAAAGGAAACACAAAATTCCATGGAACTTTAGCCTGAAGTATAGTAAAACTTTTCTTACCACCACATTCCATGAAGTGTATTTCTGTATTTACATAGTGTTTATAAATACAAGACAAAACCAAATTATACATTTTCATTCATTGATATCTTGAATAAAATTGTCATGTTTATGCCTCTAAAAGGTTAACTTGTATCGAAACATATAAAATGTTCCCAAACAAACTATACTAACATAAAAGGGGGAAAGAAAGCTCCTCAGGTATCAGAATATATTTAAAATATTTAGGATTTTATCTTTCTGCTGAGTGTTTTGTTTAGCAGATAGTTTTATAAATTACATAAATTTACTTATTTTAAATATAAATTTTGAACTCAGAAGAAAACGAAATCAAATGAAATTTTAAAATTTTCACTAAACGAATCACATATAAACATGTCTTCTTTAATTAGAATTTTAAAAATAGGAGAAAATTTCATTTTCAATTTACAAATATTTCAGACTATACTGAAGAGTAAAAGCAATATAATAAACAGCATCATCTTTCCGCAACCAAGATTTATAACTTGTAACATTTTTCTCTATGTACTCCAAGCAATTAAAAAACAAATACACAGTGGAGGACTCCAAATCCCTTTCCATTTCCTGATACCCCTCTGGTTATAGAAGTAATCAGTATCTTTCCTTTGCGAGGTCATTTTCATATCTCCATTTTTATACTTTAATCACCTACTAATGTAGCAAAAGAAAAAGCAAAAAGTGAACAAGCTATCAGTTATGAAGTTTCTAAATTCGCTTTTACTCAATTCACCTTAAAATTACTGAAAAATTTTCAAACACACATATTCATTGGAAACAGTATTTACTTATTTATTTTTAGCCTAAAAACCACAATGCAATGGTGATTAAATTTGTTAAGTTGAAAGATTTCATTACCTTGCCTCAACAAAACTTCCTTGATTGCAGAAACTGAGAAAATATGCCTACTACCTAATCCTTGTTACTCAGATTCTTTAGAATTGAGTGAGTTAACCTTTAACCATTTTCACATAAGGTATTGGTGACTGGTTATAACTTTACGCTTCAGTATGATCCCCATTACTCTCATTTCACTGTTTTCATAAAAAGAACGTGCTGTAGGCAGCTTCATGCGTGAATATTAATTTTCACATTTTAATTCGCATACCATCTCGTTAGGGTGCTTCTTTTAAGTTATTCTAAGGAGTCACTAAAGTTACCTCTGTTTTGATTTGCTAAGACAATAGCGACAATGTGATAGTTAAATGAACATTGATTGTAGAAGATGCTTGTCACTCTTCTTCTCGAGCCAGATCTCCTTTAATAAAGAAGCAAACATATTTCTGAAAAGGTGTATGGAAACCAAGATCTTTATTTGAACACAGTATTACTGTGGATTTGCATGAACTGCTGGGCAGTGCCTCTCCACGGCGACCCCTTAACATTTAGACATCTCTCTGAGGGCCTCTGAGCAGAAACCCACATCAGAACTTGTAAGGTCCTGTGTTCTCTTAAACATAATCTTCAGAGAGAAAACTTCAGGGTAACACAAAGAGCTGTTGCTGTGGTTGTTTAGTCACTAAGTCATGTCTGACTCTTTGTGACCCTTTGGACTGTAGCCCACCAGGCTCCTCTCTGCATGGGATTTCTCAGGCAAGAGTACTGGAGGGGGTGGCCATTTCCTCCCCCAGGGGATCTTCCAGACCCAAGGGTTGAGCCCGCATCTCCTGGATTGGCAGACAGATTCTTTACCACTGAGCCACCAGGGAAGGCCTCTATCAAGAGATGTCATGGCCTGTAAACCACCAGGCTCCTCTGTCCGCAGGGATTCTCCAGGCAAGAACACTGGAGTCGGTTGCCATGCCCACCTCAGATCAAGAGATACCTACAGTCAATTTAAAAATTAATCCAAGATCTTAATTCCCAAAGGGAAACGATGCAACCAACATACCTGGGTTATATACTTGAGATTGCTAAACTATTTTCAACTTGTATTTATGAACTATACACTATTTCAAGATTGGACAACTGGCAACCACTAGTAATATTTACTCCAGATAATATTTAGGCTTAATACAGTTTGAAGGTAAAGACACGCAGTTATGCAAGACTCCACCTTTTTTTTTTTTCAGATTCAAACCAGAGTATACTGTAGCCCTCAATAAAGATCATTCCAAGTCTTCTATGCTAGGCACTTAAAAAAAAATGGCATAGTGATTTTGACTGCATCATTTCTTAAAAGAATATATTGCTGCACAAGGTATTGAAAATATATTTCTTTTATAAATTTTGTATGTTGCTCTTGTTGAGTTGCCAGTCATGTCTGATTCTTTGTGACCCCGTGGTCTTTTTTCAAAAACATCACATTTTTAGTATAAAATGAATTCGAGAGTATGGAATGCTATCTTTATAAAGTCTCATCAGAAAGAGCTTCAAACATATTGACTATTTATTTGACTTTTCCTTTCTTTTCTTCTTCTCAACCACCTATCACGTTCTTTAGCCTTCAAGCTACCTACATTCCTTCCCCCTAGATAGCTTCATAGTAGGTGATATTTATTGAGGTCTTTTTTATTCTTATTTCTCCAAAATTCTGGTCAATTCATTAATTATCTTTCAGTATTCTTATGTCTCTTTCTCATTATAGTCACACAGCAAATGAAGGTACTGTGTAAGAAGTAAAAACGATGTTTACTAAATATCTGATTGACTCTTTTTGGTCCTCAATTTCCCTATCTGTAGTTTGGTGGAATTAGAGCTAGTAGGTTTTCAAGGTCCTGAGACATATGTCTACGTGATTAACTAAAGTTGAGGCTCTGAAATCGATGAATTCTGAGCTCTCAAAATTATCTCACTGTGTTACATGTGTGACAAAAATGGTCCATCTTTTAAAGAATCTAGACACACTTATACCTGTTAAAGACTATTCCTTTTAAGTGTTAATTTTCACTTTTTAAAATTACTTTCTGTGTAAACTCTCTTTCCTTTACATACCTTCTGAGGGATAGTCTTCATCTGAATCGGCTGATTTCTGATGTGAAGAATCGTATGTAAAATTGTGTAGTTTAAAGAGATGGTGGATGCCTCTGATGATGCATTTTACTGATGAGACCAGTAAGGACAGGGAACAGCATAATCGCTTCTTTGTGAAGATCCTTTTCGAATGGGATATTTTGTGCTAACTCCACAAAACCCTTGAACCATTGGGTTGCACAACAAAATAGGGGATTCTCTATGGGATGGATCTTAACTGTTATTACTGCAATCATCTGATATGATTTTGGGGGTTTTCCAAATGCTGATTTGGAAAACTAAGAGTTACATAATAGACACCCTCAAGGTATTACCAAAAGTTATTGTATTTCAAATTAGCTGTTGCCACTGTTTTTATGATAGGAAAGTTGATCACTGAGAGAATCTGTTGAGGAATCTTGCCAACACTTTTACCCTGACTTTTAGAAAATTTTCTCAGGTTTATTTATTTATGAACAACTTAGGTAAGTTATAAAGCCTCTTGCTAATTCAGGCGATACTTTATGTTGACGTGAGTTTACAGCTGTGGTGTACATACACTGAACTTCCATGGGGAAAAATATAAAGGAAGTGAACTCATAGCTTCAAATATCAGATACACAGATATTAATAAAAATTTAAAAACTGAGAGTTCATCATGACTTACGGGAGTCCACAGAGGAAACTACCATGTCAAGTGAGTTAAATAAGAAATATACGATGAATCACAAGAAATCACTTGAAACGTACAGAGTTATGGCAGCACTGAGGGTTCTTTTCTGCTAAGGTCTGTGTGTGTGTGTGTGCGCTCAGTTATTTCAGTTGCATCTGACTCTTTGCAACCCTACAGACTGTAGCCTGCCAGGGAAGACCACTGAAGTTTATACAAGGGACTTAATTTATTCTTTTAAGAAATTGTTATCAACAACTAATCCAATCGTCTCATAAAGCAGGCAATGAAGAATGAATTTCGTAAACCTATGTGTCCATCAAAATTATCTCTGCCTCTAAAATGGTGTATAAACACAGAATAGATCCAAATTAAATCACTTTTGTAGATATCCACAGCATACAAAAATTAAGAATCAAATAGCCATAGTATGAAATTGAGGAAATGTCGATTGTTTCATTCATCTTTCTTAAAAAAAAAAAAAAAAACATTGTATTCAAAGAACCATAAAAGTCCAAGTTTTAGAAGTGAAGAAATAAAAGAGAAAAATGAACAATGTAGCAGCAGGTCATATTAAATGTAGAACATAGCTTCTTAGCTGAAAGTGTAAAATAGGGTGTTTAATGAAAATCGTGTAGAATTTCAGAAACACTTACTTAGATTGAGATACTGTCTGTCATGTGAAGTTGTGATGCAATACACCACACGTACACACACTAATACATAACACGCTATTCATGGTCATATTTGGACTTGGTAGAGAAAACTTTTCCATAACTACTGTCAATATTAACTTGAATTTATGCATCTGATTTACATTACAACTTTTTTCTGAAATGGGATATTAAACCAAAGGGAGAGCTGACCTAATATCAGGCCTAAATAATATGCATAATTAACATGTAACAATATTTTTATGATCAAAATGTAGATACTTTTTCTTTTAAGATATTTATTTATTAGAGTTAAATATCAGAGCTCAAGAATTTGATTATCTAGTTTGTAAATTATTATTTTCACTCAGAAAAGGGCCTTAGAGGCTTACCAGGAGACAAAGAAACTGAGGCCTGAAAAGAGAAGACAGAAATCCAAAATCATGGAATAAATCACCCAGAGTGAGAGGCTAGAATTCTTTCTATCTCTCAGGTATCTCTGTAAAAATGAGTGGATAAAGGGAAATGGGAAGCACCACAATTCTGTCTGGTTCATAACATTAGTTTTGATAGAAGTCCTGCTAAATGTAAAGCTGGGTCAACTTGTTTCGGTAAAAAAACATCAAAGTTCCTACAGAAGCCCTTCACCTCTGCCATTCAGTTTCCTCAGTTGGAAAGAGACCAGCACAGCCCTATACATCTGACAATACCAGGGCTGTGTATTAAGTGCTCACGTCCAGTAAATCATCAGGCCGTAGACCCTGCGTCTAACTCTCATCCACGTTTCTATAATGTCAGCCCCTTCATTATCCTTAGTTTGGAAATGAGGACACTTAGAAACAGGTTGACTTAAGTAATAACTCCAAGATGCCGTGATGCCTGTGGAGCCAAAGGCCAGACTGTTCACCTGTGACTCTAACTGCTTCGCTTCCTGGCTCTTCTTCCCTTATTGTCCTAAAATATGAAGCAATGGGTGTGTGGGTGCGGGTGTGTGGAAACATCAATGTATTAAAGCATTTCACACTTGCAAGATGGGATTAAGTCTAGAAAGGATACTGGGCCCATCTCACTTATCTTGGGTAATCAATTTTTAAATGTGCAAGTCCAACCTCTCTAACGAGTTCTATTACAAGAAAGATTGAGATAGAACATACCTAAGCACCATGGAGAAGCCCATTTATTTTACTGATTTATCTAAAATTCCTGTACTAAACTCTCTTGAACATCACTGTGATGGAATTTGACCTGTGTGCATAAGACAACCTTCATTTCCATGCCAATTATATTTGTTTTATGAAATCAGTTTGCTCTCAGGCATATTTCCCCATGGTTCATCAGTTTCCTGTTTTTATCTCCTTTCCCTAATCAACATATTACATTCTGATATTCCATCTTAATAGAAGTAAAGCCTCAAAAAAAGTATATTAGTAGTGGTTCCAAATTTATAAATTAATCACAGAACATTTTAGTAAATGAAGTGAACTGGAAGTCCAGCCTATAATGGCCTCCATCCCAATGAACATAGCCACTGATGATCCTCACAAAAGGACAAAATTATATTCAAGGACAGTGCTGTCAAATTGCTATGATGTAGCCGTTTCATAATCAGCCTAAAATGTCTATTGGGCATTAGCACCAGGACACCAGGAGAGGCATTGGCCATCAGCAGCTTATGTTTTCATGGTTAAAAGAAAGAAATACATGCAGACAATCTCAATTTTGAATCAGAGTGAATGGGCTCTGTCAAGGATTACAATTGTGTACTTAGAAGTCCTAAAACCTCACACCCCTAAAAT
Source organism: Capra hircus (assembly GCF_001704415.2). Taxonomy (NCBI): domain Eukaryota; kingdom Metazoa; phylum Chordata; class Mammalia; order Artiodactyla; family Bovidae; genus Capra; species Capra hircus. The sequence goes on along the minus strand of NC_030823.1, from coordinate 76,398,314 downwards.
TTTGTCTGGCATTTTCTAAAGTTTCCGTAAACAACTGAAATTTAGTTTCATGGGAGACTTGGTTGGACTCATAAGACTTTCTCTCTCGTGATTCAGGAAGCATTCATCAACTGGGTATTTCTAGATGTGAAACTCTGACTCAAATCAACTTCTCTCTTGGAGGAGAAATGTAACTCATTGCCCGAAAATTTTCTTGTTAGTTCTCAGCTTTCTAAAAAAAAAAAAAGAAAGAAAGAAAGAAAAGAAAAGAAAATAGTTCTTGAGTTCATTTCAGGTAGTGAAATTCCCTGCAGACGCTCATTCATTATACAGACAGCAGCGGAGCACTGCGTATTGCATGCTACCTCTGAAAGGATTCCTGCCGTATGTATTTGTCATTCACTCAAAATATCTTTGAAGGTATTCACTATTTTAAAACACGAATCTAGTGTGTCTCTGTGAAATTTGAGTCTACCAGAGTGAAACCTTTCCTGACGCTCAAGGGCACCGTAACAGCCACGGGCTGGAGGCTGCTCTGGTATTTTCCCATCAGCGGCACAGTCTGCATTTCTGAGAAATTCTACAGTGAATTTGAAATTGTCTTCTAAAGTCATGTTGGCTCTCCCGAAGAAGTTCTACTATTTAATTCCTGAAAAAATAAGTGCTCTAATAGGTCTTTCAAATATTGTCGAATAGTTATTGCAAGACTCATTATACTCCTGTCAGGAAGCTTTATATCTGAATGCTTGGCCATAATTTGGATCCCATTTGCTCTTTGACCTCATATTCAGAAGCGATTTCTGAATCATTCAGTGAAACATGCGTGTTACCACATACAAAGGAGTAAAGTTAAACTATGATCCTGAGGAGTAGAAAGCAAAAGAGATGTTGGCAAATTTCGCAGATTATGCTCAAGGAGAACAGATAGGAACTGGGTCACTGTGCTATTTTGATTCAGGTCCTGTTTACTGACTGTATTTATTCTAAATACAGGGCTACACAGGAAGGATTGTATCAAAACCCCACAACTTATTCTCCACCCTCAAGGGGTTCATAGTACAGTTGATTCAGAATAAAATGAAAAGTACTCAAGGTAATCAACTTTTATTTAAAATATAAAATGAAGTTAAAAATAGAAAATTACTTTTTATGATAAGAAATTGTATCATAAAAATCTTAAAATTGAGGAAAGCAACATTGTAAGTATGCAGGATGCAACAGAAGGAGATATTTCAAGTAATTATATTTTTTAGTCAGTTTAATTAGGAAGTAGACAAAGGAAAGAAGTGCATTTTCAAAAACTGTCCTTATTCAATGCCTTTCAAAGATAACTGAGCTTCAACGTGAAGACCAAAGGAGTAAAGTTCTCAGAATTATAAAAATAAACACTGGATTATATTCAGTGTGTGTGCTAAGTCACTTCAATCATGTCTGACTCTTTACGACCCCATAGACTACAGCCCACCAGGCTCCTCTGTCCATGGGATTCTCCATTCAAGAGTATTGGAGTGGGTTGCCATGCTCGCCTTCAGGAGAGCTTCCCAACACAGGATCAAACCAGACTCTCTCACGATTTGCGCATTGGCAGACTGGGTTTTGTTTTTTTCCTTTCTTTTATTTATTTATTTTTTTTTTTACCATTAGTGCCACCTGGGAAGCTTCAAAATGATTATATACATTCAAAATAATTTGGGGATAAAGTATATTCCTTGATTCCCAAAGTATTTGAAAATGAGAATTCAACAATTAATCAAATGTGTCAATTCATTTTCAGAAAAAAAGAGACGTATCTGTATTAAGGTTTCTTATTTCATGTCATTTGAAGGAGCTATTTTAATCAGGTAATCACTGACTGCTATAATAGTGCATCAAGAGTGTGTCAGGTCATTATTCACTTCAGTCCAGTCGCTCGGTCATGTCCGACACTTTGCAACCCCATGGACTGCAGCACACCAGGCCTCCCTGTCCATCACCAACTCCTGGAGCTTCCTCGAACTCATGTCCATTGAGTCAGTGATGCCACCCAACCATCTCATTCTCTGTTGTCCCCTTCTCCTCCTGTCTTCAATCTTTCCCAGCATCAGTGTCTTTAACAATGAGTCAGCTCTTCACATCAGGTGGCCAAAGTATTGGAGTTTCAGCTTTAGCAGCAGTCCTTCCAATGAATGTTCAGGACTGACTTCCTTTAGGATGGACTGGTTGGATCTCCTTGCAGTCCAAGGGACTCTCAAGAGTCTTCTCCACACCATAGTTCAAAAGCATCAATTCTTCGGCGCTCAGCTTTCTTCACAGTCCAACTCTCACATCCACACATGACTACAGGAAAAACCATAGCTTTGACTAGACAGACTTTTGTTGGTAAAGTATTGTCTCTGCTTTTTAATATGATGACTAGGTTGGTCATAACTTTTCTTCCAAGAAGAAAGTGTCTTTTAATTTCATGGCTGCAGTCACCATCTGCAGTGATTTTGGAGCACCAAAAAATAAAGTCTCTCACTGTTTCCACTGTTTCCTCATCTACTTGCCATGAAGTGATGGGACCAGATGCCATGATCTTCGTTTTCTGAATGTTGAGCTTTAAGCCAACTTTTTCACTCTCCTCTTTCACTTTCATCAAGAGGCTCTTTAGTTCTTCACTTTCTGCCATAAGGGTGGTGTCATCTGCATATCTGAGATTATTGACATTCCTCCCGGCAATCTTGATTCCAGCTTGTGCTTCCTCCAGCCCAGCGTTTCTCATGATATACTCTGCATATAAGTTAAATGAGCAGGGTGACAATATACAGCTTTGATGTACTCCTTGTATTTGGAACCAGTCTGTCGTTCCATGTCCAGTTCTAACTGTTGCTTTCTGACCTGCATACAGATTTCTCAGGAGGCAGGTCAGGTGGTCTTGTAATCCAATCTCTTAAAGAATTTTCCACAGTTTATTGTGATCCACACAATCAAAGGCTTTGGCATACTCAATAAAGCAGAAGTCTTTCTGGAACTCTCTTGCTTTTTTGATGATCCAGCGGATGATGGCAATTTGATTTCTGGTCCATCTGCCTTTTCTAAATCCAGCTTGAACATCTGGAAGTTCACAGTTCATGTACTTTAAAGCCTAGCTTGGAGAATTTTGAGCATTACTTTATTAGCATGTGAGATGAGTATAATTTGAGCATTGTTTGGCATTTTCTTTCTTCGGGACTGGGGTGGCCACTGCTGAGTTTTCTAAATTTGCTGGCATAATGAGTGCAGCACTTTCATAGCATCATCTTTTAGGATCTGAAATAGCTCAACTGGAATTCCATTACCTCTACTAGCTTTGTTCACAGCAATGCTTCCTAAGGCCCACTTGACTTTGCATTCCAGGATGTCTGGCTATAGGTGAATGATCACACCATCACGAAGATCTTTTTTGTGTAGATCTTTTGTGTATTTTTGCCACCTCTTCTTGGAGAAGGCAATGGCACCCCACTCCAGTACTCTTGCCTGGAAAATCCCATGGACAGAGGAGCCTGGTAGGCTGCAGTCCACGGGGTCGCTAAGGGTCGGACACGACTGAGCGACTTCATTTTCACTTTGCACTTTCATGCATTGGAGAAGGAAATTGCAACCCACTCCAGTGTTCTTGCTTGGAGAATCCCAGGGACAGGGGAGCCTGGTGGGCTGCCGTCTATGGGGTCGCACAGAGTCAGACACGACTGAAGCAACTTAGCAGCAGCAGCCACTTCTTAATATCTTCTGCTTCTGTTAGGTCCATACCATTTCTGTCTTTTATTGTGCCCATCTTTGCATGAAATGTTCCCTTGATATCTCTGATTTTCTTGAAGAGATCTCTAGTCTTCCCCATTTTATTGTTTTCCTCCATTTCTTTGCATTGATCACTGAGGAAGGCTCTCTTATCTCTCTTTGCTATTCTTTGAAACTCTGCATTCAGATGGATATATCTTTCCTTTTCTCCTTTGCCTTTCACTTTTCTTCTTTTCTCGGCTATTTGTAAGGCCTCCTCAGACAACCATTTTGCCTTTTTGCATTTCTTTTTCTTGGGGATGGTCTTGCTCCCGGCCTTCTGTACAATGTCATGAACCTCTCTCCATAGTTCTTCAGGCACTCTGTCTATCAGATCTAATCCCTTGAATCTATTTCTCACTTCCACTGTATAATCATAAGGGATTTGATATAGGTCATACCTGAATGGTCTAGTGGTCTTCTCTACTTTCTTCAATTTCAGTCTGAATTTCAGAATAAGGTGCTCATGATCTGAGCCACAGTCAGCTCCCAGTCTTGCTTTTACTGACTGTGTACAGCTTCTCCATCTTTGGATGCAAAGAGTATAATCAATCTGATTTCGGTGTTGACCCTCTGGTGATGTCCATGTGCAGAGTCTTCTCTTGTGTTGTTGGAGGAGGGTGTTTGCTATGACCAGTGTGTTCTCTTGGCAAAACTCTATTAGCCTTTCTCCTGCTTCATTCTGTACTCCAAGGCCAAATTTGCCTGTTACTCCAGGTATTTCTTGACTTCCTGCTGTTACATTCAAGTCCCCTATAATGAAAAGGAGATCTTTTGGGGATATTAGTTCTAGAAGCTCTTGTAGACCATCATAGAACTGTTCAACTTCAGCTTCTTCAGCGTTACTGCTTGGGGCATAGACTTGGATTACCATGATATTGAATAGTTTGCCTTGGAAACGAACAGAGATCATTCTGTTCTGATTTCTTTTAGGTTTGACTGGTTTGACTTCTTTTCAGTCCAAGGGACTCTCAAGAGTCTTCTCCAACACCACAGTTCAAAAGCATCAATTCTTTTTGGCACTCAGCTTTGTTTATGGTCCAACTCTCATATCCATACATGATTACTGAAAAACCATAGTTTCAACTATATAGAAATTTTGTCAGCAAAGTAATGTCCCTTCTTTTTAATATGCTGTCTAGGTTGGTCATAGTTTTTCTTCCAATGAGCCGGCATTTTTTAATTTCATGGCTGCAGTCACTATCTACAGTGATTCTGGAGCCCAGGAAACTAAGGTCTTTCAATGTTTCCATTGTTTCCCCATCTGTTTGCCATGAAGTGATGGAACTGGATGCCATGATCTTCATTTTTGAATATTGAGTTTTAGGCTGGCTTTTTCACTCTCTTCTTTCACTTTCATCAAGAGGCTCTTTAGCTCTTCTTTGCTTTGTGCCTTAAGGTTGGTATTATCTGCATATAGGAGGTTACTGATATTTCTCCCTGCAATTTTGATTCCAGCTTTTGCTTCATCCAGTCTGGCATTTAGTACGATGTACTCTTGTGCTCAGCTGGGAAAGAATCTGCCTGCAATTCGGAAGACCTGGGTTGGATCCCTGGGTTTGGAAGATTCCCTGGAGAAGGGAAAAGCTACCCACTCCGGTATTCTGGCCTGGAGATTTCCATGGACTGTATAGTTCATGGGGTCGCAAAGAGTCAGACATCCTGAGCGACCTTCACTTTCACTTTCACTCTGCATAGAGTTAAATAAGCAGGGTGACAATGTACAGCCTTGACGTGCTCCTTTCCCAATTTGGAACCATCCATTGTTCCATGTCCAGTTCTAACTGTTGCTTCTTGCCCTGCATACAGAGTTCTCAGAAGGCAGGCCAGGTGGTCTGGTATTCCCATCTTTTTAAGAATTTTCCAGTTTGTTGTGATCAACACAGTCAAACACTTTAGCATAGCCAATGAAGCAGATGTTTTCTAGAACTCTTGCTTTTTCCATGATCCAGTGGATGTTGGCAATTTGATTCCTGGTTCCTCTGCCTTTTCTAAATCCAGCTTGAACATCTGGAAGTTCTTGGTTCATATACTATTGAAGTCTAGCTTGGAGAATTTTGAGCATTACTTTGCTAGTGTGGGAGATGAGTGCAATTGTGTGGTAGTTTGAACATTCTCTGGCATTGTCTTTACTTGGGATTGGAATGATAACTGCCTTTTTCCAGTTCTGTAGCCACTGCTGAGTTTTCCAAATTTGCTGGCATATTGAGCGCAGCACTTTCACAGCATCATCTTTTAGGATGTGAAATAGCTGAACTGGAATTTCATCACCTCCACTAGCTTTGTTCACAGTGAATCTTCCTAAGGCCCACTTGACTTTGCATTCCAGGATGTCTGGCTCTAAGTGAGTGATCACACCATCGTGGTTATCTGGGTCACTATGATCCTTTTTTGTACAGTTCTTCTGTGTATTCTTGCCACCTCTTCTTAATATCTTCTGCTTCTGTTAGGTCCATACCATTTCTGTTCTTTATTGTGCCCACCTTTGCATGAAATGTTCCCTTGGTATCTCTAATTTTCTTGAAGAGATCTCTAGTCTTTCCCATTCTGTTGTTTTCCTCTATTTCTTTTCATTGATCACTGAGGAATTCTTATCTCTCCTTGCTATTCTTTGAAACTCTGCATTCAGATGGATATATCTTTCCTTTTCTCCTTTGCGTTTCACTTTTCTTCTTTTCTCGGCTATTTGTAAGGCCTCCTCAGACAACCATTTTGCCTTTTTGCTTCTTCTCGGGGATGGTTTTTGACTACTGCCTGCAATACAATGTACAAAAGGTCATTATTAGTGGACTGCAATCATATTCTCCTCAGTTCCTAGAGAATGTCCATGTCATGAAGGGAAACAAACACCACGCAGAAATATCTTGTATGTGACCAAACAAGTAGCTTCTGCTGTAGAACATTTGTTCCAATAAGTTTACAGGCATCTGGAAGTACTCAGATACGTTCCAATAACACCTGGAATCTTGGAATTCTTTCACGTCATTCTCTGCATTCCAATACCCCCCTTCATCAAACCAATGATATTATTGAGAGTTTGGATGGCATGGTCTAAGGACAGTTAGCATAAGCATTGACTATGTGTTCTGGGTCACCTCAGTCCCACCTGGTTTGACCCCAAAAGTCTGAAGATTAGAGCTGGGCTATTCTTGTGGACTGAATGCCTCATACCATATAATCCTTTCAGCTGAACTGAGAATCAAAAAAGTACTGGTTTCAAAATCATTTCCAAGCGGTAGAATTAACAATGTCGTGATGCCTGTGGGCCTAGACAGATGGAGACTGGATACTCGTATCAAGCTGTAATTTCTGGATTGACTTGGAGTCTTGTGGCAGTAGTAATTGATGCCACATTGATTGGAGAGTCATTGGTCCAATGGCCAAGTGAGTCCTTGCCACTTGTCACGTTGAAATGTGGGTCTACTTTCTTAGAACCTTTATCATACAACTGAAGCCTCATCTAATTCCATCTCATCCATCAGTACTGCCTTCATTATTTTCTGCTCCCTTCTGGGTACAGAGCAGATGGGAAGGGACTTGTTTTCAATTTAATTCATCCACAGTTAACCTTCCAGGATATTTGAGCCAGAAGACAGGATAATACTTCCTAGAAATTGCCACATCAATATGAGGAGTTTTGATTTATTCTGGGCGTGGTCCTGGGAGGTTAGGTGACAAAGAAAACTGCTAAAAAGATGTCAAGCCAGGAGAGTTTCCAAGATCACATGGATCGAACTGTTGGAGGAGAGGGTGAGATGAATGGAGAGGGTAGCATCGTAGTGTATTACATACAACCACAGGTAAAACAGATAGCCAATGGGAATTTGCAGTATGACTCAGGGACCTCAAAGTGGGGCTCTGTGACAACCTAGGGGGATGAGAAAGGGTGGGAGGTGGGAGGGAGGTTCAAGAGGGAGGGGACATATGTGTACCTACGGCTGATTGATGTATGGCAGAAACCAAACCAACATTGTAAAAGCAATTATCCTTCAATTAAAAATAAATTTAAAAATTAAAAAAAGGATTGCAAGGAGGTGGCAGAGGGACACAGCATGAAGCCTGAGGGTCTGGGGCCTCCGACCAGGAACCAGGAGGAAGCTGGTGAGGCTTCTGGAAACAGTAGCTGTGTTTCTCAATAGCCAGAGAGGCAGGCATGCAGCGCCACCTCTGCAGAGGTTTCAAGGGTCACAAAAGGTGGCTCTTGGCACTCTGTTCTCTGCTCTCTTCCTTGTGGGATCCCCAGCAGCTCTGAGAGCAGCTAATAGGGTGTGCCCCCAAGAGTCGCCCCCTCCCTGCCGCCCTGTGCGTCGTCTGTCACAAGCTGCTCTGTGGAAAGAAAGCACCTCCTTGCCCCCAGTCCATACAGTGTCGAGACTCCTGACGAAACTGCTATTGCTTTTATAGGGTTGGATGTTAGGATGCTAGACGCGTGGTGCAGAGGTTCCAGTTGCCGAGAAAGGAAATGAAAAGGGAGATTGTCGCTTTGCTCTTGGCCTTAGTGCTTATTCTCATTGGAGGGAAACACCTCCTCTGAATTAATGGGAACATTCAAGGAAGGGTAAAGAAATCATAAGTCAGTAATAGTGCGGAGTCATCAGCCTCCACCTCAGCTCCTTGTGGGCCCGAAAGTCATGAGGAATTGAAAGGATTTGTAATGGCAGCACACGTCAGTTCTGCAAAATAGCACAACCTGTGCTGGAACACAGAAAAAGAAAATCGTTAAAACTGTTTGCTTCGTTTTGGGTCAAATGTATATTTCCTCATGGAGGAAAGGAAGGTGAAGAACAGGTGTTGCCATCGAAACTCTTAATCTGTAATCATTTGACTTATTATCCAAACTTAGGCACAGATTATCCTTTTTACCCCCAGAGAGAATGAAGTATGGGCACTTCTAATTGAATACATTGATATGTATGGTTTAAAGGAAAGAAAAAATGAGAATATGTCAGAGCAGGCCCTACTACACACACAGTTCTGAGTCACCATTTAAAAAGAAAATGGGGTGTTGGTAATAATAGCCTGAAACATGGGTAGATACATATTTCGAAGAAGAGAGAGACGAAGAAGAGAGAAAGACAAAAGGAAGATATGATATTTCGTTTTCATGCTGAAGACAAGGCTTTGTCTGTTTCAAGCGATGCATTAGATGGTTGGGTTCTCAAGAAATCACACCCTTTTTCCCCCATCAAGTTCTGAAATACAATGAAAAGTAGAACAGATGGAGAGAGAATATCACCTCTATCGCCGCTGCTGCTGATCATTTTGAAGACTGTGGCTCATACCTAAGAGCTTGCGGGCTGGGAAGCAAGCAGAGGGTCCTACAGGGATGAGCAGTCTGCAGGCGCAGTTCTTCAGGAGGAGGAGCGGAGTGATTGAGAGACAGACAGACACACCCCCAAGAAAGAGACATGGGTATCTGCTGGCTCCCCTGCCCACTTCTTCTTTCCAAACTTTCCAAGTAAATGCCCGTCTGGAACAGAAGGAAGAGGGCCAAGAGGACTGTGGTGCTAGAATTACTCCACGTGGGAGTCTTTCTCATTGCTGTTGTTGTTTAGTTGACAAGTCGTGTCCAACTCTTTGTGACCCCACACACTGTGGCCCACCAGGCTCCTGTGTCCGTGGGATTCCCCAGGCAAGAATCCTGGAGCGGTTTGCTATTTTCTTCTCCAGGGGAACCTTCCCGATTCAGGAATCTAACCTGCACCTGCTGCATTGGCAGGTGGATTCTTTACCACTGAACCACCAGGGAAGCACAAGAGACACATAAAAGAAATAAAAGTAGAATATAAAAGAGGTAAAATAGGGAAAGTTAGCTTTAAGGTGAATGAAAACATGCCATCTTTGCATCTTTCTCTAAACTGATATTCAAATGTGACTGACAAATACCCAGACACACGTGGTAATAAGGTGAGAATCTGCCACAGGGAAGCGGGGACCCAAGGCTGAAGTGACCCTGTCACCAATCCCCAGGGAGAACCTTTGAGGAATTGCATCAGAGGCAAATTCCCTCCACCCTGCCCAGGGCTTCCAGATGGGGCTCCGACCTTAGAGGGCAGGACAAGGCGGACTCCCCAGCCAAGCCAGCCCCTCCGCCCTCAGCATGACGTTAACCACGTCCTTTTAACGAAGGATTCCGTTCAACACTTCTACTAAGAAGGCTCCTTCTAAAACCCCCTCAATAATTTGTCAAATGAACAGTTTGAGGCCTGATATTCGTATTTGATAAAAGTCTTCTCCAAATATTAGTCTTTCATCATAACCACGAGAAGAAAACATCTTTAGCCAAGTCATTTCAGCATGTAGTATTCATGAATTTCTGCAGGGCCTGGAGACAACTTTGCTGCAACTGCTGACAGGGCCTGGGGCTCCCTCCTGTCTCTCCTGCACCCTCTTCTGCTCCTCGCCCTCCCCCTGAGACCAACCCTCCGCCTTGGGGGCAGCTTCCAGCAGGGTGGCTGAGCACAGAGCAGAAATAACCTTCAAAACTGCCCGCCTTCCTGCACAGACTTTCTAGAGATGCTCTAGTGATGATCCTGCCTGGCAGGATAATTCTGGTGCACAGGTGAAGCCAACACAGCAAACGGATTTCTCCTGACCTAGTTCTAGCATCATTCTAAGAGAGACGGGATTTACCAAGGAGCCTTACAGCCAAATACCCCTGAAGAGGCTGCTCAGGATTCAAGGAGCCATCTTTAAGACAGCCACCACTCCTGGACCAGCGAGGCTTCCGCAGAGATGCCAGTAGGTGGTCTGTCGAGAGAGAGAGAGAGAGAGAGAGAGAGAGAGAGAGAGAAGGAGAAGAAGGAAAAAAGAAGAGGGAGGAGAAGAAGCAGAGAGAAAGACAAAAGGAAGGAAAGGGAAGGAGAAAAGAAAGAGGAGGAGAGAGAAAGACGTGTTTAAGGCCTCCTGAGGCGATGGCAGCCCACTCCAGTGCTCTTGCCTGGAAAATCCCATGGATGGAGGAGCCTGGTGGGCTGCAGTCCATGGGGTCGCGAAGAGTCGGACACGACTGAGCGACTTCCCTTTCACTTTTCACTTTCATGCACTGGAGAAGGAAATGGCAACCCACTCCAGTGTTCTTGCCTGGAGAATCCCAGGGACGGGGGAGCCTGGTGGGCTGCCGTCTATGGGGTCGCAGAGAGTCGGACACGACTGAAGTGACTCGGCAGCAGCAGCTGCCGCAGGTGAGGGGGCTGCGGGCCCGTCCACAGGGTGGACGGCAGGCTGGAGACCCAAGAGGCGCTGCAGGGGCTGTGCAAAGCCATCTGCCACAGGATTCCCACAAAATGTCCCCAGTGGACAGAGGAACAGACCGCACTGCGCTCTCCAGTGAAGCCCAGTCCGCACACCCAGCTGGGAATCACACCAAGCTCGTCCCTACACACAGCGTCGTTCACACACACTGGCAGCCCGCTGAGGATTATGAAGCAGGGGGCAGGTGACAGGACCCGAGGGGCACTTTGGAAGGACAGCTCGGGCCTCAGTTCAGATGAGGGAACAACGTCATTGCCGAAAACTAAATACTGGTCCAAGCATGAAGTGGAATATGCGCTTTCTCCAAAGTGTTTGTTCTGCTAACAAAACGCTAACCCAGCAGCTGTTAGTTTTCGTCCTTGCCTCTGTCCTCACTGACACCTTGGGAGGATGCGCTTCCAGCCAGGTAACGTCTCGAGGTTGGAAAGCTCCACAGCAAACGCAGCCCGCGGTGGGGACGACTCAGGTGGCTCGTCTCTGGAGTGCGCTGGTCCCTGAGAGGTTGACAGCGCCTGGTTCCCAACGCCCGATGTCACTGCTCTGCAAGCCTCCAAATCCACTTTGCACAGGAATGCTGAAACCACGTGAACTGAAATGTACTTTGGGGTGGGGAGAAAAAAAACAAAAAGCACAAAGCTGGTATTCTAACTAAAGTAGAATTCCCTTCCTTTGTCATGTATCTGCCAGTGATGTGATGGATCAAGAAAGTTGTTAAGTCATAAATTGCACATGGGGAATAAAATGGTGATTCTCACTCACAACGTAGACACGGAAGAACAGTTTTACCCCCAGGTTTCTTAGCAAGTTCACGGTGTTTTTATTCGCTGGATACACATTTCAGCATGAATGTGATGAAACACATTCCAACACGCAGAAGCAGGCAAAGCATCTTGCCACGCAAGCAAAGACCTGACAATGTTCACACATTTAAAATGCTGTCTAATGCCTGTGGCACATTTCCTAAGACATTGACTATAGGAAACGGTTACAATTTTTATGTATTTTTTTTTCCTGCAAGGAATCAGAGTTAGATTTGTGTGCATTGCCTGAAATAGTAAGTAATTTTTACATATTGAATATTCTCATCTACCTTGATCATTGAGGATTTCTTTTTTGTTGTATGTTATACTATTAGGGGAAACTTTCGAGAATGTTTGTATCTTTTAAAAGGTATTTTTCAAGTGCACACAGAAGTGCATTTAAATTTAGACCATGTGTATATTAGACCTAGTGTGCTCTTGAGCACAGAAAAAAAATTAAGTGTATAAACAGCCATGGACCAAGGTTTCCCATTATTATGTGAGCCCATTGTTTTGTATCCCATATGCCTCCCTGCTTTGCTTCTGCTATTTCCTCCTATTGAACTGACTTGTCCCTGCTCTTCTCTGAATGTCCAAATGCGGCCTAACTCAAACGGCACCATCTCCAGCCCACCTCTCCCAGCTCTGTTGAACTTAGTCCCTCCCTTAAACGCTAAGAGTCCAACTCTATCTTTCAGGGCAGTCTGCACTTTCTTCTTGTGTTATTGTTTCCATTCTTAGAAGAACAATCCCTGAAGGTAGGATCTCAGTCACTCAGAAGAGTACTCGCCATTAAATAGGTGCAAAGTGAATATCACTGTGATACAGAATGAGTAGATAAGAACTGAGAGAAACCCCCACAGAAATCCAAGAGCAGGTCAGAGAACTGAAACAGCTCTAACACTTTTAAGTGTACTAAATTTTCTCTGTCTTAAACTGTCACAATCAAGCAGTCCCAATTCTCTTTATTAGCTGAATATAAAAATCTTTGAATGGGAGAATGTCCTGTGTGCTAATCATTAAAAACTACAGATAAAGAGCTCATCAAAGAATAACTTTGAGAAATAAATGACATAAAACAAAAGTGCCATTTTAAGATTAGGAGTAGCCCATAGGATGCAGGAAATAGATGTGACCCTAAGAGATGTACGGCCAACACTTCTCTGAGATGAATTGCTCTCCATCCACTCTTTCATTCAACAGATATCTTCTTGTTGTTGTTCAGTCGCTAAGTGTGGCTGAATTTTTGACCCCATGAACTGCAGCATGCCAGGCTTCCCTGTCCTTCACCGTCTCCTAGAGTTTGCTCAAACTCGTGTCCATCGAGTCAGTGGTCATCCAACCATCTCATCCTCTGTTGTCCCCTTCTCCTCCTGTCTTCAATCTTCAACCTCTGCTCCCAGCATTAGCGTCTTTTCCAACAAATATTTAGTGAGCAGTTATATTTTAAGTCTGACACTCTTCTTGCTGCTGAGCAGATGATGGTAAACAAATTCCCTGCTTACAGTAAACACACGTAAAATCAATAAGGTGCCAGGAAGCAGGGTGTGAGTTTGCATTGAAAGCTATCAAAAGAGACCTCTACGACAGGTGGTCTTTGCACTGAGCCTTAGATGAAAAGGTGGTGGGAGCAGCAGCAATATCCAAAGAGGAACTTTCCAGACCAGGGCACAGTGAGCACAAGTGCCCAGAGGCACGGAGGTTACTTGGTTCTTGAGGAAAAGTAAGAGTCCATCATAGTTAACACAGAGGGAACAGGCAGAGGTTGGCAAGAGCCAGTGTGAACGGTGGGGGCCGGGGGTGGGGGTGGCTGACCATGCAGGGCCCTTGCAGGACACAGTTAAAGATTTGGGATTTTCTTCTGTGCAAGATGGGCATCTGTGGGAGAGCTTGGGCAGTGGACTTAACGTGACTCGGATCTAGGTTTAGAACGGTCCCTCTGGCTTCTGTGTGAAGATCAGGGTCGGCTAGGCTGGTGGTGATGAGTAGTGATGAAGTGTGGGAGTCGTTTAGGACAGCACAGTAAGTCCCCTACACATGATCCTTCAGGTGGCCAACTTTCCAAGATACAAACTGCATTCCGTCAACGTCAGACATGAGCGACATCGCAGCTTATCCTCCGTCTCCTATCGCTGATGGCCCTCCGGCTCTAGCGTCTCTCACCTCCTCTCCTTCCTCCAGTCAGTAACCCCTCTTGCCTTTTCACTGGATGCCCGCCCCTGTGTGCCCGCTGCTGTACTTAATACTGTACTATTCAAGGTCCTGAACTATCAGATTAGAAATGTCTTTATTTTTTGTTTGCTTTTTAGGTATTATTTGTGTGAAAAGTATTATAAACCTGTTGCAGGGAAAGAAAAGGGAAAGTGAAGTCACTCAGTCTTGTCCGACTCTGTGTGACCCCATGGACTGTAGCCCACCAGGCTCCTCTGTCCATGGGATTCTCCAGGCAAGAATACCGGAGTGGGTTGCCATTCTCTTCTCCAAGGGATCTTTCCAACCCAGGGATCTAACCCGAGTCTCCTACATTGCAGGCAGATTCTGTACCATCTGAGCCACCCGGGAAGCCCAAGCAAACTGGTTACAGTATAGTACTCTATAGCCAATTGTGTTATCTGGGTGACTAAGCTAACTTTGGACTTACAAACAAAGTGGATTTATGAACATTCTCTCCGGATGGAACTTGTTCTTACATAGGGCACTTACTGTAGAGCAAAGGACCAGGCAAGAGATACAGGTCCTGGTGTCAGAGCAGTAGCTGCGGAGTGGTGAGAAGTGGCTGCATGCTGGATACATTTTGTTAGAACCAAGGTCACATTATAGCTCAGCTGGTAAAGAATCTGCCCGCAATGCGGGAGATCCCGGTTCACTTCCTGGGTTGGAAAGGTCCCCTGGAGAAGGGAACGGCTATCCACTCCAGTTTTCTGGCCTGGAGAATTCCATGGACTGTATTGTCCACGGGCATCCCTAAGAGTCGGACGTGACTGAGCGATTTTCAATTTCACTTTCAAGGTCACGTGACTCTTCTGCTGCTGCTGCTAAGCCGCTTCAGTCGTGTCCAACTCTTAGCGACCCCAAGGACTGCAGCCCACCAGGCTCCTCCATCCATGGGATTTTCCAGGCAAGAGCTGTCACTAAGTAGGATTCTACCAGAGGTAGATGAAAGAAAAGTTCCCTTTCTACTGGGACTCTGTGATAACAATGCATCCTGGCAATCATGCCCCACCTTCCTCTCTGGGGCCTCAGCTGTTAGGACTAACCCTTGTTCTCAGAGATACCTGGGTGACAGGCTTTGTGTCAGGAGTCAAGCCAGACCCCAGAGCTCCAAAGCTGCTGTTCCTTCCACTCAATCTCGTTTTGCCAGTGGTCTTCTGCATACCTAAGAGGAATTTTGATCAGAAAGGCCATAAGTAAAGTATTTTTTTTTCGCATTAGGAAAAGTTCTGAATATTAACTAAATGGTTAACTTCATAAAAAATCACTAGCATCTTATTTTCAAAAGGCTAGTGTACTGAATTTCAGCAATACTCTTATTTTATAGGCTACAAGCAATAATGCAATAATTTATATTTGAGCAATTCTAGTAAGTGACTGCGTGGGGGAGTGCTCACACTCAGTGAGTGATATTTCCTCTGCAGCCTTCTTTTGAAATATGTGTCTCGATTTTAAATGTTATTAAAAGCCTACCTGAAAATGCCATTTAAGGAACTCTTTCTAAGAGGACAAATGTGAGTTTGTTGGTATTCCTGATGATACATATATTTATTTATTCTGAAATATTAGCCAATGATGTCTTTTTTCAATCCTGAAAGAAATTTCAATTACCTATGAGTTTACTCGAAGTCATTAACCAATCCTCTCACAGGCCTGATGGCTCAGCCGGTAAAGAATCTGCCTGCAAAGCAGGAGACGCAGGAGATGTGGGTTTGACCCCTGGGTCGGGAAACCCCCTGGAGGAGGGCATGACAACCCACTCCAGCATTTTCTTGCCTGGAGCATCCCTCGGACAAAAGAGCCTGGTGGGCTACAGTCCATGGGGTTGCAAAGAGTCGGACGCAACTGAGCACAGGACAAGAACAGGTTTTATTTTGATAACAGTATTGTGCTAGGCAGTGCTTTTCATGGTAACATTAGGATTCTAACCAATTCTTTCCTTCCTGTTCTCGAATAAGAATTTAACTGTTCTTAGAGAGTCTTCGTTGCTATTATATTTAGAATGCATGATGCAATTACCCACATTTTGAACAAGAAATATGGACATTGACATTAAAACGGCTTCCCCCTCACATATTGTGAGTCATTTTTCCTCCACTAGACTTTTTCCTGTATATTTCTCCTAGACCCACATCTGACTCAGAAAATACTCTCAGCCTCTTGAGTCAAGAATTTATTTCTTCCCCTTCCCCATCCCGTCCTCCGGAAACTCAAATTGAATGGAATGCATTCTGCATCTGTGGATGGTCCTGTGGTTCATATTTTGGCCTAGAGGTAGGAAGAATAATCGAGAACTTGGACACAGCTCCTGTTCTCTGAAGACCTGACTCCTGAATAAGCCCTCAGGTGACATGATCTGAAAAAAGACCTGCCATTCAGCTGAGGGCCTAAATAATGACGCTTGATGAAATCTACCAATTTCTTCTTTTTAAAAAATTAATTTTGATTGGAGTATAGTTGCTTTACAATGTCGTGTTAATTTCCGAAGTGAAGTAGAGAGGCGAAAGTTGCTCTTTGCAACCCCATGGACTATACAATCCATGGAATTCTCCAGGCCAGATACTGGAGTGGGTAGCCTTTCCCTTCTCCCGGGGATCTTCCCAACCTAGGTATCAAACCCAGGTCTCCCGCTTTGCAGGCAGATTCTTTACCAGTTGAGCCACAAGGGAAGCCCACGTATACTGGAGTGGGTAGCCTATCCCTTCTCCATCAGATCTTCCCAACCCAGGAAGCCAACTGGAGTCTCCTGCATTGTGGTATAGTTGCTTTACAATGTTGTGTTAATTTCTACTGTACAGCATAATTAATCAGCTATACGCATAAATATACCCCTGCTTTCTTGGATTTTCCTCCCATTTAGGTCATCCAGAGCACCGAGTAGAGTTCCCTGAGCTAAAATGAGCATTTTTCCAGGTGTCAAAGGGAATTTTTAACCATTTTTTGTTTCATCAAAGAGGAGTTCTGTCATCTCTTTTCACATTCCTCACCACTTTGCTCATCCTGGATAGTAGGAGAATTTGCAGATGTGAGTCAGGAATTTCATTTAGTCCATATTTACTGGCGCACGCTTCTATTGAGATACAGAAAGGAGCGCCTCTATTTAAAAAAGAGCGGTCACCCAGGGTGCTCAGGATGACTCTGCACACTTGTTAGGAACAGTCTCATCAGTGAGAGGGTGTCTGGGGCCCCTTTGGGCCTTCCCAGGTGGCAGAGTGGTAAAGAATCCACCTGCCAATGCAGGAGATGCGAGTTTGATCCCTGGGTAGGGAAGGTCCCCTGGAGAAGGGCATGGCAACACACTCCAGGACTCTTGCCTGGAGAATCCCATGACAGAGGAGCCTGGCGGGCTTCAGTCCACAGGGTCACAGAGAATCAGACACGGCTGAGCAGCTGGGTACCTTCCAGCGAAAACCTCTCAGGTTCCCACACAGGTGTTAAAGGGACGCTTCCTGTCTTAGAAGATGCTAGAAAGGAGGTGTGTAGATTCCCTGCATGCAGGATAAAGTGACCTATGTTGTCAGAGTCACTGAGTTTCAGACCCACTTTTTGCCTGTTGGATTATCTGAAAGTCAGACAAGATGCAACGCTAATGGCTTATTTTAGTTGTTTTCAACAGATTATGTAAGAGGAGAAATCAGAGGCCATTATGCTCCGGGTCTTCTGTTTCTCCTTGTTCTGTTTCAGCGCTTACACTGAACATGAAGGAAGAGCACAAAGAAATGGTTATTTGGCCCTTTTGTTAGGTCCCAGGGTCCAACATTTTCTAATCCCATTAACAAAAAAGTACATTGCCACTCAAAACCACAAACATCGCAAATATCTAAGTTTATGAAACCAGTAATTCACTTTACACATATTTTCTCATAGAGCTTTAAGGCCATAACCAAACAATTCCTCTTGAAATTACACAGAGACATTTAATCATACAATATAAAAAATAAGGAAGTTCTGTATAATATAATGACAATAAATTTCACAGAGAAATTTAGTCATATAATATAAAAAATAAGGACGTTCTCTCTGTATAATATAATGACAATAAATTTCACAATCTGAATAATGTTAACTTTGTAGCAGTTAATTATTTAAAAAATTATTGCTGTATTATGTGCAATTAATTGTGCTTTATGCCAAAAAAAATCAGTGTTGAATGTTTGCTTAGTAAACATTATTAAAGCAAGAATTTTTATTATATGAAACTATAAATTAAACTCGTGTACCAAATTTGGCTTGAGGATGGCTTGTTGCCACTGAATTTACAAGAGAAAGTGCAAAACATACCAAAAAGGAGAAGAATTTATGGTTTTCCTAGTCAATGCGTCTATTTTTCCCAGATATATAAATGGTCGCTGAGATTCTATTCCCATCCTGTGAAATGCGGGCCCCAGTGAAGCGACAGAGCCTGCCAAGTGAAAGGGCACACCCCGTTCACAGCAGTAATGGACGCCTATTTAGGGAGTGAAGAGTCCGCAAAAACAGGCAGGGCTTACTTGTGTCCAATCCTGTCTGTACTGCTGACTTGCCTATCAATGCCACTTCAATACCAGGGAGCCGAAAACTTTAGGTGTATTTTACCCCATGTGGAACAGAAAGGTAGAAGTGACCAGCATCAGTTCTTAGAAAAGTTACTTGTGCATTGCTGTAGGTCTCTCCCATGGAAAATTTATGACCCATGTTTTTAAAGTTTCAGTACATTTTTTATCTGAAAGCCAGTAAAATTCAACAAAATGCACGATACACCCTTAGATTTTCTAAACAACTTATAAGTAAATCCACAATTCCTTTAAAAGTTAGGAATTCTTTCAAGCACCATCATTCACATTGTTCATTTAAACAGTCAGGTTCATTTGAAAATGTAACTTATACTTCAAAATTACATTTGCCGTTAAATATCCTCAGATTTTATAAAGCAGAACTAAATCAGTTTCCAAATGGATGAAATAGACTCGACCTGCTAAACCGCCAAAACACACTTTATGCTCTTACTTTCTAAAATTAAAATTTATAAACATAATTTCCCCTCCAGCAAAGCCAATTTGGTTTCCTTTGAATGAAGAAGACATGTAACTGGTAGGTCAGGAAAGAAAAAAGAAGAGCATTAATTGAGTGGCAGTGATCGTTCACTGTTAACGCTCTAGCGTAAAGTAAAAAAAATAAAATAAAAAGAGGTCGATCTTTATATCACAGGCACTTTCTGTTATTACAGAAGAATCAGCATTCCTAATATTGATAGGGGATACAACTGTCCAGGTGTGACCTATATTTATGCTACAAAGACAGTTTTAATTGTTACCTCATTGGAGAGTTGGTCTATCACAGCCGTCTCTTGTTCATGCTTGAGGACGTGCTTAAAAACCCCCCTTCAATCTTAATCATTTCTGCTGCTAGCTCATTATGAACAAAATAATAGGTTTTCCAGCCACGGGTTCAACGTGCATCGCAAGTTGCAATGTCTAGAAAGATGACAGTGACAGGAAATATACCGAGACGGGCTAACTAAAGCACACAGAAACCTAAGACGGAAAGCTCTCCAGAAACCTGGGTGAGCTTTGAAAGCACGGCCTTGTTTTGAGAAGCGTGGAAGAGTCTCAGAGCTCTGTTTGATCCTAGCAATGATGCATAAGAGGGAACAGGAAAGGCCATGTCAAAACTGCCAAATTCTGTCAAAAAATGTGTACCCTGCACTCTTTCCTAGCCATGTCTTAACAGACATTGCCCAGTTCACATGCGACAGTCACAAAAGAAATCCCCCAGCTTTGTAATGGAAACTTACTGGGCACCGGATGGACTACAGTAAGGCCTAAAGCTGTAAGAAGGCAGCCGTCTCTCAATAATCAATAAATAACTCTGCCAGCTTCCATTCATATCCATATATTTTCTCTCTCTGAAATAGCTTTCAGAGAAAATTTGCAAAGGGCTGAATACACACATAAATACACACACATCAAAATAGAAGAGGGAAAGGCAGAAGTCAGGAAATAGACGTTCAGCTTTTCCTGAGGCAGTTTCCTAAAAAGCAAATAGAAGCCAGAAAAGGGTGATGAGCACTCATCAAGCAAACATTTGTATGATGAACAAACAGATGACTGAAATTCACATACGTACACAAGCCGCTTGAACCAAAGGATGCTACTCCTAGAACATTTATGCAGGGCTAACTTGTAAGTTTGCTTTATATATTTTAGCTCTTTATTTGAAATACTGACCTGTGCCCCATATAATACTGAGGTCACTGTCTACAATTTTTCTTTGTCTTTCATATCTCATTTTTAAGAAACTTTAGTTAGTAGTTTCCTACGAAAGCAAGAGGATTTACTGACTTTGTCACTCACAATTGTGAGTTTATTGTTCTTTTGATAAATACACCAGATTTTCTCAGGTGCATGTAAAGACATTGTGCTCTGATGAAGTCCAGGAAAGGAGAGAAACTATCACTCTTACCAGACTTTGCTAGTTCTGTTCAACCAAACCAACCTAAGGAATAAGCATAATCATGGCTTGGAGGCTCTGGGGTCTTCACTGAACAATGTAACTCATATCATCAACATGATCTTTATGATGAAACATTTCTAAGAACAACTTAAATATTGTGACAAGGGTGTACAGTAATAAGTCTGCCTGTGAAAATCATTATTTTTTAATGTATCACCATTGTTTCCATACGACTAAAATGTATGGTTAACAGTAGAGTTTATAATTCATATTTGAAAATCTTCCAAGAAGATCCTCAGCTAAAATTTTTGGAAAAATATTTTGTTTTCCAAAGCATCCATTTCAAATGGCATAATTCTACTACCTGGCCTTTCCTTTTCTTTCTATAGGCTTTAACAAAGAGAACGGTACTTTTGGTTTGTAATTTAAAATTCATTAACTTGTGCTTTCCTTACAAAACTATTCTGAATAGCTAGTATACGCCTAATAGTCAGTATATAGTCCATCCTATACTTAATAAAAATTCCAAATAAGTACACTTTACATTTTAATCCCTTTAAATCATTACATAGCTTTCTTGCTCTTTTACAAACTCACTGACATTCTGCAGCTTACAGACTGTCTTAGTTTTCACTCGCAATTAACACAGCTTCACTCACTCCAACTCAGTTGTTCCTCTAAACTTTAAGATATCCATTGGATGGGTTCCAGTTTCCATGACAAACAGAAGATTCTGGAGATAAAAGTGTTTCCTATTTACTTTGCTCCATCCATGTATATGTAAAACATGAAACTATTTATATTTACTTTTAACTGGAGCTAATTGGCTCTTAGTACAACACCTCTGCTTTAAATTTATATCTACTGCAGATTAGCTAAGAAAACAAGACATTTGGCTTTCAGTTTTAAGATCGGTTAGGTGGATGCAAAATCCTCTAATCCTGGTACCCAAGACGCTGCATTTTTCTAGTGCTGGGATGAGACTTACTGGGAGCTTACCACGAAGGTACATCACTCTGGCTGTGTGATTCAGTGTAGATTTTATTACACTAGACTAGTCAAAATGCATCCTTTAATTTGCATCCTTAATCCTTTAATAAATCCCCTAATACATCTGAAAACACATGCATTTCCTCACTTCTGCCATCATTCCTTATTCTCCTATTCATCCCACAAAACCAGAAAGAAACATTCCAAGAAATTTAATTTTACACTGAACCGTTCTCAAAGAGTCACCTTTAAAATTTAACAGCAACAACAACAACAAAAAATCTCACTTACAAGGACCAAGTCACTTGTACCTCAAAATTAACTGCACACTGAGCGGCTGACTCTGTACAAAAATCCCCAAATTCAAATCAAGCCCAGCGTTTTCTAAGAAGCAGGGGAACCACACGTCACATCAGTTTGCTGCGTTCAAGGTCAGTCCTCAGCTCAGACAGCCCCCACTCTGCGATACAGCTGGACAATAAAGACACATTACTTCCCTAGGAAGCTGGTCTGGAGCCGTAATGACAAGTGGGCCAGGTGGCCCAGGGATCTTTATTTCTGTCTAATTACTGCTGCATTTAGTTTGCCTGAGACCTCGCAAATATACACCCCTCTCCAATAAAGCGATCTTACATACACCAAGATTTTCCCACTAAGTGTTTTCATTTCCAGAAGTGAAATGGGCTCAAAAATTTCATAATCATGTTGAAAAACAAGAAGAGTTTGTCTTTCCTCCTATTTACTTCTGGGAAATCTGTGTTCCAGGAAAGAATGTTTTTCTGCCTAAATCTTAAAAAGAGAATGAGGAGCACTTCCAGAAAGTGACTATTCTGTGAGCACGCGTTTAAATGGTCAGGGATCACCTTGCAGTGTAAAGTGAAGGATCACTTACCCTGGACTTGAAAACATCTGCCACAACTGAGCCGCCCTCTGTATAACCATCATTTCCCAGGTTTCTGTGTATATGTTACTGCTTCAGTTTCATGTGTCAGCAAATGTCTGTTTACCCGGCTTCCTGTTATTAATTATGGGAAGCAGGTTTTCTTGAAGTACATTAGAGGCTCTTTCAAGTCTCCTCCAGACAAGGCAAGACATTGCTGATTCCTTTAATGTTTGTACAAAGCCGGAAATGGAGTTAAAATACATTGTTGCCTTGTATAGCTTACAACCTCTTATCTCTTACAGAGGGGTGGGGTAAAGACAGAAATAATAATAATAATAAAAAGCAAATCACAGCAGTTTCTGTTCCCATCTCCAGACACTGAGATAACAGAATTGGATACGTTCTTTATGACGATTAATTAACGGATCACAGCATGAAGTCTGAACTCTAAACGCTGACAAAAATGTTTCCAAGATCAACTCAAATTGTAAAGTGCTCAAAGACAGGAAGAGAGGTTCCAGTGTAAAGTTATCTATAAAGAAACAAAAATACTGACCTGATTTCTGGTGTATTACCAAGCTTTTCCTAGAGAAACATCTGGTCGGTCCATCTAGCTCTCTGCCTTTGAAATAGGAGCAAATATACTTGCATGCGTTCAAATCCTAAAGGAGCCAAAACATCTGGAAGTTTTAGAAGAAAAGCAAAATAGTTATGGGGGGAAATCCAGATTAAAAAAATGCAGATGTTTAATTGACCTGTCAGTTACGTTAGGAGGAAAGAAGGGCAGAAATAACCAGAAGCCACTGGTGGAAAATTAAAATCGTTTCATGAGCCAATGCCAAGCTAAAAGCAGTGAAAACTGTAACGGAATACGGACAGGGGCTTTCTCAACTGAGATCTGAAAATGTTACCATGTGCAATTTTGTAAATTAGCCATTTCCAAAAAAAACCTTTCGCATTAAAGCACAATAAAAGTTCTTCAGACTCTCCTCTCTCTCTTTGGTCGTTCATTCAGGCACTTGGGCAGAATTTGGCTTTCATCAGAGACAAACTCTCCCCCCATGCTCCTCGCCCCCTTTCTGAGACTCCCTAATACTGCTGAGTGGCCAGAAATTACAGATGCAAAGGGAAGCTGACAAATGACGGCCAGGCCCCTCCCCCCGAGCTTAGACAGTCAAAGCCGCTGCCAGAACATGCCTGAGAGCAGGGAGTGCGGAGACAAAGACACAAAGATTCCATTTTCTCAGTGAAAATAGACTTCATGTGTAAAACACTAGTGAGAAAAATGGAAAGCTGACACATATGTGCAATTTTCGAGAGGCAGGGCTGGATCTTTCAAGAAGATTGAAATTGCATTTGATTGCATCAAAAACCTAACAAATGTTGTTTAACCTAAAAAGTCTTTTCAGTCTGTAAAAAGACATTCAGTGGCAAGATACTTTATTTTTTTTCTTTTTAAGCACATGGTGCAAAAGGAAAAAGAATCTTGAGCTCAGTAGAGAGACGTTGATTTCCTCCTACTGCTCCATCAAGAATTAACCCTGGTTCAGTTCACAGGGTCTACAGAATAAAGGGGAAAGTTTAAAAAAATAAGAAAAAAAAATACTCTATTAAATCAAAGGGTTCAGAGAGATAATATTAAATCCTTATGAGTATGTTTTCTATAAAAAGAATCCCCTCCCAGCAGCCCCAGGGTATCATTACTGGAGAGGCAGCAAGTGGTTTATTAGAGATTCAAACCATGGCATCTGAGCCTTGCCAAGCATGCAAGTTGTAGCCTGTGAGCCCCTGGCTCCCACAGTCCCTCGGCATCTCACAGTGAGTGCCGTCTGCCTGGCCGCGCCCTGCGCCCGCCATGTGTAGGTGCAGAGGCTAGGGCCAGCAAACAAAGAAAGAGCATCCTCAACTGCTGTGGAAGCTCACGCTTTTCTTTCTCCCTGAATTCTTTCAGAGCTGAAAAGAGAAATGTGAGAGGGGGAAAAAAAGAGAAATCACAACATGAATTAGGGAATTGATTTAGAACATATCTTCAAGTGATACTCTAAATCTGTTGTAAGTCCCTATAGAAGGCAAGAAAGAGGGAGAGAGAAAGAGAGAAAGTTCAACGTTCATCACAATCCTTGAAAGTAAGGGAGAGGGCTTCCCCACCTGCCTTCTTAGAGGGTCAGCATTGGTGCATCTGTGTGTTTCTTTCTTTTCATACACCATGCAAACACATGCAGTCATATATGGAAACTGACCACGGGACCACCTTTAGACAGGAGAGAACTCTATAAGAAGATTTAAATGAACCAGTTGGTAGAATTTTGTTTTCCTTAAATATCATGGGCTTTGACCAAGTGCTCCACTGAAACCTTTAGTAAACATTTCTCTCCCAAATTAAGTCTATTTTCATCCCCAGCCCGACCCATTCAATAGTTTTCTGTTCTTCATAAATGGGTTCAATCCTTGCGGAATACTTGGGATGGGCTTAAAATATACTGGAAAGTGTCAGACCATTAATAGCTTAAAATGTAATTAATAGCAGTTGTCAGTCTTAATTTTAATATTTCGCAATAATTTTTAAAAAAAAAACGAGAACACCTATTGTCCTCTATCACTCCTTTCAAGTTCTTGGTATTCTTATACTTCTTTAATTAATAGGAATAGTGGAGAGGAAAGGCAACTAAAAATTAACTGCGTAGTGTAATAAGGGGTGACGGAGAGGAAAATGAGAGTGTTCGAAAAGTTCTATGACCATTGGCATGCTTCACACAAACCCTTTATTGTAAATTTTTAAAAAGTCAAGTCAGGATACTTTCTAGCTTCCCTCTCCAATCAAATCAAAATACAGGAAATTTATAACATGAGTTCATAACATCGAGGTTTTCTTTGTGGCATTAACAATGATCTAACTGCCCCCAGCACCCACTTATTTGCCATGAAAAGGGAATAAGGTGGATGGAGTGCTTGTTTGGGAGTTTGGGAGCATAACTTAATTTTTTTTTAATTGAAGTATAGTTGATTTAAAAGGTTGTGTTAATTTCCACTCTACAGCAAAGTGACCCAGTTATACACATATATACACCCTTTCATTACATTGTTCCCCATTATGGTTTATCATAAGATACTGAATATAGTTCCCAGGGCTGTATGGTAGGACCTTGTTGTTTACCCACCCTATATATATAACAGTTTACACCTTCTAATCCCAACCTTCCACTCCACCCTCCCCTAAACCTCCCTCCTTGGCAACCACAGACCTATTCTCTGGGCCTGTGAGTCTCTGTCTGCTTCATAGACAGGTCCATCTGTGATATATTTCCGATTGCACATACGAATGATAGCATATGGTATTTGAGTTTTTCTTTCTGACTAATTCACTTTGCATGAAAATCTCTAGGGCCATCCATGCTCCCCCAAATGGCACGATTTCATTCTTTTTTGTGGCTGAGTACTATTCCATTGTATACGTGTATCATATCTTCGTACCCGTTCATCTGTCCTTAGACATTTACACTGTTTCCATGTCTTGGCTATTGTGAACAGTGCTTCAGTGAAGATAGGGGTACATGTATCTTTCTACAGGTAGATGCCTAGGAACAGGATTGTTGGATTACATGGCAGCTCTATTTTTAGCTTTTCAAGGAACCTCCATACTGTTCTCCAGGGTGGCTGCACCCACGTACATCCCCAGCAGTGTAGGAAGTTTCCCTTTTCTCCACACCTTTGGGCACATAACGTTTTATGCA
Source organism: Capra hircus (assembly GCF_001704415.2). Taxonomy (NCBI): domain Eukaryota; kingdom Metazoa; phylum Chordata; class Mammalia; order Artiodactyla; family Bovidae; genus Capra; species Capra hircus. Next base: position 76,372,260 of record NC_030823.1, on the reverse strand, counting down.
TATTCAGTCACTCTGTAATTTTAGTGAGTCTCTGAGCCCCAGTTTCCCAGTTTATTATAGGAGGAATTCTGCCAATCATAGAAAATTGTTTGAGGGTAAACCTACAAATGCCACGTGGGCTCCAAAGTGCAGACTCTGTGTGTGCTTAGGGGCAGGGGACACATTAAATTCCAGTCCTGTCTAAAAACTTTAAATTTCACATGAAGAACAGTTTGGTGTCATGGACAGAGACAGGAAGTTCCTTGTACATTTAGTAAAATAAATTCAAAACTCTCGGCCATCACCATACCTCAGAGCAGCCGATGGGTGTGTGTGTGGTCTTTTCAGACAGTTTCAACCTTCTGTGATGTTAAAGCCGACACTGATTTTGAATTTCTTAAAGCATATCGGACATATCTCGTTAAATGAACTGTTTCTCCACTTGTTAGTGGTTTGCCTCCTGTAAGTGGATGTGCACAGAGCAGCTGAGTGAGCCCCATGAATCAGAGTGGTCCCAGCCCGGCCCCTTCCGGCTCCCTGGCTGAAAACAGGAGCTGTGCTAAGCGCCTCCCCCCAGTGCCACACCCACAGCCTCTGCTGGGGAGGCCCCCCGTGGTGGCAGGGGGAGACTCGGGGGTGTCCATCACCCCTTCTTGTTGCTTCATCCTTCGCCTGAGCCCCTCAACTGTCTCGAGAGCCTCACCCCAGGTGCCTAGGAGCACAGAAGAGAAGTGTGGGAAGGAAACACATTGTTACAGGGACAGAGAACATGGATAGTCTTTTAAAATAAAAGTAACAGAGATACATTATCAAAGAGGGAATGCATTGTCTAACTGAAGAAGACCAACAAACTCATAAACCCGCAACACTGTCTTCTACAGTATTTTTTAAAAACAAGATACCAGGGTTCTCTGGTTCCATCCTCAAAAGGGGAAGGGGGAAGCACATTGGTTTGTCTTCATTTAGTTTAATTGAAAGGAAGAAACCACACTGCTTAATCACATTCAATATTTCCATTTTTGAAAATTCAACCATTATCGTAGACTAGAAGAATGATAGAGATATAGCTCAGTATTATTTAGATAGATAAATTAGTCTCTTTAGAGAAATTAGGTGATAAAAATAAAGCAGATATATTTAATGGGCTTGGGGATGAAATCTAGACTTATTTATCAACTGAGCTAATAGTTTTTAATATTTTTAAATCTTTTTTACACATGGGAAATACATCTAAAGGAAAACTAATCCTTATAATTAATTAGCTTAGTGGAGGTTGGCAAAACTATCTGTTTTATCTTTTCAGGGGTCTCTGCTTGTTATTTTATGGGGGAGGAGTGGCATGCAATGTTTTCTGGGTCAAATTGGTAACCCTAAGAATGGGAAAAATTAGGATATGAAAAGTTGGCAGATCTCTATGGATTGCCAGATTGGAGAACATTTCTGTAAAAAGATAAAAATCAATTTTAGCTATTTGGCTTTCCATGACCTGAGCTTTACATAGTATCTTTGTTCTGTACAGGGATCATGGCAAAATTACCAACAAGTCCATAAAGGAAACTGAAGGCAGTTTGATCTACGCCTTCAATGACAGTCCCACAAAGGTTGAAGAAATACGTTACGTCTCCAAAGACATATGCCTCTAAAGAACACAGTCATGCCCTAAAATTAGGACAAGATTCAGGTACGGCATTTCTTTTTGTTCGGTTGAAATGCTTTGTTCTTTCTACTGTGGATAATTTCTTCTTCCCCCAACCCTAGACTCCCTCTCTCTTTTCTTCTTCTCATTAACATATGTCCTTTATAATTGATGTTATTTGCTATCCTTTCATCAAATCTGAGCCACATCACTTAGGCAAGCCATCCAGCAGGACACCTAAATACACATTAGAGGAGCCTGGGAGTCACAAGAGGCTATGACAGTCTCATCAGGGCAGTTATAATAAGCATCTTGGTCCCTCTGAAGGCACTGTATTCAAAGACTGGCCTTCATCGTGACTCTTTTTAAATATGAAAGTAAAGCTTGAGGCCCTTTGAAGGACCCAGCAAACAACACACATGTGAAAAGAGATCAGTGAGCGTTACAAAGAAAAAAAAATCTTTATGTAAAATCTGTGAAGAATCTTAACAGGTTTTAAAGAAAGACCTCCAGGTAAATTGATGGCTTTTAATAAGACACACGACAGTCTCAATTATGAGAATCCGTTCTGTGTGTTCTCTGTGCCATTTTATGTTCTCAGCAGGATTTTTTTTTTCCTCATCAAGAGTTTCGAGGGATATCTACTGTTGTCTGTGAGTAAAGCATGTTTAAGCGGTCCCCCAAAGCCGTGCTAATTTAAAAAAGAAAAAAATCCAACAACGTTGTCAAGTGGTCAGACAGACTGGAACTAGAGGATTATAGGTAAGAGGGATAAAATGAAGGGTTGAAAGCTGTAATTTCTATTTCTGTGGTGGCAACTGAATCGGCTGTTGGATGAGGCAGTTTAAAGAGGCAGTCACTTGGCGCAGAGTCTGGGAAGGACTTGACGGCACACTCCTGACTCAGCGGTGTAGACGCTCCGCCGGGTCGGGATTGCTTGCTAGGTCCCTGTCCGTCTCTGCTTCCCGTTCCCCATTCCCTTAGATCCCTCCCTGTCTTTGACAATTCCATGTATTATTTTCCTTCCTCACAGTTTTTACCCTTTTTACCCTTTTTAAAGACACTAGTTGCTTGGCCTCTGACCACTGCTCCATGCTGGGGCCTCCCGGGCAACAAAGAACAGACTTTAAAAAAAAAAAAGAAGACACTGCATCTCAGAGGCGTCCTCACTTGACCTTGTTCATTTTTGAATATGCTGTGGCCGTAGATTTTCAGAAAGAATCCCTCCCCCGGAATGGTTTTCAAGAACACATAAGCACGTATGGATGTCAGGCAATCTGACTTGTAGATGGTATGACCTGAAGAATAAATTATAATAGTAACAGGATCACTGATAAAATGGTGAGATATAGGCTTCTGTCTAGGTTATGCAACAGTCACTGTGATCCTGGGTGTTTCAGTTCATGATCTGACTTTTTTATATTTTCATTGGAATTAATAGAGCCATAGAGTTGGTAGAAATCATAGCAATTTTGTAACACATCTCTCAGATTGAAACCAAGAAAATGAAGCCCAGAAAGTCATTCTGCTCATATATAAGCGCCATTGGTTTAACTGTAGTTCTGCATATTTTTTGAAAAAGAAAAATATTTTTCCAAAGACTGGTTTAAAAATGTTTGAGAAGACATACCATCGTGAAAATATATCTGCAATAAAATATCACTATCATTCAGTAGGCGATAATATATATTGAAGTTGCCTGGGGGTGTCAATCACAGAATAAAATGTCCTTTAATCATTGTATAAAGTATGTAAACCATGTACAAATTACGCATATGAATGAATATTCATTTTGTGTATAAGTACAATACCCTTTTTGACTTTTGTGTATCCCAATTGCGTGTTACTCGTAGTCCCATAGTTGTGATCAGAACAAAAAGGATCTCCCAGAAGAAAAGAAGGTAAGTTGTTCCAAGGATGCTGGGAATACAGAAGTTCTTTTCCATCACTAACCTTATGCTCCTAAAAAAAGAATAAGAAAAATCCCTACCTTCCACTTCTGAGTATTCTCACAAGAACTGGCAGAAGAGGGAGAGGGAAAGGGATCTACTGCAGATAAACAGCGAGATCCCATTATTCAAGGCAGTAGGTGGTATTCTAGAGAAAATAGTGTTTTCTCTTGAAAACATAGTAGACTTCTTGTTTAAAAAAATATTATGCACACCCCAAAATATGTTTGAGAAACAAAGCTTTTACATTTTTAATTATACTCCTAAACTGGCTTTCTCATTTGTCTAGGATATCAGACAACTCAGAAAAGAAATAGTTACTCAGATTAATGTCTGAAAATGTCACATGGAAATGTGTTTATCGATGTTACTGCAAATTAGTATTTTTATAAATTAAACAAGTAGAAGACCTGACCTTCAAAAAGCCTGACCCACTGTCTTAAGGTTAAACATGCAAGTCTTACAAATAGATAGAAGCTGCTTAACTTTTCAGTTTAAAGTACATTTTGATGAAAATATTTAGAAGACAGCTACCTCCTCCATTAAACGTGGGCGTATTGATGAAATAGTAAAATTCAGGAGGTTATCAGTTTCTATAATAAACTCTGGCTGCTTATTCAGGGCATAAATTTCAGTCTCCAAACTCTGTTGACATATCTAAGTGAAATAAAATTTTTTACTTTTAAACAGCAGTTTGGGGATTGATTTCATGTTAAATCTTGATATGTGTTTCAGGGACTCCAAATTCAGTGAAACAGCATAAAGATCTGAGTTGTCTCTATTACTGCCATAATTTACAAGCCTGTGTGGTAAGTTGCTTCAGTCGTGTCTGACTCTGCGTGACCCTATGGATGGCAGTCTGCCAGACTCCACTGTCCATGGGATTTTTCAAGCAAGAATACTGGAGTATAGGAACGGAATGCCATTTTCCTCCTCCAGGGTATCTTCCTGACCCAGAGATCGAACCCCGCATCTCCCACATCTAACGTGCATTGGCAGGCAGGTTCTTTACCTCTAGTGACACCCAGGAAGCCTGGTAATTTATATAATAGAGAGCAGGGAGGTGTAACAGAATGTGGATCTAAGGAAAAGAGTGAGAGGAATCAGCACACACAAGGGGGTGCACGGTTACCTTTCCTGCGTACCATTCTGTGTACCATTCTGTAGCAATGGGGTTTAGAATTTCCTTTCTTAATGCTATGAGGAAGTTCATGGCTGACATCAGAGTTTGCAGGTGGGTGGGAACTGTGCTTTTCTTAAAGATATCCAGGATCAAACATCACAGAGTTAATTAGGCTTTACCTCGAATTGCCTCTCCTACCATCCTCGGGAATGGTGGGGTGCAGCTGTGAGTCACCTGCCTGCTTTCAAGAGACAGTGTCCAAGGATGTAGCCCCATGAAAATTCTAATCAGATTACACAGAAAGACCGTGCTCCTAGTCCGTGCTTTGTACTTGCAGATAAATTATATACACATAGTAACATCTGTCCACGGTTAAATTTCGTGTCGCACAATTCTACTAAATTTTGAATGGGATCTTTAGCCAAGAAGCCTAGAAACATCCTTTGGCTAACAAAGGAAATAGACATCACATGCCTTTGGAAAACATTTTCAGAACTGTTGCAGGAATTGCTGAAAGGACCATTGAAAGATGTTTGCTAATGGAAAATATGTTTTTTTTAGTAACTGGGCTATGCTTTAATATTTTCTCAACCTGACTGATAGAGTTCAATCAAAAGGAAAATTGAGAAAAAGATGAAATGTAAAAAGAACCTTGTTAAGAGCAATAAACTTATAGATAGTGAAGTAAATGGTGGGTTTTTTTTTTTTCAAGATGAAGTCTTCTTTCAAGTGAATAACATGTTTTTGGAAAGAAGAAGTTGACTAACAGAGCTGAACATTCACACAAGGCAACATGCCAGGAATTCAAAATGCCAGTGCAAAAAAATGTGAGCTCCTAAAAGGGGATTCAATGCTGGTCTGTAATAATTAGCTGTACTTTCTCTGCTGAGAAGGAAAGCTCTCCTCAGGGCCTGAGGGTTGGTGTGGAATTGGAGATTTTGAGGATAAGAAAGGGTTCCAGGGTTGTCCGGCTGTGGTGAAAGACTCTGGCTTCCCAAGCGGGTAACATGGAAATTACAGTGGTTGTTCAGTCGCTAAATCGTGTCCAACCCTTTGCTACCCCATGGACTGTAGCACGCCAGGCTTCCCTGTCCTTCACTGTCTCCCAGAGTTCACTCAAACTCATGTCCATTGAGTCGATGATGCCATCCAGCCATCGCATCCTCTGCTGCCCTCTTCTGCTTTCAATATTTCCCAGCATTAGGGTCTTTGCTGATGAGTCAGCTCTTTGCATCAAGTGGCCAAAGTATTAGAGCTTCAGCTTCAGCATCAGTCCTTCCAATGAGTATCCAGGGTTGATTTCTTTTAGAAGTCACTGGTTTGATCTCCTTGCAGTCCAAGGGACTCTTAAGAGTCTTCTCAAGCACCACAATTCAAAATTATAGTGACTGTCACTAATTTAGTGTGATGAAATATGACTTTATTTTTCCTTAGGCCAAAACTTCTCAACAGAAGTGCTATTGATACTTTGAACCAGATAATTATGGGTGTGGGAGATTTCCTATGCATTGCAGGGTTTTTGTCAGCATCCTTGGCCTCTATTCACCAGATGGGGTAGCTCCCTCCCCGCCACATGGGCATCTGTAGACATGGTCCCTGGCAGAGAACCACTTGTCTAAACATGTTTCATTTCTTCTCCCATCTCGCTGCAAAATGAGTTAGGTTGGCTCTTCACGATACTGCCGTAGAAGCTCTGCATACAGAACTGGTATGTGTCGAGTGAAGAATAGCTCTGTAATGTGAGTGTTTCTGCAGCACCCAAAATCTTGGAATCTCAAAAAAAATTTTTTTTAAAAAGGAATCTAAGAGCTCAGTGACAATGTTTATTTCTGTGTGTGAATGTTTTTAATGACAATGAAGGTGCTCCCTGGTGATAAATAACTTGCAAACAAGCTGTGGGGTGTGTGGATATGAGATAATTATCAACACAAGGGAATTCTGATAAGTAACAAAACACTTTTAGAGCAAATATGTTGCAATTTAAAAGAAATGGCCATTTCTTTTACTTATATACCATGTCACTGTTGCTTGCTGTTTAGTGACTGAAGAAATATTTTGATTACCACAGACGTCTTAGGTCAAAGTTTCTCAGAATTTCATTGCATCAAATGAGTTGAAAGGCTTGTTGAAATAAAAATTGCTGTGCTTTATGTCTGGTTTCTGGTTCGTCAGCAGGGTCTGAGAACCTGCATTTCTCCCGAGTTATCAGGTGAGCCAGGACCAGGGACAGCCCCTGCCCTGGAGATGGGTTCAGCCTCAGATGGAGTTTCTCAGTCTGGCTTGGTAACTTTTTATTGGAAATGGCAAAGGCTATAAATATAAAGAAATAAAGGAGTGGTATGAAGTTGGGTTTGCCGCTGCTGCTGCTGCTAAGTTGCTTCAGTCGTGTCCGACTCTGTGCAGCCCCACAGGCAGCAGCCCACCAGGCTCTGCCGTCCCTGGGATTCGCTCCTCCATCCATGGGGTTTTCCCAGCAAGAGTCCTGGAGTGGGGTGCCATTGCCTTCTCCGAGTTTGGATTTACTCATTGGCAATAGACCAAATCATCTTTGTCACTGGAAAGAATGACTAAGGAGAGTGAATGTTTTTAATAAGAGTCTTCACGTACCATTGAAAGACAGGAAACCTTAAAAACAAACCGGATGTGCTACTCTCAAACAGGGATTTAAATTAGCTAACAGCTTTTTAAATGTCTGCTACAATGTAAAAGTTTGTTTTCCTACACCAGCAAACACTTAGTGGTCAGTATTTTATTCATATTTTCCCTTAATTATTGCTTTTCCACCTGTCAGAAAATAATTTATCATTGCCCACCCTCAAATTCTTTCCCCTCGCAATGTACACGTTACCTCTCGTTCTTGTATGTTTTGTACCTTAAATGCACTGCAGTTGGTAAGATCTTATGACTTTTAGGATGTTATTAAACTCCAGGGAATATAAATTTATTTTGAAATAAATTATTCAGGATTCAAAAAATATTTTCAAGGGTCTCCTGGAATCATGCCATCAGCTGTGCCTTAGTCAGAAGCAATAGGGCAGGTTCAACAAGACAGGTTTATAGTCTTGTCCTAACTCCAAAATTCTACAGGTGGGAAGGCCTGGCTTAAGAATTGCAAAGGTGATTTGAGTGCTCTTAGCTCAGTGTAAGCCAGTAGTAATGTGCTATTATCCACAGAAGCCGCGAACACCTGGGTGTTTTAGTAGGAGAGAGTTTTTGACGTGAGGGGAAATGAGAAGGACTTTTATCTTCATGGCTGGTAGAATGAATCCGGAATCAAGCACTTTGCAGACCCCGTCCTTGACACTGCCATGTTCGTAGGTGAACCAAAGCACCGACGGTTCTGTTCACTTACAAGCAACATTTAAAAAAAATGTTCCGTGGGCCTTCCCTGGCAGTCCAATGGTTAAGACTTTGCCTTCCAGGGCAGGGGCTGTGGATTCGATCCTAAGATCTCACATGCCTGGCAGCCCAAAAAACAAACCATAAAACAGAGGCAATATTGAACAAGTTCAATAAAGACTAAAAATGGTCCGTGAGTAAAAAAAAAATTAAAAATTTTCTACATTCACCATATAAGCAATTGAGATCCTTGGACAGAAAGGCAAGAAATTGTTAAGTTGACTTTTTAATTAATTTTAATAATCTGGGAATAAACATAGACTGGTTTTGCCAGTGGAATATGCCAAAAGAAGGTCATTTAAAATTCCCAGATAGAAATATGGCATCTTAATTCTAGCTTTGAAATAAAAGTGTATGTTGAGATTGACATGTCCATACTACAATATATAAAACAGATGTCTAATAAGGACCCACTGTGTAACACAGGGAACTCTATTCAATACTCCGCAAGGGGCTACATGCGAAAAGAACCTAAAAATATGCATAGATATATATATTTATGACAGATTCACTTTGCTGTACGCCTGAAAGTAACACAACATTCTATAGCAACTGTACGCCAACAAATATTTTTAAAAAGTCTATAGAGCTTTTGATAATTTGTGGTCTATTGATAACACAGCAGGAGAAATTGAGAAAGAGACTATTCTTGGATGAACACTGGAAAATCACCACCCATTTTCCCCTATTCAGTCACTGAGGACCAAAGATAGCCCTCAGTGGAGTTGTTGATTTATTAATCTTTGTCTAAACATTTTGTTTTTCTTAATGCAATGGGCAAGCATAGTTCCAGAACACTAATATTAAATTTAAACCTTGTTGTTTGGCTCTTGGTCTTACGAGACCTACTTTCGCTGATAAGGCCTGGTAGCCTGTAGCTTTGGCTCCCACACATTTAATCATCCGGACCCATCCTTTGACACAGCAGCAACTGTACAACCTCCACACTTGAACGCCGGGACCTCCCGTTCATGCTGCGTGCCTCTGAAGCGCTGACATTAATGCCGTAGCCATGGTTTTCAATGGGGATGGTAATCTGTGATAACAAAGTTGTATCCCTTCCTTCCTGCAATTACCTCACTATCCACACAGCCTTGACGTCTGGAGGCCCACTGCTGCAGGAGCAGCTGGCGTTCCGGTCCTACAGCAGGAAGTTAACCGCGCATTCCAAAGAGCCCTAATTGTTTTGAGATTTTCCTGGCAGCTCAAGAAGCTTGGATCTTGGAGGGCACACTCTTTCGTATCAATCTCACTTTGGAACCACACACAAAGGAGTAACGTGTCGCAACCTGAACCACTTACAGGTATCAGATATTGTCTTCCTCTTCACGGCCATCACTGCACACGGTGAGCCAACGCAAATGTAGCCGAGCAAAGTGCAGAGTGCTTTCTAAGAGGCCCTGTCCACATAGTGCTCACCACGGTCTGTTTATCGAGGACCTCACTCTGCCGCCATTTCTCAAGTCTACTCTAAATCGTTGGAAGAAAATGATTTAATATAAGCTCAGGACTTGAGTCTGTGGGAATCACTGTGCGCTGGGTAGCCTCACATAATGCCCGAATTAACAGAGACTTTGCAGATCCTTATCGATTTCCTAGAGATCTCCAGAGGAAGTGCAAAATTATTCATGGCTGGGCAAGCTCGGCTACATTTTGGCTTCACGAAATATCTGAAATGAAGTTTTGAACTGATACAATCTATATACTGTTCATTCAGAACGCTTTCATCTTTTTGAAAGTATCGAAGAGAATAACTCCTGGATGGATTTACTGTGAATTTACCGTTGACATGGCCACAAATAATTATTACCTTCATTGTAAGAGCATTAGTGTTTTTTATTCAGCAAGTTGAGAATAAAATGGATTTTAGGAACACCCTACAATTACCTCATTAATCAAAATTATTACTAGGGATCTCCTTGAAACTGAATTGGTTTGCGGCAGACCTGATTGAAGACTGCTCTGATTCAGAGCAGACCTCTGCAAAAATACGATGGTGGATGATTTGCCTTTAGTCTACACATTTTATATAGTTTTTTATCTTTCTTACATTTCCCCCAAAACATAGCAGTATTTCCCAGTGAGTATTTGTATTGGCCTTCATCTCCAACTTAAGTTAGTATTTCTCTTTGTTTAGTTATTTCTTGTGGAATTTTATACTTGATGAAATTAATCCTCTCTCATAATTTAAGGGTTGGTTCTAAATATTTATGACTTCTATTCTAGTGACTGTAATCTCTGATTCCCCTTCTGGTTAGAAGTGATTTAGTACCATGTTTACTGCGGTTTCCCTATGCACTTGATCCTACGTGTGCTTAAGCACTTTGTCCATTTTATCCAGCTCTTCCTGTGATGATCACAAGATCTGTGCCTCTCCTAGGATTTCAATACTCCAATGGAGAGTGAGTGTTTAAATAACCATAGACACAATATTTGTTTGCAGAGTAAACGGCTTGTGTACCTTTACAACTTTAGAAAATCTTGCTCAGCAGTCTGCCTGGGGCTGGTACTTGTAACCATTAACAATTATGGTTTCTAAGAAAGATGGTGATAGGAATATTTAAAAAATTTTAGGATCAGATGCAAAATATCCAATGTCTTCTCCACGATTGTGTTTTTGTTGCCATCTGCGCCACTTGCCTTTCTTACTGTCTTCACTAGAATTCACTTTTCATCAGCAGATGCTGAGTAATAGGACATTCTGTATCAATTTTGTGTTGTTCCCGGACATTCACAGATAGATGAATTATGTTCAGAATCAATAAAACCAAAATTATTTTCATTGATGGCATTTTCACACGGCATTTATGTTATGCAGAGACTCAGGTAGAATGCCAGCGATGCACTTTTTATGGACAGGGGTCCATGTGCACAGGAGAGGTTTGGGCCACTGTTCAGCAGGTGGGGACTTCATCCCTTGGTCCAGGTCTGATGGGGGAAACGCACAGAAGGATGGCACAGCAGAGGGTCACACTCCCGAGTCTACTCATAACATGCCAGGTGGATAGCAGTGCACACCAGGAAAGAATTTTCAACAGAGACCTCTCCACTAGCCCCCACACTGGGACAGGCAGCAAAAGCCCTGCCCAGCACCCTGTTTGTACTGAAGTCAAACCACTCTCTCAACTACTGAGAAGAACAGCTCTTAGGGAGGAGTTCAGTTACAGGTCTGGGTTTTTATTTTGTTTGTTTGATTGTTGACTGGACGTTTTGCAAAATGCCCAGTGTATTAGAGTTGTTTCACTCTGAGCAGAATTTGCTCCAGAAACAGTGTCAATTAAGCTTTTTAACATTTTTCTTACACTTTTTAAATAACTTTTAATTTCCCAAAGAATTATTCATTAGAAAATGGACTTTAGAATTTACTTATGCCATGATATAATAGTATGTATGGAGGCAGAAAAAAAATCAAAGAAACACTGTTTATGCAGAAGATATTTTGCTTTCAAGCTTTCCAAACCTGACTTTGGTAGTTTATTATCAATATTGTCCCACCTCACAGTGTACATTTGACAGGATAAAAAATGTTATTTTTGGCCATTAAACATACTTCTTTCAATCATTCCCAGAATTTCACCTAGAAGAGAAACTTGAACTACTTCTTTCTTAAGTATAATGGGAATAGAAAGAGACAAATACAAATTAGGTTTGTAATATTAGATTCAATCTTGCAAAATACTGAATTTTCAACTAAGTATATATTTCTTAAAAAAGATTATTCCACATTTTTTAATACAGAAGAGTCAAAATATAAATGCTTAAGACTTAAAGTTTACTAGATTCTGGGGAGTATCATCAATGTACCATGGTCCTAAAACAATATAGGTTTTTGATATAGTTGTAAACAGCTCTTATAGAATGAGCCATCAGGAGTAAGTGAAAATCACAGTGATTTAACTCCTTTTGCATGGTTTTCCAAAGAATAAAGCATAATTAATCTATTATGAAAAAATTTCCACACTATATATTCCCCTTAAAATGTATATAAAGTTACAGTTTAAAGCCAAAAAAATTGTTAACATTTCACAAGATTTTAAATAATTTAGAGACTTGCTCAGGAAAGAATTCACCATGCTTTTCAAATGTTTGGAGCATAGATTTTATTACAGATTATTAGCTGCTAACATTGCTCACAAAGGTCAGATGTGTGTGTTTATGTGATTCTGAGTCTAACAAACAAAATGTGTCCTTTTTCTTTAAGAAGAAAATTGTGCAAAAGAAGAAAATTACAGTGTTCTTAGTTCCTCAGACACAAATGCTACTGAGCTGCCCCTGCGAAGACATTTGAGGTTAGACTTTTGTCACTTTAAACCCAGATGAGGGTATTCTGGGTACATTTTTTTGAGTAGTACATAATCATACAGTAACCTAAAATAACAATGGAAGAAGACGAAGCTCTGCTGGTAAAATACACTTCATTTTTTCATGTGACATTAACAAAATGACTTAGATGGAAAGTGAAATCTGTCTTAGCTTAAGACAGAAACACAAAGACATTTCCCTTCTGGACAACAGACTTTGGCATTGTTAGATCAAAGGAACAATTTTATCTGCATTGTGACTGCAGACCAAAAAATTTTACAGTTTTCCTGTCTCCATGCTAGAGCTTATGTGTCTTTAATGGCATTTAAATTATAGCCCTTCTGTAACCATGCAGTCAAAACACCACGTCATCTGATGAGACACCATATTATAATCTGTCAGTACGTCTTATTTAAAAACCCTTCCATACTGTACTTGTCCTCATTTTTCTCCTTTACTAGAAAAGTTGAGCAAATTGTCTTTTAAACTGGTTTCATGCATTGACCTAATCAAGCAGGACAAGAAGCATACTTTGGTTTACACTATTATAATTTAATTTATCTAATTTTTTCTTCCTTTTTATCTGCAATATTCCTCTTCACATTTTTGTTTATAGGATTATAATCTTTCTCGCGTAGAATATACTATAGACACTTATTAAATGAAACTCAAGAATGTGTATTCATTAATGAACTATAGCTAATTTTGTTTTTCTCAAAGCAACATGTTTTGTATTAGTTTAAACTGATGTATAAGAGAGAGACTATAACATGTAGCAGTGGACAGAGGGCTTCCCTGGCGGCTCAATAAAGAATCTGCCTGCAATGCAGGAGGCCTGGGCTTGATCCCTGGGTCAGTAAGATTCCCCTGGAGAATGGAACTGCAACCCACTTCAATATTCTTGCCTGAAGAATGCTATGGGCAGAGGAGCCTGGTATAGTCCATGGGGTGGCAAAGAGTTAGACACATCAGAGCAGCCAACACCACACCACACATAACTGGAAGGGGCCGTGGTCTGAACTCTTTCGTAGCACGCAGTCTAGACAGTGTGTTTCAAATGTCACCGGAGAGACAAGCTTTAATTTGAATGTGTACTTTAATAGAATGTTCATGTACTGACAACAATAAAATCAGCACTTAGAATATTCCTGCAGATATAAAAATGAGATGTTACATTTTTACAGAAGTATAGGTATAAGCAGGAACATGTCAGCTTCTTTGACTTTGAGCTGTTATTTCCTCGGCAGTTATGTGTGCTGTGGCTGTAAATATCCTCGTATAACGTCTTTGGGTATGCATGGGCAAGCAAAGCTCTAAGGTATGTGCTAGAATAGGACGTTCTGAGTCTTAAGGTTTGTGCGTGGATTGAGGATGTGTATATGAAAATTAAAACTTGAAGCCCTTATACAAAGAATGTTATTTGGGGCTAGACAGTGCTTTCTTTAAAAGACCCAGAAGTCTCTTATGCTTGCAGTATTTGTACAAGTAGTATTGTAGCTATGCATCAGTTCCACGGACACGTAACTATTTGGGTGGTTCTGTGAAATTCCTGGTTTGCTGAAACAATCAATTAATCATGTTATCCAAATCCATTAGCTAGAAGAGGAAGCAAAGCCAGAAACCCTTTTGGTTATCTTAATGTGGATTAAATGTATTTATTTTAAACTTAGGAAAGAAGGATTGAAATTAGAGGACTCATCCAAGGCAAAGATGACCTATTTTACTCCCCTTTCCATGCCCTGTTCAAGCCATTCAAATTATTTTTTAGAGATATTGAATGTTCACACCAAAAACTGAAGATTGCAATTATAGTTTTAGATATAAGGAGGCAGAAAAACATGCAGAAAATTATTAGATAGCAAGATGTTTTATGGTGTAAAAATGCACATAAATGGAATTAAGCGTTTTTAAGTGTATAGTTCAGTGGCTTCAAATACATTCACATTGTCGTGCATTATCCCCACCTTCCATCTTCAGAAAACTTCTTCATCTCCCTAAACTGAAACTCTACACTCATTAAACAAAAGCTCCCTCTCCCCTGCCATCCCCCATCCCAGTGGCTGGCAGCCACCCTTCTACTTGCTGTCTCTGTAAATTTTCCAGGTGGCTCAGTGATAAAGAATCCGCCTGCCAATGCAGGAGACCCAAGAGACGCAGGTTTGATCCCTGGGTTAGCAAGATCCTTTGGAGAAGGAAATGGCAACCCACTCCAGGATTCTTGCCTGGAGAATCCTATGGACAGAGGAGCCTGGTGGCCTACAGTCCATGGGGTTGCAAAGAGTCAGACACGACTGAAGTGACTTAGCATGCACGCAGCAGAGCACTTAAGTAGAATCGAGGTATGTGTCCTTTGGTGGCTGGTGCGTTTCCCTTAGAATAGTGTCTTCAAGGTTCATTCATGATGTGGCAGGACTTTCCCTGTCTTTAAACCCGAATAGTGTTTCGTTGTGTGTACAGAACCACATTTTGTTAATCCGTTGATGGACAGTAGGTTGTGTCCACCATTGGATTCTTGTCAGTGATGCTCCTTTGTATATGAGTATACCTGCAGCTTTCAGTTTTCTTTAGGTGGGAAGATTTTTAAGAGCTCCTATGAATCAGTATCCTCAGCAACTGCTCCTCTAGGTGTTAAATGAAAACTCTGAGGATACATCTTTAGACGGAAGGAAGGATAGAGGAAATCAGCTTTTATACGTTTTAATTTTACAATATTTTTCTGTTATTTGAATGTATTCATTTCTTCTAGGAATAAAGATTAGATGTTGATATAATATCCAAGTTGCTTCACTCCAACTTCAATATTATGAAATTGCTTGAGTATTTTAACTGTAGGTGTAAAGCTGATACTTTGAAGGGCTCATTTTAAAAAGGCAGTCTTCTTCAAACTACTTCTATTAATAATAGGGCACCCTTGTGTGGAATACTACTCTTCACAACATTTTACCTTATTAATATTTACCAGAACTCCCAATGCGGTGATTGCTTGGTAAATAAATCAGTAGTGGGAAGATAGTTGGGCTTCCCAGGTGGTGAAGTGGCACAGAATCTGATTACCAAGGCAGGAGACGCAAGGCACATGGGTTGAATCCCTGGGTTGGGAAGATGCCCAGAAGAAGGGAATGGACACCCAATCCAGTATTCCTGCCTGGAAAACTCCATAGACAGAGGATCCTGGTGAGCTACCGTCCTGGGGTCACACAGAGTCGGACATGACCAAGCAGCTGAGCACAGACGTACACACGGGTGATAGACAGATAACCAGTCAGTCCGGCTCCACCCTTTCATACCTGTTTCACAGAAGATGAAACTGAAATTTTGAGAGGTTAAGTGTTCAAAGTCCTTCAATTAAAACGTAGCAAAGAGAGCAGGGAACTCTGCTCAACGTTACGTGGCATCCTGGACGGGAGGGGAGTCTGGGGGAAAATGGATACGTGCACATGTATGGCTGAGTTGCTTTGCCTTGCACCTGAAACCATCGCAACGTTGTTAACTGGCTACCAGTTCAGTTCAGTGCACTCAGTAATATACTCAAATATAAAATAAAAAGTTGTTTTTAAAAAAATCAGCCAAGTCAAAAATCAAACTCAGGTCTCCCTGGTACCAAAGTCCTTTTAACTGTGACGGATCCTGCCCTCCCTCAGCTAACCAAATCCTCACCCAAACACCCTGAGATCTACTGGGGAGTTGGCAGCCGTCCATTTTCTCTGGTGGAATAGAGCTTTGAGACGTTAAATCATTTGATTAAGATTTCATAGCTGATAGACACTAGAGCAAAAACTCAGGTCTTCTGGGTCCTTTTGAACCTATGCAGCCCATGGATGTCATTGGTTTTTGTTGAAGTTAACATACTGTGTATTTCCCTGAAAGATAAAATCTAAACTCTCTACATTGAATGTATATTTTCCAAAATAAGTGAAGTATGAAGCTTGCCCGGTACTATGGTTCTTTTATCAAGAGAACAAGTCTCGTATTTTAGATTTGTTGAGTTTGAACTCACATCTCCATCACCTGGACCTTAATCTCTTTACACTTAGGACAATTTATTGCAGAAGTTTTCTTTAAATATGAGCTTAGAGCACACGCATGCTTTTGTAGTATTAAAGGCATTTTTAAGCTTAGATACAGCTTTTGCTAGTCCTGACCTGATAAGGTAAGATTGCATGGGTGCTTTAGATCTGAATCCCCAAGGGGGTGCCACCTCTGCTGGTCTTTATAAGTCGCTCCCAATAATAGGGCTTTTTAGTGGATTCCAGCAGGCTAATCATCTATCCACAGAAAAATGCAGCGCTCATCACTAGACATGCTTGTAATTTAGCCAACTTTGAAAACTTTAGTGCAGAAAAATGTCACGTGTGTATCAACACACAGGGGGAAATCCCCTAAAGGTACCTGCTCGTTATACTTTGGATTAACCCAGTTTATGTCAAAGAACTGGGCTGCTAATTCCTGGCACTCGTATGCAGATGAACAGGTACAAATGTGATTAATTAAACTTTTATTTCTAAAACTTTCACCCTCTAGTCCCTTCAACAAAATATCTTTGCCCCTTTTAGTGTAATGTCTTTCCAAAAAGAAAGGGGAGAAAAGCACATTAAATACTAAAATGCATAGCTTAAAAAAAAATGAGGTGCTTTGAAAAAATTACCTTCCTAGGTTCATGCTAAAAAAAAAAAAGGAAAATCATATCCTCTTATTACAAGTGTATTTATTATCACCTCTCCCGCTGTGGGAATTCATTTCCACCTAGAGAGCCCTGAACACTTTCAAATGGAATGTCCTGTAAATATCAATTAAGTCCATCTAGTCTAATGTGTCATTTAAGGTTCTTGTGTTTCCTTATTAATTTTCTGTCTGGATGATCTGTCCATTAGTGTAAGTGGGGCGTTAAAGAGCCCGCCATCACTGTGTTAACTCTCGATTTCCGCTCTCGTGGCTGTTAGCATCTGCCTCGTGGACTGGGGCGCTCCTGTGCTGGGTGCATGAAAGTTCACAGCTGTCATATCCTCTTCTTGGGTTGGTCCCTTGATCATTATGCAGTGTTCTTCCCTGACGTTTACCATGGTCTTTATTTTTAAGTCTGTTTTGTCTGATATGATTATTATCACTCTTGCTTTCTTTTGATTTCCTTTTGCCTCACTTTCCGTCTGTATGTGTCTGTTGGACTGAAGGGGGTCTCTTGTAGACAGTATGTTTGGGAGACCCCTCTATTCTAATCCCCATGTAAAGCCTGTGCTCCAACAGACTCCCACCCACACCCATATGGTCCCTCTTTCCTGGAGTATGAATTATTAAGTAAACTTGCTTTTCTGCAACTGATTTCACTCACTCATTTCAATTTTGTTAGCATAATACAGAACAGAGCTTAATCATTGCTTAAACCTAAAATAAAGGAAGTGAAAAATATTTTATTGGTAAAATAAAGGTGATAATATTAACAAAATATTTTCAGATACATGCAAAATAGAACTCACTAGAGAAAAATAGAAACATACCTATCATTTGAATATGTTTAAAAATCTTAGTTTAAAAATCTAAGCATCTTGACATATTAGGATAACATAATTTCATTTCCAAGGAAGAATGGTTATTTTTCTTCACTTTCCCCTTTTAAATTAATAAAATTTGTTTTTGCAGCAATGCATTAATTAATCACAGGTTTTTTCTTCCCTTACAAAGTTGAAATAGTTGTCTCTCAGATACCCACTTTACTGAAAAACATCTGCCATTTACTGCTGATATAACCATTTATATTTGAAAAGGGTGCATTCTGATTCTTAGAAGATATTTCTCCAGAGCCTGTTTTCAAGTTTGTGAAGTGGCCCTTCCTTTATAACAATGCTCATCCAGACATTTCCAAATATTCATTGTTCAAAGATACACAAAGCAAGACCTGGGATGTTCTTAAAAACTTTCATCAGTTTGAAGGTAAGGCACATATTCTAAAAAATATACGAGGGCAGATGAGTAAAAGAAGGCTTTAATTTAAGAAGTCTATGAATGATAGTCATGAAGGCAGAGGGAAGAGCAATAGAGGAGAATGAGGGAGTTCGAATGTCCCTGGGCTTCCCAGATGGCACAGCGGTTAAAGAAAAAAAAAAAAACACCCACCTGCCTGTGCAGGAGACAAGAGAGGCCTGGATTCGATCCCTGGGTCAGGAAGCTCCTTGGAGAAGGAACGGCAACCCGCTCCAGAGCTCTTGCCTGGGAACTCCCGTGGACAGAGAGGCCTGGTGGGTCCATGGGGTCACAGAGAGTTGGACTTGACTGAGCAGAGCCCAGCAACAGTGTGAGTGTCATTGCTGAGGAAATAAGGGGATATAGGGTCTTCCCTGACGGTCCAGTGGTTAGGACTTGGCACATCCACTGCAGAGGGCCTGGGTTCGATCCCTGATCAGGGAACTAAAATCCAATGGACCATGAGGCTAAAAAAAACTTTTAAAATATGAAAAATACAGGAAATAAGAGGATCTAATCGGAAGGGGAAGATACAGCTTATATGCAAAATTCATGAACTTCTGAAAATAGTTCACTACTTATAGCAAGGCAATGGTACTATTTTTAAAATATATAGACATTATGTTGCCTAAGTGTTGATATGTGTGACACACACACACACACATCAAAACCATCAATGCAATAATCGCTTTGCCTCTTTGAAGCAACGACTCACACAACAAATTTGATTTTTCTAGATTCAACATACTGGTAGATGTTGCAGTCGTTTCCAGAATTTTGTCATTCTTCTTCTTTTTTTAATTTAGGATTTTAAAAGTGTGTTTTAAATTTGTTTACCTTTAATCGAAGGATGATTGCTTTACGATATTGTGTTGGTTTCTACCATACCCTAGAATGAATCAGCCATAGGTATACATATGTCCCCTCCCTCTTGCCCCTCTAGGTTGTCGCAGAGTCCGCGGATGAGTTCCCTGTATCAAGCAGCAAATTCCCACTGGCTCTCTGTTTTACAGGTTGGAGCGTATATGTTCCCATGCTACTATCCATTCTGTTTTACAGAGGCAACTCGGTTTGGCCTAAGTCAAGTGTATGGATTTCATATGAGTTGTGTATTTAGATTCGAAAGAATGAATTCATCCTGGTTTCTGGAGTATGAATTATTAGGTAAATTAAAATGGTCCATTTCAAATATGGTCCAAACCCAGAGCCTTTTCTCTTCTTTTAGACTTATCTGTTCATAAATGGATTTCTACTCAATTTTCTTAGTGCATTTTACAAGCTATCACTAGAAACTATGCTTTAATTTTTTAATTGTATTGTAGAAGTATTGTGTTACAGACTGCATGAATTATACACAAGTCTGCAGGGGTGAACACAATCTCCAGTTAAAAATGAAGGGCACACATGGGTGGCCCGATGTGTAAGTCTTCAAGAAATGCAATACTGTGTAAAAACTGGCACATCTCGGGCTATAAAGAAGCTTTCTGAGCTCTTCACACAGATGGCCGCAGCAAAGCCTGACAAGGAATGAGGGGGAGGAGTGGGGAGGCAGGCAGGGGAAAATAAGAGGTGCTGGGGGATGGGGTGGGGAAGGGCACTCAGTAGGCAGCTTTTACTGTTCCTTAACTTCTTTACCACTGAACCAACCGCTCAAAGAACTCTGCAACTGTTTTTCAAAAACATTTTTTTAAATTAAAGTTTAGTTGATTTCAGTGTTGTGTTAGTTTCTGCTGTACAGCAAAGTGACTCAGTTATACAAGCACACACAATCTATTTTATTTTCTTTTCATTATGGTTTATCCCAGGACATTGCATACAGTTCCCTGTGCTGTACAGGAGGTCCTTGTTGCCCATCCGTTCCTTATGTAATAGGTATTGCCTCTGCCAGCCCCAAACTCCAAGTCCATCCTTCCCCCACAGCCCCTCTGCCTTAGCAACAAGTCTGCTCCCTAAGTCAGAGTCTGATTCTGCTTCATAGAGAGGTTCTTCTGTGTTGTTTTTTATTTTATTTATCTTATCCCTTTAAGATTTTTTTTTAATGTGGCCCATTTTTAAAGTCTTGATTGAATTTGGTACAAATATTGGGTTTTATGGGCTTTTGGTTTTTTGGGGCCCTGAGGCATGTGGGATCCCAGCTCCTCGGGGACTGAACTCACAACCCCTGGTCCAAAAGCGCTGGACTGCCAAGGGAGTCCGTGTGTGGCACTTTAGATTCTACACACATGTGCAATTCTTCTTCAACGATTAGCTTTATCTTTCTAGAATTTGAACATTCTAGAATTTCATACTGAAATTGCTCTCTTAAGTCTTAGACTGTATATACTGTCAAATGACTTGGAGAATGAGACTCTGAGTCTGTTAACACTGTCTTCCACCTGCAGATGAGCTGCCCGCGAGTGTGGACCACATGCCTCCCGGTCTACAAGGTTCTGGCGCAGGACAGAAAGTGGATGGGAGAAAAAAGCTCTTCTAATGTTGCTTTTTAGCATCTATATGATTCTTCTAATCAATCTTTAAAGCTCTGTCTCTTTCTCACCTTGTCTTAAAGAAAGCATCTTAGGAAAAGAAACCAATTGTTGCTGAAGCTGTTTCTAATTTGAAATACATAGAACAACTCTGTGGGCTTTTTGTAGAAAGTGTCCATACATTCTGCTACTTATCAGATAGGGTCCAAACTTTCTACCAGGCTGTTCAAAGCTGTCTTCTGAGCTCAGAAACTTAGCATCTTCAAACATCCACTTTGCCTCTCTTTCTCACCATATATCCCAGTCCTACTGGTCTATACTTGAGTACCATTTTCCTAACACATAAATTGTTATGCCCTGTTAACTTCTCTTAAACATCCTTTCTCGGGGGCACGGAGGTGGGGGGAGGGATGGATTGGGAGTTTGGGGTTGACATGTTGGTGTTCAGTCACTAAGTTGTGTCCACTCTTTTGTGACCCCATGGACTGTAGCATCCCAAGTTCTTCGGTTCATGGAATTTCCCAGTCGAGAATACCGGAGTGGGTTGCCAAGCCCTTCTCCAGGGGATCTTCCCAACCCAGGGATCAAACCCCCATCTCCTGCATTGTAGGTGAATTCTTTACCACTGAGCAACCTGGGAAGCCCAAATTGACAGGCACAAACCTAAATGGGAGAAGAATTTGAAAAAAGAATAGATGCATGCATGAGTAGAACTGAATCGCCTTGTTGCACACCTGGAATTAACGTGTTATTAATCGACTGCATTCCAATATAAAAGGAAAAAGTGAAAATAAAATTTATTGAAAATGCCTTTCTCCTTGGAACTCCTCTGTCCATTTCTTTTCATGGATAAATTCTACTCGTCTCTTTATGGATTCATTTTTATTTTATTTATTTTTATATGAAATGTAGTTGATGTATAATATTAGATAGCTTACAGGGGTACAATACAAATTCCAAACTTTCAAAGGTTATATTCCATTTATAGTTATTATAAAAATAGTGGTTGCATTCCTCATGCTCTACAATACATACCTGAAGTTATTTTACACCCAGTAGCTTGTATAACCCACTACCCCCCGTATTGTGCCTCTCCCCTTCCCCGCTGGTAACCCCTCGTTTGTTCTCTGCATTTGTGAGTCTGCTTGTCTTTCTTTATATCCATTTTTTTTATTTTTTAGATTCCACATATAAATTATATCACATATGATTTCTCTTCCTCTGTCTGACTTATTTCACTTAGCATTAAGCTCTCCATCCATGTTGCTCATCCACCATGGTCTCATCCGTGTTGTCGCAAATGACAAAATTCTATTCTTTTCTATGGCTGTATATGTGTACAACTTCTTTTCTATTCATTCACCTGTTGATGGACACTTAGATTGTTCTCCTGTCTTGGATATTGTAAATAATGCTTCTAAGAACATTGGAGCTCATATGTTTTTATAAATTAGCGGGGTTTTGGGGATATTACCCGGGAACATAATAGCTGGGTTACGCGGTAGTTCTTTGAGAAACTTCCATACTGTTTTCCATAGTGGCTTCACAAATGTACCTTCCCACAAACAGTGTCTAAGTGTTCCCTTTTCTCCACGTCTTTGCCCAGATTTGTTATTTGTGTTATTTTGATGATAGTTGTTCTGATAAGTATGATGTGGTATCTCACTGTGTTTTCAATTTACATTTCCCTGATGAGTGGTGAAGCTGAACATCTTTTCATGGGCCTGTTAGCCATTGGCATTTCCTCTTTGGAAAAAATAGCTAGCTATTCAGTTCTTCTGCCCATTTTTAAATTGGATTGTTTATCTCTTTAATGGACAAGAGTTGTTCAAGACTTTCAACCCTATTTCCAGGGACTTAATGTTTAGAGAAAAGAGACCATTAAAGTGGGAAGGGATGTCAGGATTATCCAGCCCAACCTTTTCTATTTGCAGCAAAATAAACTGAGTCATGGAGAGAAATAGTGCCCCAAATCACACAGTGGTATAAAATAGCCAAGACCAACCTCTCATTCCTGGCCAAGCAATGATCGCATCAGCCTTCAATTCAGATAATCTTCAAATAAAACTTCGGGAATGCGTGTTAGACTTTCTGAATCTAAATTTAAAATTGGGACTAAAACAGATAATCCAGGAGAGTTCCTTTCTTTCCTTCTTTTCACCCCCTTTCCTGATTCCCGGTTCAGTCTTCAGTCTGCGAACCTTGTGTTCTTACCTTCAGAGAGAACCGGTGGCTCCTAGACGAGCAGAGGGCAGCAGCGGTGGAACGCAGACCGCAGCTGAGACTTTCGCTGTCGTCAGTGTGTGCCTTCACCACCCGCGTGCACCTGGGTCCTTTGGGCGGTTCCTAAGCTGCTGTGTCTCAACGTCTTCATTTGTAAACTGTGCACGCTGCTAAGTTGCTGCTAAGTCGCTTCAGCCGTGTCTGACTCTGTGTGACCCCATAGATGGCAGCCCAACAGGCTCCCCTGTCCCTAGGCTTCTCCAGGCAAGAAACTGCATAAACGTGTTTCATTCATTCAGACATGCTTAGTGGGAGCTCTCGGTTCTAGGCTCTGAGGATTTACCAGTGAACCAGGCAGATAAAAGTCCTGCTCTCCTGACCGTTCATTCTAGCGCTAGGGGACAGACGATCAGCTGGTAAACTCAGATCAGTTCAGCTCAGTCGCTCAGTCGTGTCCGACTCTTTGCAACCCCATGGACTGAGCTGATAAACTGATTTATCAAAAAAAGGGCTCTCCCGTTCCTCCACCCATAACGAGGTTGTGCCTTCTTCCTGGAGCTTTCTTTCTATAGAGGGGCAAAACCTTAGACCGTTCCCAGCATTAAGATTCCTATTGAAAAGTCACCCTTCCTGGCTCCCTACTTTAAATTTCAGGTCAACCATCGTCACAACCTGTATTGTTTTTTCTGCTCTATTTTTTTTTTTTTAATCTTTGACCCTTGGTATTAACACACCCCATCTTTACTTATTTGTCTTGTTTATGTTGCAGCTTCCTCATAAAGGATAAACTCCAAGAAGGGAGGGACGTTTGTCTGTTTTATTCTCTACTCTATCCCAAGGCTCTAGAATGCAGCTGGTATCTATCAGGAGTTCATGATCTGTTTATTAAATGACTACATTCATATCTAAAATAATGTCCTATGCTGATATTTGCAATTAAGCAAAATAGAGTAAGTTGATAGAGAAAGTAACCATGGTACTATTTTATTTTTTGTATGTGTGTATTCCAATAAAACTTTATTTATAAAAGCAAACACTGGGCTAGATTTCCCCAGTGGAGTGCAGTTTGCTGACGCCTGTTAAGCATAGATTGTGGCTTCAGACTGACCCAGACTGAGTCACAGCTCAGCTCCTGACTAGTCCTGCAAACTTGGGTACTAATTATTTTGTTAAGATATTTTTTATATGGACCATTTTTTAAAGTCTTTATTAAATTTGTTACAACATGACTTCTGTTTTGTATTTTGGGTTCTGGGCAGTGAGGCATGTAGGAACTTAGTCCCCTGACCAGGGATCAAACCCATGGCTCCTGCATTAGAGGGGAAAGGCTTAACCACTGGACCACCAGGGAAGTCCTTTGGGTACTAATTTTTAAAAGAGTGGAGAGGGAAGACCTCTCTCAGAAAGCTTTGACCTAAGACATGAATGAACCATGGGGTGACCAAAGGCCGACTGTTTGGCAGGAGAAACTGCATGTGCGAAGGCCCCGAGGTCGTCTGTGTTTGGCTCTGTTAACAGCAGGAAGGCCGTGTGCCTGAAGCGCATGGAGTCAGGAGAAGCGAGGTAGGGGCAGAGCGGCCACTCAGATAAGCCCTGACGAGGACGTGGACTCGACAGGGAGTGGCGGTTGCTGTTTAGTCACTAAGTTGTATCTGACTCTTCTGCAACCCCATGCACTCAGCCCGCCAGGCCATCAAACCCACGTCCCTGTGTGCCAGTGGATGCTTTTACTGCTGAGCCACCAGGGAAGCCATATTTTTTTTTTCTTTTGCCATTATAGGTTACTACAAGATATTAAGCATAGTTCCCTGTGTTATTCAGATTTTATTTGCCAAGTTTAAAAAGCACGTGCGAGGGCCTTCCCTGGGGGCCCAAAGCAAGGGCTGTGTGTGGGTTTGCTCCCTAGTTGGGAAGCTAAGATCCCACAGAGCCAAAAATCCAGAACATAAAGCAGAAGCGACACTGTAACAAATTCAATAAAGACTTTAAAGATGGTCCACATTAAAAAAAAAAAAAAATCTTAAAAAAAAAAAAAGTTTAAATAGCATGTGCTGTATTTAATTCCAAAAAGAGTTACAGAAATTGGTCAAAAAATTCGCATAGAGTTGGTAGAATATGTAGGTTTCTTTTTTTTGCCCAAAAGGCATGGCAATGGACATAGTGCCAGCTATACATTATGAATTTGGCTTCTTTGTCCTGAAAACATGTTCATTACTCCAGAACTTGGAGTCGGGGCTACCCTGCGTAATTGCTGTGTTACAGTTCAGGCCCCTGTACTTTTGTGGGGCTGCGTTTTCCCACTCTGTGTCACTCCATCAGCAGACAGCCAGGAGCTGCAGACAAAGGCTCTTTCTCACTTTCAGCTGTCCCCAGGCTTCCCTGGGGCCAGACTTTCTGTCCCTGGTGGGTGTGCTGAGTCCTCCTTGAGAGCAACGCCTCACTGGGGACCCCACGCTGCCCTGGGGCAGAGGACTTATCCTGGTGCTCGGCCCTACACCTAAAAGCCGTCACTGGACCCCAAAAGAGAGCTAAGAGGTCCTTGGAATATTCCCTAGAAGAAGACAACTATATCCAATATCTTGTAATAACCTACAATGGAAGAGTCTGAAAAAGAACATATATAATACATATATGTTGACTATGCCAAAGCCTTTGACTGTGTGGATCACAATAAGCTGTGGAAAATTCTGAAAGAGACGGGAATACCACCAGACCACCTGACCTGCCTCTTGAGAAATCTGTATGCAGGTCAGGAAGCAACAGTTAGAACTGGACATGGAACAATAGACTGGTTCCAAATAGGAAAAGGAGTACGCCAAGGCTGTATATTGTCACCCTGCTTATTTAACTTATATGCAGAGTACATTATGAGAAACGCTGGGCTGGAAGAAGCACAAGCTGGAATCAAGATTGCCAGGAGAAATATCAATAACCTCAGATATGCAGATGACACCACCCTTACGGCAGAAAGTGAAGAAGAACTAAAGAGCCTCTTGATGAAAGTGAAAGAGGAGAGTGAAAAAGTTGGCTTAAAGCTCAACATTCAGAAAACAAAGATCATGGCATCTGGTCCCATCACTTCATGGGAAATAGATGGGGAAACAGTGGAAACAGTGGCTGACTTTATCTTTCGGGACTCCAAAATCACTGTAGATGGTGACTGCAGCCATGAAATTAAAAGACACTTACTCCTTGGAAGGAAAGTTATGACCAACCTAGACAGCATATTAAAAAGCAGAGACATTATTTTGTCAACAAAGGTCCATCTAGTCAAAGCCATGATTTTCCCGGTAGTCATGCATGGATGTGAGAGTTGGACTCTAAAGAAAGCTGAGCACCAAAGAATTGATGCTTTTCCACTGTGGTGATGGAGAAGATTCTTGAGAGTCCCTTGGACTGCAAGGAGATCAGTCCTGGGTGTTCATTGGAAGGGCTGATGTTGAAGCTGAAACTCCAATACTTTGGCCACCTGACATGAGTTTGGGTAAACTCCAGGAGTTGGTGAAGGACAGGGAGGCCTGGTGTGCTGCGGTTCATGGGGTCGCAGAGTCAGACACGACTGAGCGACTGAACTGAACTGGTATGTATATACAATATACAATATGGTCATACCGCATTGTATATACAACACATATATAAATGTATTATATAAGGATATAGCAGCACGCCAGGCTTCCTTGTCCTCCACCACCTCCCCGAGTTTGCTAAAATTCATCTCCATTGGGTCTGTAATGTTTTCTGACTGAGCCACCGTGCTCTAAACCTGAAACTAACACAGTATTGTAAATCAACTCTATTTCAGTTAGAAAGAAAGCAAAGGAAACAAAGACGTGACCCCACCCGTCAGGCACAGGTTACATCTGCTCCTTCTAAGCCAAGCCCCAGAGTGCTGAGCCTTCTCCCTCACAGGAGCCTGAAGTGAAGGGGCAGCGCTCAGGGACCCTGGCCAGCTCCAGCCTGGGCAGCATGAAGGCTCAGCAGCCGCCCCCTTGCAACTGGCTCTGAGTTGTCATCAATTCAAATGAATTCAATTCAAATGAATGGAAAATGATTTTTAATTTGGTTATTGCTCCTTTAGAATTAAAAAAAAAAGTATTCTATCAGACCTCTTCGAAAGATCTTCCTTTTACTTCATAAAATGATGCAGGAAAATTGCTTTCAGTGAATTATGCATTAAAATAAACAAACCAACTTTCTTGGCACCTAGTACTTAATGTATTAGGGAAATCGACTCCTCAGTCTTCTTCAGTTCAGTTCAGTTCAGTTCAGTCGCTCAGTCGTGTCCGACTCTTTGTGACTCCATGGACTGCAGCACGCCAAGCCTTCCTGTCCATCACCAACTCCCAGAGTTCACTCAGACTCATGTCCATCCAGTCAGTGATGCCATCCACAAGGATCAAAAGTTAAAAAAAAAACAAAAACAGTGCATGAACTTGCTGACGGAGTCTTCTGGCCGTTGTGGGCCCCAGATGGGCCAGGACTCTTCACGAGTGAGTGCAGGGACCGAGGACGCTTCTGCTGTTGAGGAGGCAGATTCCGTACAGCAATGGGTTCTGGGATCTAGTGCCTGATGGTCTGAGGTAAAGTTGATAATAATAACAGAAATAAAGTGTACGATAAGTGTACGTACCTAAATCAGCCCCAAACCAGCCCCCACGCCAGGCCTTATAAAAATTGTCTCCAGGAAACCCTTCCTGGTGCTAGAAATGTTGCAGACTGCTGCTCTAAAGAGCTATAGACTGTTGCAATGAGCTTTGCTGCTGGTCAGACAAGACTTCAAATATTTGTTTTATCTCATTTTTATGGACTTTCTCATCCTCATCCTTCATTTCTCAAGACATTTAGAAGAGTTCTATAATTTAAGAATCCAGTGATCTATACACTGATGTACACAGATTAGTTTGGAGGTAACCGTAAAGCGTCTGGCTACAATGTGGGAGACCCGGGTTCGATCCCCTGGGTTGGGGAGATCCCCTGGAGAAGGAAATGGCAACCCACTCCAGTATTCTTGCCTGGAAAATCCCATGGATGGTGCCTGATAGGCTACAGTCCATGGGGTCACAAAGAGTCAGACACGACTGAGCAACTTCACTTCACTTCACTTCAAAAGGCAAGAGGGAAAACCATAAACAGCAAAATTCAAAGTTGTGTAGTAGTTACGCCATAGCCTAAACGTCTATATTAATAACAAATGTTGGTAAATATCTCTCCCAATGTATTGTTAAGTATCTCTCACATGGATCAGATAACATGAGCTTCTAACTTTTTGAATATCAATTCAATATGGTAAGATAAATTGAAATAATTTAATTTTAAGGTCAAACGTATAATCCTGCAGATAATGTTTTGTTCTGTTTCCAAATTATGTTTCCCCCTTTACCTTTCTAGTAGTGAAAAATAAGGTAGCTATTTTTGGAGAAGGAGGAGGAAGAGGGGAAAAAATGGAAGGAAAAGGGAAGGAGAAAAGGGTGGGGAGAGGGGAGCAGAGGAATAAGGAAGAAAAAGTATTCAGGGATTTAAGAGTTAGATTGAAAGTTTTTTATTTATTGCAAAACAGAAAGCATTCCACTCCTTTTGCAGGGAAAAATAGCAAAGAAGAAAAATTCATTAAGCCTCCTTGCCCTTCAAAAGCAAAATGAATGGAGGTTGATGCTTGATGACATTTTGAGATCAGATATATTTGCCAGTGGCTTTGGCAAGACAGGCCGAGGGTTGCTGGGGGCGGATGAGCGGTTGGCTGTCCCCATGGCAACAGTGTGACGGCATTGATGGGAAGGCACAGCGATGCTCGAGGTTCTTAAATGTATTTTTCAAAAACAAAAAATAAAGGAGATTAAAAACAATTCAAATGGAAGATGAGTGATGTTCTAATTAAAGATATGGAACTCTAGGTGCTACCTTTTGGC
The DNA here is from genome assembly GCF_001704415.2 of Capra hircus. Taxonomy (NCBI): domain Eukaryota; kingdom Metazoa; phylum Chordata; class Mammalia; order Artiodactyla; family Bovidae; genus Capra; species Capra hircus. The sequence continues at coordinate 76,343,323 of NC_030823.1, read as the reverse complement.
TGAAACAAGATAAAAAATAAACTCGTATAATAAATCAAAAATAGAGCAAGGAGTTGAGCAATAATGACCATCCTGAGAGGTAGAAAAGATGTACATGGAGCTCATGAGCTTCCTGGAGCACCTGAGAGGAGGAAACGATGGCTGGACATGGTCCCCGGTTGGGACTGGGGATTGACTCCTGGCTCTGGCTCTGTAGTTTTATTGGATTTCAGGCAAAGTTGCTTAAATTTTCTAAGCAGTCATTTCCTCTTTTATGAGATGAAATGATGTGATGAAACTTCATGCAGAAAAAGTCCAAAAAGTTGGAGGTTTGACTCATCTATTTTGATAGGAAATGTAATCTTCGAATAGTCTTTATAATAAAACAAACAGAAAAAGCTTCAATCATTTGTCAGCATCACTCCATGAAATTATCAGCAATTTTAGGGTCATTTCTTAAGATTTCTCATGAGAGAGTGTGAAAAGTGAGAGTGTTAGCTGCTCTTTGTGCAAAGCTCCTCCATCCATGGAATTCTCCAGGCAAGAATACAGGAGTGGGTTACCATTTCCCCCTTCAATGGATCTTCCCAATCCAGGTATCAAACCCAAATCTCCCACACTTGTAGGTGGATTCTTTACCATCTGAGCCACGAGGAAAGCCCCTTTAAGGGTTTATGTGAGTATTTTTAGCTACACTGAGAATGATCCTAATTTATGCTCATTTTTAGCCAATAATCTATATTCAAAGAAGCAGTGCAGTGCTCTCTCTTTACTTATAGTATAATATATATTCTATTTGGTATCAGCTCTTCACATTGATATTCTCTGTAATGAAACCATAGGCTTTCATAATTTTAAATTTCACAAAGGAAAACAAAGATAAAATAATGTAGAGTTTTTTTGTCTTTTTTTTTGTTTGTTTGTTTGGGTTTGGTTTTCCTTTTTATTTTTTAAGATACTCCTGCTGGTAGAAGGATACCATGCCCATTTAGAAATCTTTCCTTTTTCCTTCCTCCATCCCTCCCTCTTCTTCCCTCCCTCACCCATCCTTTCTCTCCTTTCTTTATCGTGTTATTCTATGAAGAAAAAATTTTAAGCATGGGTCGTTTTAGATGGAAAAATATTTTCTTGATTTATATTTGGGGTTTTGATGTGCAGTTGCTAAATTAGCAATGGAAGTCATTTGGTTTTCGTGTTTGCTCCCAAATCTAAGGGAGGAAAGATGGGTTGATCCTGTTTGGAATTTTAACTTCAGAGCCCTAAAGACCTTGCTTATGTTTCCAAGGCTTTGTAAGGACAACCTGACAATACTCTGCTGAGAACCGCAAAGCAAGCTAGGGAGCCACAGAGTCAGAAGACGGATGCAGCCTCTCCCTTCGGTCATCTTCCGGCTGAAAGATATTGGAAAACAGCTCTGGCTTATATTTTTGTGTATCAATCTCTGACATCTCTAAAACTATAAAAAAAAAAAAAAAAAACAAGGGGGGAGTGTTGAGCAAATATTCCCCAAGACATGTGTGAAAGCATGAAAATAAGTCGACTTAAAGCAAATCACCAATCTTTAGTCACTCGGATGTTTCTTCAAATAGAAACGTTCTGTTGCTCTTGGAATAGCTATAAGAGCTCAATCTTAGGCAGTATCATCAAGTGTAGAAGTTTGGATTAAATTTATTCTTCTTCTCCCACCCCCACCATCCCATGGACACACACAAACTGTCCTGAAGGAGAAATGTCATGTTTTGGAAAGAGATACTATTTACGAGTCTGTAAATATACTGAATTTTAGGGGACATCTGTTTTGAATTTCTCAGTATACTATGCATATTTTTATCCCACTATTTCTCCCAAAGTATTCCAGACTCGTGATAATGGGTATACAGCTAATTTTAAAATTTTACTGTCCACTTCAATAATGTATATTTAGTGACCACAGAGGTTTGCAAAAATTGTACTTTCAATATAAGATTGGTTTTAGCTAAAGTAAAAAGTTATATTTAACGGCAGCAGGGAAATTGAGCCCTTTGCCATTCTTTCTGCCATATGCCACAAGCTATTTCCCATAACAGAAAGGAAACTTACTCTTTCATATCTTTTGCCTCCAAGGGACATTTTTAGCTTTTTTATACCAACTTTTTATCCCAGGAAATGATGATATTTCTCTGCACTGCCCTCACATGTTTTCAGTATGGTGTGGGGAAACTGGTAACTTAACAGTTCTCATTGAAAGGTCTTTCATAGAGTTAATTTTATTAATTAGAATTAGTCATATAGTTTGGGTGCATAGAATTGAACTTTCACAGTTTCTTTGAAGTCAGTATAAGTTAGCAAGATTTTGTATCTTTGAGGTGATTCCCTGGTGGCTTAGAGGGTAAAACATCTACCTGCAATGCAGGAGACCTGGGTTCAATCCCTGGGTCGGGAAGATCCCTTGGAGAGGGAAATGGCAACCCACTCCAGTAGTCTTGCCTGGAGAATCCCAGGGACAGAGGAGCCTGGCCGGCTACAGTCCACGGGGCCACAAAGAATCGGACATGACGGAGTGACTTCACTTAACATAACTGGACAGAATACTGAGTTGAAAATGTGAAAGAAACTATGTTTAAGGGATCATTTAGGTCAAAAACACCATTTAGTAAAAACCATTTTTGCTACCCTAAAATAGCAAGAAGAATTGGGAGAATTTTTTTGACAAGTTATTGCCAAAATTATTTTTCTTTTTTTAACCATACAATAAAAGCTGAAAGTAGACTGAAACATAGTATATTTTTATAGATTTCTTTCCAAATAACAGATTTTTCTCTGTAAATATCCTAAAGTATGCCATTCCTGTGATATAAAGGATGAGGTATGGGGAGAAACTAATTGGATTGCTCAAATTAGTCAACGTTTGAAACTATTTGGGGAATGCTTTAGCTTTTTAGGTAACTATGTAATACAATTTATTATCTTCTGTTCAGAATTTCTTCTTGTGAGCAATAAGCAGAAATCCAAAGAAAATTTTAAAAATGCACCTTTAGACGTAATATGATGACCACAGTGTGAACAGGCGTCTCAGCGAGAAAGCTTTGCTGCAAAAGGGAGTAAGAATGATAGTGTGACTGGTGTGATGATCGACTTCTTGGACGTGGACAGGAAGTGAATCTAAAGAGAAAGAAACGTCGGAGACGTGGACAGGGACTGAATGTAAAGAGAAAGAAACGTCGGAGACGTGGACAGGGACTGAATCTAAAGAGAAAAGAAACACTGGAGGGGGGGGAGACTCGAATAAACTTTCTTAAGGTATTTTTAAAGCTCTCTCTAACATTATCTTTCGGGGAAAATGTCTTCTAGCTAACATGATGTTAATAAAGAAGAAACATCTAAGAAAGCTAGAACATTTTCCCTTGAGAGCTTGGTAATTTGATAGCATCTTAACCATTACTAGGTAAGCCTTTGTATTTCTTTTGTGGAACAAATTTTCCATTTGCTGAGACTTTTTACAAATGTCAACTTTGTTAATGTGACTGATTTTTGGATTAGCGAATCCTAATATGTAATCCAAATTCCACTGGGAATTCAGAATTAATCATCTTAGAAGATGAAACTATAACCCAGGGAATCTTATCCTGATCGCTTTTTGGAATTCTCTAAATCCAACCTCACTTACTTTTTAACCTTACTTTTTAAAGATGCTGAAAGATGACAACTTTCCTCTAGTAATTCAATTTTCAAAAGAGTTGAAACATCCTTAATGTTGCAAAGTTTGGTGCCTATAACAGTTGATTGATTCACAAGGACTGGAATGAAAAGATCAATGCAAATTTTCACCTGTACTTAATGAAAATACCTCTAAGGTCATTGTGGTGGACAGAATCAGATTATCTTATTTTTATTTTTACCAGATCTTTCCTCACTGGGAAAACATTATGTGATTACAATATTTAGATTCCAGAGGGGGTGGGGGCACAAAACTCACTACAAAGGTATATTTTGACAAGAACAGAAGTAGAAAAAGTCATTTCCAAGGGGCGCTTTTGTCTAACCAGACGACATCACCTCCTTTTCTGCTCTCCCCCGTACAGTTTTTCACTAAATTAAGCTTGGAGCAGCTAAAGAATGGGCCCCGTATTATTATTCTTTCCATCATACCCTCGTCTGGAAAATAAAGATAACAGAAATGCTTTCAAAAATAAGAATATTATTGGAAGAAGTGTAAAGTCACTCAAAAAAGTTCATTTAATGGCTAGAAACATATTCATGACTATATTGTTGCTTAGTTGCTTAAATGTCATGTTTTTGGCATATGGTCAGGAGAAAATATATGGTCGGTTGCATGCAAGAGTAAAAATTCCTAATTTAATGAAACACTTTAATAAAGAGCAAACAAGAATTACCTGTCTAAAAATTGGCCCTTGGCATTGCTTGGTATCAGCGATTCTGGTGGCCAAGATCTGTGATGAGTTAAAGCCTGTTCGAAGGTTTCTGTGTTAAACTTTGGGAGGATGTTTAGCTTCTGTGACTCTGAATTTAGATTGTAGAACATCCCGAAACGTGGGGCCTCCACGGGGAAGTTAGCTGCCCCCTTCCCTGTGTTTTACATCAAGCCAGGTAAATGCAGCATGGAGGGGGTGTAGACAGTGTCTGGGGGCAGCCGGATATAGACCTGTGCCTGAGAATTAAGGAGGACACGTGTACGTATTGTGCGCTTACTGTGTTCAAGGGATTATGTCAGGTCCCCAAGCTCCATGGATGTTTGAGAAACAGTCCCGGACCTCAAGAGTCTCACTGCCTAGTGGCAAGACAGCCAAAGGCAGAGAGGCATAGGCAATGTGCCTTCACACAATGGCTGGTGTATCTATTATTTTATTTTTGAAGGTCATGTCACACAGAAAAAGATTCAATGTAGAGACGAGAATTCCACATCTCTTGGTGTACTTACCTTATGACACTTCCTATTCTCTTGTTTGAAAGTTCAGTGGGAAATATCAAATGGCCTTTAAGTCTCATAAAGAATATACAGAATCATTTATCTTGGTTCTTGTGCACTTTTGATTTTGAAACTCCTTAGCTAATAATTTGGTAACAAAAAGGTACTAAAATAGAAACTTATACATTGTATACATGCAGTGATGAAAAGGGGTTGGAGTAGGCAGTAGAATTCAATCATTGATAACTCATTCCCAATTAGTCTGTGTTTCTGAGTCTGTCAGTGGAGCACAACATTTAATGCTTTTAGAGAATAACTATCTGTCTCCATCCTATGGCTATGTTGTTGTTGTTTTAGTAATATCCGAATCTTTGTGACCCCATGAACTGCAGCACAGGCTTCCCTGTCCTTCACTATCTCCTGGAGCTTGCTCAAACTTATATCCTTTGAGTTGGTGATGCCATCCAACCATCTCATCCTCTGCCACCCCCTTCTCCTCCTGTCCTCAATCTTTCCCAGTATCAGGGTGTTTTTTTTTTTTTCCCAGTGAGTCAACTCTTCACATCACTTTGGCAAAATACTGAAGCTTCAGCATCAGTCCTTCAAATGAATATTCAGGGTTGATTTTCTTTAGGATTGACTGGTTTGATCTCCTTGCAGGCCAAGGGACTCTCAAGAGTCTTATCCAGCGCCACAGTTCCAAAGCATCAATTTTTCAGCACTCAGCCTTCTTGCCTGGTAGAATCCGCCTACAATTCATGAGACCCCAGTTTGATTCCTGGTTCAGGAAGATCTGCTGGAGAAGGGATAGGCTACCCACTCCAGTATTCTTGGGCTTCCCTGGCATCTCAGACAGTAAAGAATCCACCTGCAATGCTGGAGACCTGGGTCCCATCCTTGAGTTGAGAAGATCTCCTGAAGAAGGGAAGGGCTACCCACTCCAGTATTCTGGGCTGGAGAATTCCACGGACCACGTAGTCCATGGGGTCGCAAAGAGTCAGACAAGACTAAACGACTTTCACTTTCACTTTTTTCTCTTCTTTAGCCTTCTATATGGTCCAACATCCCTGCATGACCACTGGAAAGACCATAGCTTTGACTATCCTGTGGCTATATGATGAGTTTATTTGTACAATGGCATCTTTTCCATAAAGCTTTACAGGACTTATGGGCATGTCTATATTCTTATGCCTGAAATCCGCTGATGGCTAAGCATCCCCCATCCCCAAATCTGCATTTGTAGCTCCTTTTCCAGAAGAAATGTAACAGTATTTGCATTTGTGTACTTCTCTCATCAGGAAAAAGCATCAGCTTCATGGCTGGAATGCTGCAGCTGCTCACCAGCCTCCAGGCAACACTAAAAACTAGTTTTAAGACAGGAAACCAGGAAGAGTGTTGTATTTAATTGGAGTTTCAGAGAGGATATAAAAAAAAAGCACCACCATTGACTTTGATCCGAGATTATCAGGTTAATACCCTCACTGATTAAAAACTGTTAACTCTAGAGCTCTCATGAATAGTAAATAACCAGTTGTTGAAAATAGTCCTACAAATGTGTCATTTTGTCAGTTGCCTTCTGCATTAATCTCTAATAGCCATTTATGAGTAATACAGGAGAGAGGCTGCTTGTTAATTAAGTCCAAAAGGAATAACTCTGAAAAATATGATAAAGTTATCGCATATCTTTGCCAGAAGCAAGCTGCTCTCTCCCTGGATTGATTAGTAGTGGTGAGGAGTCCTTACAGGGTTGTCCACAGCGACGTCATAAAGATCACTTAAATCATAATTTTCTACTAGTACCTACTACCATTAAAGATGGTTTACCTCCATCTCACATCGATTTTGAATTATCATCCGGTCCTTTTTGAATATTTAAGTCATTTGATTTCTTTTTGTAAGATATATTAATATGAAAGGAAAGCAACTCAGCAGTCAAGAGTTTAAAATGTGGATGAAAGGAAACTTTTTTCTTTCTTCTTTCTCTCCTTTGTCTCTGTCGGTCTCTCTGGAAACATTTTAATATATAATAATTTGGCGTAACTGTGTTTGGAGGAGAAACAGTTATAATGAATATAATGAGTCATTTAAAATTGTTAAAATATCTGGGTTATTGCTACATATTTAATAAGGAACATTCTTGGAATGGTACAAACATAAAGTAATATCTGAATGAAGTCTTCTGCCTTTTCTCTCCTCAATTACGATTTCAATGAATCGAGTTGCCACATGGTCCTATTGTTCAAGGAACAAGCTGATCTATTAATATTTCTTTTAAAAGTACTGTGAATTGTTAACTAAATATTGGGGTTTTGCCTATTTGTTCTCTTAAAATGTAGAATGGAGGAAATATTAAGGCCTATAAATTTATTCTGTTTGATGGAAATAAAAAAGAATAAAAGTATAAAAACCATAGAATATCAAGTCTAGAAGAGGTCATTAATATAATTCTTTGGACAATTAATCCAAATGTGTCATCCGGGATCTATTTGAGGAACAACTGTGCTAAAGTATTTCATTTTCATAACATGTATTGAGCGACGTGATAGTTAATTTTAATGGACTTGACTTTTGGTTAGAATCCTTTCTTGGCACGCAAGTGACCTGTAGAGAAACCTGCTGGTCATTATTAGGAAAGGTTCTTGCCTGTCCAAGCCTCCTTTAGACTTTTCTTTCTTAAGGGTAAATTCATATAAAAGTGATTTTAGAGAACTGCCTGACAATCCAGAGGGTAGTACTTGCCATCTCTACCCCCTCAAAAAAAGTGATTTTGATGTAGTAACCCAAAAGCTGTGTAATGCATATTGGAACTTCATATGAAACACCTTTATAAACTGCCGTATTTTCTGAATATAGTATTTTATATACTATTACAGCCACAAGAAGTAATCTTTTAATAGAGATACAGCTTGTACTCAAAGTTTATCCAGTTCTGCTGACCTCATCTATTTTAAAATTTCTCTGTGGAATGACCCCTAGAAAATGATTATACACTACTTTTCCATCATAAATTCTGTTTTATAATTCCCATGGATCGTTTTTGTTTACTATTTTCATTTCCCTTTTACCTTCCTGACCATCCAAAGTTTTTTGTTGTTTTGTTTTTTACTGCAGAGTTAGCGCTTACTAAAAACTCATGGGAAATAAAATTGTATTATATACATTGTTTCACACAGGTTGATGTAAAAAACACTTGGTATCCTGTTGAATGAAAGAACAGAACAGATGCTTGTATAATATATGAAGCCAGAAATACATTCACAATATCTTCCAAAAATAGTAAGGCATTCTAATAACACAGTTCATGAGGAATGAAGTCAGAAAGCTTGGGAGAGTCGAGGTTGTAGACTATACTTTGAATGAAGCATGGACGGTTTGAAAAATTTTATCCATATTCTAAATATCTGGTTGTAATCACTAAATTTATGATTTAACAATATAATTGTAAAGTAGTATTTGATTGTTTTAAATGAAAAAAAAAACTAGCATGTGTTAGTTTGGATTATGCATATCTGATCTCTTCCACTGACAAGTTTTAAACATATATAAGCAAGAGGTCTACCTCTTTTCAAAAACTAGATGGTTTTCTAGCAAAATACTTACTTTCTGTAGAACAATATTGCTCTTAATTCTCCAAGATTAATTTATTGGATTAATAATAAACCAGGATAAGACAAGTTGAGCTGCTATCATGGTAGTGTTCTGTGGGGGTTAATTTTTTAATTATTTTGAATAATGGTCAATGTATTTCTCCTTTCCAAACTGAAGGAGGCATCAACCATTCCTGCAAAGTCTCAGAACACAAGCATTATATTTCTTTGTTAAAAATAAACACTGCTGAACATGGCCTTGGCACAGTTTGTCAAAGTCACGATGGCTATACTATTGACATAATGGTTCATCATTATGAAAAAAAAAAAAAAAACAACCCTAGTTTCAACCATGATTTTAATCTTTTCACTGTATTCCATTCACACCAAACTCAACACCATCCTTGTGTCTTTTCCTGTCAAAAAGGTTTTATTCTCGTTTTAAAAATGTACTTGTTTGTTGGTTCTTTGAATAATTAATTCTTCATAGAGGAATAGTTTTGATAGCTCAGTATAACTACAAAATGATTTTTGGAAAAATGTGGTATTGTATGTATCTTCTTTCCTTTCTCTGCTTCAGGAAGAAGTCTAAATTTCAGAGCAAAGAAACACTGACATATTTTTCCCAGCAGACAAACTTGGAAACATCAAAAAAAAAAAAAAAAAGATTTGATAACTGTTTAAATATACAATAATACTGAAACACAGGTCTAATTATATGTAAAACCCATGACATACTTTCTTGATTGAAAATGATTTCTGACAGCAACTCAAGGACAAGAAACTGTTTTGAAAGGTGATCAGGAAAAGCCATCTTGACTGTGTTAATTGATGATGAAGATAAAGATGCTTTAGGTTAATGAGGCAGGAGTGTTTGAGATGAAGGATAACTTTTAAGTCAACCCCCATCCTTCTGAGAACCACCTGTCTTGGAAGAGCCAGTCAGTACCGCCTACCAGGTAAGAAAGCAACACAGCAGAGGGCTGACCTTACTGGGAATGTTATTGTGCTGGTCTTTAAAGAATGATGTATTTGGAGGCTACTCAGAAAAAAAAAATCTAACATTTCTCTTTTTTCAGTCTTGGAAGTAGGAAAGCAGCAGTTTGTGAAGCATTAAAACATTAGGAGACATGTTTGAATCTCTATCCCTTAAATAATGCGTGTCACACCTGCCCTTGCAGAATATCTATTATAAAGGGTTGTTTAGCAATAAAGTGAATTGGTGGCTGTGACAGGGATTTTGTGTAACCGCGGTGGTGAGTGGCAGATCCCAGAACAGAGGCCCAACTCTTCTACTTTCTAGTTATTCTGTTGTGTTTCCCAATGAGGTACATCTTTTAAATTGCTGAAGTTCACATGCAGAGAAAACTGTCAGACATATACACATAGTTTGCATAAAAAACATTTTTAATCCAACCTGTGATGATAAATGGTTAATATAAGGGAAGTAAGATAAGCACAAAAAATCAATGTCTAGATTTTTATTAGAAGTGATGTTCGTTCGGGGGTTACGCTGGTTCTTGCTTCCTTAACCTTCTCTACTAGATTAAAACTCTGTAAATATTTGGGGTAGTGTGTGGCTTTTAAACAGGCGACCCATAAATGTATCTGTGAATACTACCAAACACAGACATCACAAATCTTTCCAGAGAATACAAATTTCTTTTAAAATGATAGAGACTCCAAAAGTGTCCATTTGACTGATTTGCCTGTGGAAAAATATTTTTCAGTGACTTAAAGTATATTTTGGAACATGTACCCCAGCAGTTTGCAGCCTCTTTGGCACCAGAGACCAGTTTCATGGAAGACAATTTTTCCATGGACCAGGAGTTGGGGGAAATGGTTTCGGGATGATTCAAGTACGTTACATTTACTGTGCATTTCATTTCTATTATTACATCGGCTCCACTTCAGACCATCAGGCATTCGATCTGAGGTTGGGGGCCCCTGATACATACAATATGGGTTTCATATGTAAAAATTCGGCTCATACACACATTAAGCATCAATCGTTTTTTTGTCATTACTGGTAACTTTGCCAAATAGTACAAAGGTTGTGCTAGAAATGAATCTCTTCTCCAAAAAAAAAATTCGTAAGGACATTTTACAAAGTGAGTAGTATGGGATCATTTCCATAGTTTATTGGGAGAGAAAAACCAGGAATGTTTCAGGCCCTTTGCCGTCAGCAGGAGGAAGGGTTATCGGTAATTACGAGGCTGTTGGAAAACAAAATTATAGGCCCCTCCGGGGTGTCAGCGTTTCAATAGTAAAAGCTTGTCTAATCGGAGCCAAGCTTTGGCATGACTTGCCCTGCTTTTTCTGCTTCCCCAGTGAAGAACCATGTCCAAGTATTCAGCTTGGCTCTCTCTGCATTGACTCAGGCGCTGATGCTTTGAAGCTTCCACTCTTTCTATTGAAGTAGCCAGAAGCCCCAATAATTACAATGATAATTGCCCAGAATGAGCATCCATAATAGGCGGTGTAATTGGTAAGGTGAAAGTGCCAGTGCTGAAACACTTCAGGAGATTTCATACCTGAAAGAGAGAAAGAAACCCTCTGAGAGAATGGAAATGGACTCAAGGAAGGGGTCGGGGGCTGCCAAACACCAGGTAAGGGGCATCCCAGGTATTGCAGGCTTCAGAGAGCCTGAGGCGAGGGGAGCAGACAGCAGTGGCTGCTTTTCTAAGGCAACATTTCTTGCTCTTTCTATTTTGAAAAGATTCGTTTCCACGAACAGAAAATAAAGCTGATTAAACCATAAATATGCATGAGCAGAAGCTGCCCCTAAAGTGTTGAGATGAAGTAGCAGGAAGGAGAAGACCTGTGCGGTAGGAGAGTGTGCCTCCATGCTGCTGGTCCAGCTCAGAGCCTGGTGCTCAATGTAGGTCAAGGCGTCAGGCGGGGGGAAGGACCACAGGATGACATTGGGATGCTCTATTTCACACACTTGCCCTCTGGAAGGACTGGCGGAGGCAGTCACTTAAATTAAGCACAGGTCATCAGACAAAATATATAATCTATTCCTAAAGCAGACAACTCGAGCATTCCAAATCCCCGTGGCCTTTTACCGGGGCTCATCACGCTGCCTCCCCGTGTCACTCTGTCAGTTCATGTTAGGGCTGGCTGTGTTTAAAAGTGATATTTCATGTATCCTGTGACCCTCTCGCTCAAAGCAAAGAAATGGCTTTGGTTTATTTATGACCTACTAACCTTAAGGAAAACTGAAATACTTAATGTTCTCACAAGCTTAGGGATGGAGAAATAAAAGCGAAAATAAATCTGGCTTTGATACAAATTGTTCGTATTCTCCCCACACGACCCTCCAAAATGATGGGAACATGGAGAGGGAGATATTTGTCCATAAATGGCCTATGTCTTGTGGCTCTTTTTCATTCAAGGAAAACTATGCAAAAACTCAGATTGCTGCCATCTGCTTAGAATTCTGGAATTGTGACACTGTGTTCCCCCAAAGAGACACTGTACGCTTTCTTGCAGAAAATGTAAAACCTTGGTTCTGTCAAATCTCAGTGCTTTAGAGATAAATATTTTACAGCCAAGATTAAGTCGTGAAAATAAAGACGTGGAAAACATAGGAGTAGAAGATACTAGTAATTGAAAGCCATGCTTGAAGCAGTGGAAAACTAAGCTGAATCAGCAAGTAAAGCAAAGTATGGAGCAAAAACATGGGCGAATATAGGCCTCAAAAGTTTATTTTCTTTTCTGGCACTAGGGTACCTGCAAGCAAGAACAAGATTCTATTTTCCAGTGGTGGAAATGTAAACTGCTCTGAGAGGAGGCACCATCTTCAACAAAGTATAACTAATCATGTATCCCATTTAGTCCATGGAAGAAGAAAGAATTAATTACTGAATTTACCACTGCTATTTTATGTGTAAATGAAATTTAGTTGAATTTCTTTTTGTTATAAGTGAACCATTTTTATATTTAAGAATTTTAAGTTAATTATATTCTGCTAAGGACTGCTAGGAAAATATGCTGGAAAGTGAAGAAAAACAAGGTTATGTGTTGCAATTAATTCTAACTGCCCTAGAGCTTTGCTTATTAGTAGGCCAATGCATGTTTTATGTTCATGCAAAATACACAATTTAGAGCCTTTTTTTTTTTCAGAGCATCCCTATTATACAAATGTTAGCAGATGTACCCAGAGATAAAGAGGCGTGATTAAAAATGGTTACATATTGACCTGACGCTAATATCACCATGTTCAGGCAACAGAGCGCGAGGGATACGCTTTCCTTTGTAACTGATCATGCAAACAAGTGAGCTCCCCGTCTCATGATAGTAGTCTTTCCATCTCCAGTACCTCCTGAGCACGCACACCCTCCTCAGCAGTTTCATTCTGTAGGGAGAGTGTACTTATTTCAAAAGAATGAAACGTGACGAAGTTCAGATTAGTCACTGTTTCATATTCTAGGATTATGTGTTGCCTCAATGTGAACTCCCGAGAGATCACTAAACTCTCTGCCTTGAAAAAAAAATTGTCTGGAAGGTATGAAGCAATTGATGGCTTTGAAATATTCTGACTGTGTAAGATATTGGATTGTACACAGGTTGAGAGGACCTGTTCCACTTACATTCCAAGAGCGACGGTCTTAATTGAATAGACTGTGATCACCTTCAAAGTAGGAGGGCAAATTGTGCTTTGGGTCACCCATGGATAATCATAACCAAGTTGGGTGCCAGTTTGAATGTATGAAATAGGGACTTTCTCCTGTGATTTTGATATGTGCAAAATGACATTTTTTTAAAAAAATTAATGACAAAATTATTGAAAGTGGGTCTAGAAATATATTCACTGGAGTTTACAGTAATTTAAAGTATAAGTCACAAAGCCCTCTTGGAGAAAGGGGGTATGAAAAGAGCAGAAACAAATAAACAAACAAAAAAAAAAAGGTTAGGATTTTCATGTCCAAAACCTTGGAAATGAACAGCTTTTTAGCACAACTAGATTGTACCTTTCACAGTATCAATGAAATCTTTGTACCACAAGCTAAGAGAAATGTATTGAGTTGGTTTCATTTATTTTTTTGTTCAGTAGTTTTGAAATGATACTAATTTTAAAACCCTCTTTTAGAAAAATGTAAATCTATTAAATATAAAAGGATAACATTGACTAACATTAATATGATTTTAGGTAATGTAAGAAAATTCTACTTAATTTATGTAATCCAAATACATCATGTTTACCTACCATAAGCATAACCATATTTAAATTATGAGATATTGTTTTGATTTGATACCTCAAGCTACTTTGAATAACAAATTCTCCGTGTCATTAACAGTGAGATAAATTCATCCCTGTAACTAAGCCAAGAGAGGCCTTTCTTTTTTTTAGTTCAATGAAACAGATCCTTCTCTCTCACACAATGTGACGTGGAGGTCTGCCAAACTCTCGGCTGGAGGAATCACGCTTCTTCTTCCTTGTTCTTCAGAAATGGCTTAAAGTGCATAAAATGTGTGACTGCAGCTACTCTGCTCGTTTCTGTCTCCCACCCCCTCCAGATCCTCGCAGATATTGTAAGGTCAGCAGAATTCTGAGCTTCGAGGTTGCTTCAGTGAACATTCAACGCTGTCGGTGAGTTTGGAATTAAAAATCAAAACCATCGACCGTTGATTGTACCCTATGGCCAACCACCATCTCCACCCGTGGCTTCAGAAATTGCTGAAGACAGGAAACCAAAGCAGAACACACCGGGACCTTCCCTTCCTTGGGCAGAGGTTCTTTCTTAAAAGGTCACAATCAACATTCATTGCTGTCGGTGGGTTGAACTGTGTGGACAAGCTCACTGAACAATGAGTGCAACTGTGGCCCCGCATTGTGCGAGCGTGATCAAGAGTACCCCACCCTCGGAAGATGCCGCTGAAAGTAGGGAGACGGCTCTTTACGCCAGCTTTTCAGGTGGCTGAGTCCACACGACCCAATCTCAGTGGAAAAGGCACTAGTTAAACAATGCTTTGCTGCATTTCTGTATGTTATGCACAGAGCACTTTTTAAGAGAGTTAAGCTATTTCGCCCATGAAATCTGTAACACAGCTAAGCTTTCCCATCTTCATTTAGGGGTGAAAAAGAAAGCATGAAGAAGGTTATCAGCATCTTTGCCTTTGGTACCCATGCCCTGAAAGCAATAACAACACTTAAAAATATCTGTTCTCTGCATCTTTTGTTAGATTTCCTGGTCAAATTGGAACATATGTGTCAAATTTCTTCAGGCATGTCTGACTCTCTGCCACCCTGTGGACTGTAGCCCGCCAGGTTCCTCTGTCCATGGGATTCTCCAGGTGAGATTACTGGAGTGGGCTGCCATCCCTCCTCCAGGGGAGCTTCCCGACCCAGGGACCAAACCTGTGATCTTACGACACCAGCATTGGCAGGCAGGCCCTTTACCGCTGGCGTAATCATCAAGTAACTGTATCTTTCTGCTGCTCTGACTAAAAGAATACTTCCTCTTGTCATGGAATTTGCTAAAGCGAGAAGAAATATATATATATATATATATAAATAACTATAGAACTCGCAGGACACTTCTGAGGAGTCGTAGAGCAGATTAATTTCCATAATTAAATCCAACTTGCAGAGGAAATGTTACCCACATTTTTTGTTTTCCCTTCCAGGAACCTTATCTATCATTAGACTTATGACCACAGCTTATGAATTGCCTCCTGTGACATTATGGTTTGGGTTTCTTAACTAGTTTGGTGCAATGTTTTATATAGTCCAAACGTCTTTGAATTTGATGACAGCAGTTTTAAAAGTTATCATTTTTGATGATGATAATCATTCCATTATTAGCTATAGGAATAACAATATAAATACTTACAGAGCGTCTATGTGTGGAGTATCTGGAAGGCTTCAATGTTTACTTTTTAAAGTCTGTTAAATATATTATTCTTTCCATTTCTCGCCTTCCTCAATTCCACTTACATTAACTCCCACTGCAGCAGCCCATTCTTGTGCCCCTGCTCCACAGCTCATCGTGACCGTCACATGTTTCAGCACGTCCATACCTAAACTGAGAGGGTCCACTCTCTACCTATACATGTCCAGCTATTCTAGTTTCTCATTATTTTATCCCCCAAACAACTGTCTATTCTGCTGCAGTGTTTCTGGGGGAAAAAAAAATCACACAATTGTATGATTTTGTGTTTGGACGTGTTCATGGGCTTCCAAATTTCTTGGTCCCTCAACTCTGACCTTGCAGCCTCCCAGCCCCTCCTCAGGAATTATCCCAAGCCTTCGCCTTGTTCCTCAGCTGCTCCTCTCCTCTCTCTGGTTTACAGCAGGTGAGCTGACCTCTGGTCTCTGTGGAGAAGCTTTAGTCTCTCTGGCTGTCCTTCCATTTCTTCACACTTGTCTCTGAAGGCGTGGCTTCCTCCCTGTGGTGCCCTTCCTGCCTCCTCCTCATCAGGACAGGTCTTCCTCCACAATATCTCTCTCCTTTGTTACCATATTGGTTCTCATTTCAGCTCAGTTCAGTTCAGTCACTCAGTCATGTCCGACTTCTTGCGACCCCATGGACCGCAGCACGCCAGGCCTCGCTGTCCATCACCAGCTCCTGAAGTTTACTCAAACTCACTGTTTTCATCTAACAGCATGACAGAGGATGAGATGGTTGGATGGCATCACCGACTCAATGGGCATGAGTTTGGGTAGGCTCTGGGAGTTGGTGATGGACAGGGAGGCCTGGTGTGCTGCGGTCCATGGAGTCGCAGTCGGACACGACTGAGCGACTGAACTGAAAAGTCAGTTTTCTCTCTTTTTCAACAGAAATAAAAGAAAACTCAGAAAGATCTCTGTACTTGCTGCATCCTTGAAATAATCATCCTGTTTCTTTCCTCTGCTTCAAGCTGGGTCTTCAGAAATAAGATGCGGGAGCCACAGTGCTGTCTGGTTGTGAGGACTGCCTATTTGACCTTGATTACCTGGGATTTGGCTGCTTCTAACATCCCTGTCTCTCACATGCACACAGAACTTTGTCCTGAGGAAGCTGTTCTGGATCAAATCCCCAGCAAGCTCCCAGCACCAAACACAAAACACACTGTCGTCATCCCACTTGAACACCCTCTGTCACCACTGATGTTTGTTCTTTTTTTAAACTCCAGTCTCCATTGACATCATGAGCCTGTCCTCACTGGGCTTGCTTTCCGTCTTTGGAACAGTGGCGTCCTATTGTTTAGAGACCCATCTTCATCCGCCTTACCCAGCACAACTAGTGTGTGTGTGAGACACATCTTTGGTTTTCAGAATTACTTCTCTTCCCAGGCTTCACAATCTCTGAAGGGATCTCAGGCCCCTGTATAGTGTTTACGTCTGCCTAGATGTTGCTGATACTGTCTTTGTCTCCAGATGAGATATCCCAAATCTGCAGACCCGCCTTCTGCTCTTCCCATAAACCATTATCCATACACGACTACAACAAATTCATCATCTTTCTCCCAAAGGATAACAACCCTTATCTCCTGGGCAACCAAAGCCAGAAATCTGGACCTCATCCCACTGTTCTGACTTTTGCCTTCTGTTCTTTCCTGCACATATAACCACAGGGTCCTAAAGACCTCCACTTATTGCTGTCCTCCTGAGATCCCATGTTTTCTCCGCACTTCTCCTGTATCATTAAGAAACTTGTACTTCTTACTTGGGCTATTCTGATGGTCATCTAACTAACTTTCTGCCTACAATCAGCCATCTGGTCAATATATTCTACCCATAATATATATTTTTAATCTTTTTAAAACTTTAATCTTGTTATGGAACACGTTCATGACCTAATATGTTTAATAGATGTATGGTTCTAGTGGGAAATGTGAATATAGCCAAGTGGGAAAAATGAAATTTCACCTGAAACTTCACAGACTCTCTCAAGTTTTATTTCAGTATATTAAGGCACTGATTGCAATTTAAAATTTTTTCCAAAGTAAGTGAGGTTGACAATTTACTAATCTTGAAAAGATGAAGAACTTTAAAAATATTAAACACAACAAAAGAAGAAAGATAAAGAAAACAAAATAGTGGGAAGATTTGACTCCTTGAACTTAACCTTTAGCATGTCAAAAAATGCGATAAGAAGGCAGATTGGCTAATGACAAAGAATACGAGCAATAAAACAAATTATTAATCTGATTAATATGTAAATTTTTTAAATATATATTCAGTTCAGCTCAGTCGCTCAGTTGTGTCTGACTCTTTGTGATCCCATGGACTGCAGCACGCCAGGCCTCCTTGTCCATCACCAGCTCCCAGAGTTCACCCAAACTCATGTCCACTGAGTCGGTGATGCTGCGATCCAATCATCTCATCCTCTGTCGCCCCCTTCTCCTCCCGCCCTCAATCTTTCCCAGCATCAGGGTCAATATAGAAAGGTTAATAAGGAGAAATTAACATCTCAAGAGAGAAGTGAACAATGCATCTGAACAGAGAATTCGCAAAAGAGATGCACGTGGGAGAGGCAAGGTTCACATCCGTGCTGCAGAAGGCTGCTCCACTTGCGAAAACCCAAGTGTGAGACAATGGGATGCCATCTGTCTTCAGTAAAGTTAATGGATGAAGAAAAATACCCAGAAGCCACTAACACAGAAAGGAACGTCCTCATACTGTACCATGTACAATTATCTTTGGTTTCTGTGAAAACTCATTTTTATGCTTAATCTGCCTTTTTTGGACATTTAATCTCCACAGTGATGGCAGATTGGACCAAGGGCAATGAATCCATAAGTCTGGAAGGGACGTCCATATTTTTTCCTTGGGAACTTGAGCTAAAATCCTTTCAATAAGTCAGGAGGTAGTAAGTATGTACAATATCTATACTGTCATGAAGATACGGGGTAGATTTCATTTTACTCTACGTATCTGTTGGTAGATCAGAAGTAGAGGGTGGTTAGTGAAGACAGCAAATCCATGAAAAATGGTGGAGCAGTTTTTGCCCACAAAACTCCAAGTCCAACCAACTGTCTTTGCTATGCTTTTTGATGACTTTTACACATCTAGGAATACCAGATCACCTGACCTGCCTCTTGAGAAACCTATATGCAGGTCAGGAAGCAACAGTTAGAATCGGACATGGAACAACACTCTGGTTCCAAATAGGAAAAGGAGTACATCAAGGCTGTATATTGTCACTCTGCTTATTTAACTTCTATGCAGAGTACATGATGAGAAACGCTGGGCTGGAGGAAGCACAAGCTGGAATCAAGATTGCTGGGAGCAATAACAATAACCTCAAATATGCAGATGACACCACCCTTATGGCAGAAAGTGAAGAACTAAAGAGCCTCCTGATGAAAGTGAAAGTGGAGAGTGAAACTGGATGAGAGTGCTGGATGGCATCAATTCAGTTCAGTTCAGTTCAGTCGCTCAGTTGTGTCTGACTCTTTGCGACCCCATGAATCGCAGCACGCCAGGCCTCCCTGTCCATCACCAACTCCCGGAGTTCATTCAGACTCACGTCCATTGAGTCCGTGACGCCATCCAGCTATCTCATCCTTGGTCGTCCCCTTCTCCTCCTGCCCCCAATCCCTCCCAGCATCAGAGTCTTTTCCAATGAGTCAACTCTTCTCATGAGGTGGCCAAAGTACTGGAGCTTCAGCTTTAGCATCAGTCCCTCCAAAGTAATCCCAGGGCTAATCTCCTTCAGAATGGACTGGTTGGATCTCCTTGCAGTCAAAGGGACCCTCAAGAGTCTTCTCCAACACCACAGTTCAAAAGCATCAATTCTTTGGTGCTCAGCCTTCTTCACAGTCCAACTCTCACATCCATACATGACTACTGGAAAAACCATAGCCTTGACTAGGCAGACCTTAGTCAGCAAAGTAATGTCTCTGCTTTTGAATATACCATCTAGGTTGGTCATAACTTTTCTTCCAAGGAGTAAGCGTCTTTTCATTTCATGGCTGCAGTCACCATCTGCAGTGATTTTGGAGCCCCCAAAAATAAAGTCTGACACTGTTTCCACTGTTTCCCCATCTATTTCCCATGAAGTGATGGGACCAGATGCCATGATCTTTGTTTTCTGAATGTTGAGCTTTAAGCCAACTTATTCACTCTCCTCTTTCACTTTCATCAAGAGGCTTTTTAGCTCCTCTTCACTTTCTGCCATAAGGGTGGTGTCATCTGCATATCTGAGGTTATTGATATTTCTCCCAGCAATCTTGATTCCAGCTTGTGTTTCTTCCAGTCCAGCATTTCTCATGATGTACTCTGCATAGAAATTAAATAAGCAGGGTGACAATATACAGCCTTGACATACTCCTTTTCCTGTTTGGAACCAGTCTGTTGTTCCATGTCCAGTTCTAACTGTTGCTTCCTGACCTGCATACAGATTTCTCAAGAGGCAGGTTAGGTGGTCTGGTATTCCTATCTCTTTCAGAATTTTCAGCCAAAGATGGAGAAGCTCTATACAGTCAACAGAAACAAGACTGGGAGCTGACTGTGGCTCAGATCATGAACTCCTTATTATCAAATTCATACTTAAATTGAAGAAAGTAGGGAAAACCGCTAGACCATTCAGGTATGACCTAAATCAAATCCCTTATGATTATACAGTGGAAGTCAGAAAAAGATTTAAGGGTCTAGATCTGATAGATAGAGTGCCTGATGAACTATGGAATGAGGTTCGTGACATTGTACAGGAGACGGGGATCAAGACCATCCCCATGGAAAAGAAATGCAAAAAAGCAAAATGGCTGTCTGGGGAGGCCTTACAAATAGCTGTGAAAAGAAGAGAAGTGAAAAGCAAAGGAGAAAAGGAAAGATATAAGCATCTGAATGCAGAGTTCCAAAGAATAGCAAGAAGAGATAAGAAAGAATTCTTCAGCGATCAATGCAAAGAAATAGAGGAAAACAACAGAATGGGAAAGACTAGAGATCTCTTCAAGAAAATTAGAGATACCAAGGGAACATTTCATGCAAAGATGGGCTCGATAAAGGACAGAAATGGTCTGGACCTAACAGAAGCAGAAGATATTAAGAAGAGGTGGCAAGAATACATGGAAGAACTGCACAAAAAAGATCTTCA
Organism: Capra hircus; assembly: GCF_001704415.2. NCBI lineage: Eukaryota > Metazoa > Chordata > Mammalia > Artiodactyla > Bovidae > Capra > Capra hircus. Next base: position 76,322,822 of record NC_030823.1, on the reverse strand, counting down.
CGACCCAGATAATCATGATGATGTGATCACTAATCTAGAGCCAGACATCTTGGAATGTGAAGTCAAGTGGGTCTTAGAAAGCATCACTATGAACAAAGCTAGTGGAGGTGATGGAATTCCAATTGAGCTGTTTCAAATCCTGAAAGATGATGCTGTGAAAGTGCTGCGCTCAATATGCCAGCAAGTTTGGAAAACTCAGCAGTGGCCACAGGAATGGAAAAGGTCCATTTTCATTCCAATTCCAAAGAAAGGCAATGCCAAAGAATGCTCAAACTACTGCACAATTGCACTCATCTCACATGCTAGTAAAGTAACGCTCAAAATTCTCCAAGCCAGACTTCAGCAGTATGTGAACCGTGAACTCCCTGATGTTCAAGGTGGTTTTAGAAAAGACAGAGGAACCAGAGATCAAATTGCCAACATCTGCTGGATCATGGAAAAAGCAAGAGAGTCCCAGAAAAACATCTATTTCTGCTTTATTGACTATGCCAAAGCCTTTGACTATGTGGATCACAATAAACTGTGGATGGCATCACAGACTCGTACCTGAGTTTGGGTGCACTCCGGGAGTTGATGATGGACAGGGAGGCCTGGTGTGCGGCGATTCATGGGGTCCCAAAGAGTCGGGCACGACTGAGTGACTGAACTGAACTGAACACCTCTACCAGATGACTGATGTCTTGAAATTAATCCTAGTTTATTCATTAGTTAAGACTAGTATCCCAACTGTCTTTGCTATGCTTTTTGATGACTTTTACACGTCTACCAGATGATTGATGTCTTGAAATTAACTCTAGTTTACTTGTTAGCTGAGACCAGTATCTATTCTTTGTCTTCAGAACCATACAATGCTTGTGAGAATATGAATGGATGTAAACTTTAAGAAAAATTTTATTTACTAAGAATGTTAAAGTGTTTGTAAACTTTGAATCAATCAATCTCACTCTAGGATTCTCTTTAATGTATGTATATAGGAAGCTATTTAAAGCAACTTTAATTTTAAAAATATAATGATGGAAGCAAAATATAAGTCTGACAATGGGTAATGGACAATGGATTATGACAGGAATATGAGAAAAAACGATAAACAAGACGTTTTCATGAGTGGAGAGCCTACTTATAATTAAGTAAAACTCAGACTGAGGATCAAACCCCAACTTACTAAAGGAAAAGTTGTGGTGAAATTTATTAACCTTCCTAAATCTCAATTTTCTTAACCACATAATCGGTATAATATTTCTTACCTGATAACTTTTTAGGAGAAATGAAATAATTTGCATAATTACTTTTGCTCAATACCTGACAATACTCAGTAGTATCAGCAGATTCTATCCTATATATGATAAAATCTCATTATGTAAAAGTTATTCTTTTCATTTAACTCTCAGTACTGGAATCTTGGTTATTTTTTTCTATGAATTATATATTTTTTCCTTTTATTTCTTTTTCTTTGGCTTTGTTTTTCTTTGATTTGTTTTAAGCTGTTTTAACATATACCTCTTGATTATCCTGAAAGACTTTAGGCCTTAGTTCAAGAAATCACACCACAGATTATGCTTAACTTTTGGTCAACTGCAAAAAGAAATAAAGTTAAATGATATGGTTGTTTATTGAACTGATACAATGATCTAGGTGTACTGTCTCCTTTAATCCTCACAGGAACCATCTTAGGAAGGAAATATGATTTTGAACATGGGGTCAGAACAGGAAGTCATATGCCTGCTGCCACAACTTGTTGAGTGACGACTCTCAACTCTACCATCTAGTTTATACTCAAGTTTTAAGAATCCAACCATTAATGAACAACTTTAAGAAAAGAAAAAAATACTATATTTCTTTCAAAACAACAGTTCAATCCAATTTAAGTTTCCCTGGAACTTAAGCGAAATATAAAGACGTGGTCTAAGAACAAGGTGTATCCTCCCAGACTCCATGTTTGGAAGGATAGTCTATAATTTATGTGATGTGAAACCTGGTTTTTCTTGTTCATCAGAGAAAATTGCTTGTTTTGGTTGCTGCTCCAGGCTGGCACCAAGAGCTGTGTCAAGGACATGGTAAGAGTGCAACGGCTTTAGGTGAATGAATGAGCTATAAGCACAGCTCCGCAGCAAGCCGAGGCTCACACGACACGATGCTTTAGGCCGGATGCTGTCGAATCAAAGTTGAGTCTTGGTTAAAAAGTAGTTTATTTAGGAAACTAATTGTGCAACAGTGGCATTTACTTCTAGCCTCTAGAGTGGATTCCTAGCATTCACTTATATATATAATATATGAATGTAACCACAATATTTCTTCCAATCAGAGCAATAATGGCAAGACAAACCATCACTGTAAGTAGTAGAGAAAGAAGAAAGAAATGGAAGGGTGGAAGGGGGGAAAAAAGAGAACTCTGATCATCATGATTTTGAAATGCCATCAATGATAAGACACTTCTCAATTTAAGAGATGTTAAAATACAAAACAGATGCATCTTAGAGTTAATGAAAGAGAGTATTTATTCCCAGAAATTCGCCAGGTGGTAGTCCTTCTTTTAAACAATACACACAAACCTGAAAATGTAATGCAAGTAGGAAAAAAATGATGGAAAATTTGGAGGAATGGTTTTAATTTTTCCCCTACCTTTGACCACAAGTGAAATGCATGGTTTGGAGTTTACAAGTGTTTTCAAGGATTTCCAAGAGTTGTTTGAGTTGTACATTATGTTTATCCTAGATGCTGACTTGAAAATCCAACTTTCCCCTTGACCTTAAGGTAAGAATAACTCTGTGTATAAACAGATTTTTCATAATTTCTAAGACTATAAATTATAGCTAGCAAGGAGAGCTAGCATCTGTCTAGCAGCCAAATTTGTATTTTTAAAAAATCCTTTCTTTCACCTTCCACAACGCCATCACAATTCAATATAATCTTAAGAGGTCTTAATCACATTTTCCAAATCAGTCCCCCATCCTCCCAAGACAAATTCACTCATTCTTTCTGCTCACTCTGTGAGTACCTACAGAGTCCTTTAAAACACCCCTCCCCATGCAAATTTTTCTAGATTCCCCGCCTGCCTCTCTCTAAGCCCTAGACAGACAGCTTGGACTCGGGCACATAAAGCCTTAGCTAGTGGCGCCAAATCACACAAAGCCATTTTTAAGATGCCTGTTCTATGCTATCAATCCTCTTACCTTAGGCAACCCCCTCCTGCTGGTTAAGTGCTAACACATGCTTTACAACTGCAGGAGGGGATATGGTTTACAGATTAAAATTAGATGCAGAATTAAATTGCTTGAACACAGCTAAAAAGAAGAGGGTGGTGCAAGGAGTGGAGAAGACAGTTTGGTCATGCCCGTACTCACACACTTAATTCCAAGACTCGAATTTCCATAAATTCCCACTAGAATCCTTGGGTTCAGCTTCTACTTCCATTACTGAGAGTCATTTCCAGAGCACTAACACACAGAATCTGTCACAGAATAAGCAGCCCCATGAAAATGCATGTTCAAAATGTGGAATTTACAGCCATGTGAGATCGCTGAGTCAAATACCAGAACTCCTTTTAGAGAGCCAAGGAGAGTAATTTAAGGACTCCTAATGACATGTGCAACTTTTCAGGCTACTATAATAAGAGTGATCAGATCTCAGGCTTCAGGGTGTAACTTGATCTCCTGTGCTTTTCAGAAAAGAATTTCTGTATACACGACAGCACCGCACAGCTGGCCGAGCACATTGCTGGGCATGTCAGAAGGGAGGGGAGGGGAGGTCACCTCCTCCAGACCATTAAATGCCTTTTGCAACTGGTAAACACAAACTAACAAGCAGTAAGGATAGATGAAGCTTGATTTAAAAAAAAAAAGAAAAGACAGCTGTGCCTGAAAATTAAGACCTAAATCCATCAAGAAGGAATATGGCCAGTGAAATGTAGTTTCTTGGTTCAGAATGCAAGGGCATAAAATGCAAAGGTTTGTACTCTTCTTAGGCGAAGAGCTGACTCATTTGAAAAGACCCTGATGCTGGTAAAGATTGAGGGCAGGAGGAGAAGGGGACGACAGGGGATGAGGTGGTTGGATGGCATCACCGACACAATGGACATGGGATTGGATGGACTCCGGGAGTCGGTGATGGACAGGGAGGCCTGGCGTGACGTGACTGAGCAACTGAACTGAACTGAACTGATTCAATAGACATGTGTGTGGAGCCTATTTTTCCCTGGCATTTTGTTGAACAGTGAAAGATACACAGCACAGTTTACTATTTAGAGGGCTCTACAGTAAAGGGCTGGAGAATAAAAGGTAGGCCACCAGAACTTAAAAAAGGTCAAGGTTGAGTCTTCCTAGCTTGCAAAGCAAAGGATGAAAACCAGTGGGGAGCGTCACTAGGTCATCGACAGATGGGAGAACATTATGGCGTCCTAACGACAGAGAAGAGTATTCATGGTCACGTGATAAGTCAGGATTGAAATCTAGCTCTCTGGGGATGATGAGAATTGAATTCAAGTCCTGCAGATGGTTGGGTAAAACAAACCTCGTAGTTAATTATTGACCAGTGAAGTGTTTTCAGCTAGGTCCAGAAAGGGTTTGCTATACCAAGGTCACTGCAAGTTCACGGTCTTCTTCTGATTTCATCTGGTTAGAGCTTATTGTTGTTCTGTGGGTCAGTTGTGTCCGGCTGTGACCCCATGGACCTCAGCATGCCTGCTTTCCCTGTTCTTCACCATCTCCCGGAGTTGGCTCAAACTCCATCTCACCCTCTGTTCTCCCCTTCTCCTCCTGCCTTTCGTCTTTCCCATCATCAGAGTCTTTTCCGATGGTTAGAGCTAGTTGTCATGAAATTTAGTTTTGATATCTTCCAGGCAAGTTCTACTCTAGTAGAAAAGTTTCCATTTGCAGATGTGGAAGGTCAAGCAGCTGAGGATATGGAGTCAAGGGAAAGAGAGCAGTCCACGCAGTGAGAATACCACATGCGGACACCACCGAGGCATCGGAAAGGCTGTTACAGGAACCGATGGGGGCCGCCACGGTATGAGGAAACAAAGCCGGCACAACTGCTGCCCCTCGAGGTTGGGAAGGTGGCCTATGGCCAGGCGATAATATACAATGGAATATTACTCAGCCATACAAATGAATGAGATCATTTGTAGTGAGGTGGATGGACCTAGAGTCTGTCATACAGAGTGAAGAAAGTCAGAAAGAGAAAAGTATCGCATGTTAATGCATACATATAAATCTAGAAAAACGGTACAGATGAACCGATTTACAGGGCAGGAATAAATACAGAGATATAGAGATGGGCACGTGGGCACAGGAGGGGAAGGTGGTATAATGTGTATGCTTACAGCTCAGGGTTGTTGCTGTACAGCAGAAACTGATACAACATTGTAAAGCAGTTATGCGCCAATAAAAAAAAATAACTTTACTACTGTCTGAAGGAAAATAGAAAGCCACCAAAGGATTTTAAAAACAAAAGGTACAGGTGGGATTTGAAGGGCAGTAGATGATCTCACTGAATTAAAAAAAAAAAAAAATCACTCTGGTGACTGTGTGAGCCACAAGCACAAGCTGGAATCCAGATTGCCGGGAGAAATGACAACCACCTCAGAGTCGCAGATGACACCACCCTTATGGCAGAAAGTGAAGAGGAACTAAAGAGCCTCTTGATGAAAGTGAAAGAGGAGAGTAAGAAAGCTGGCTTAAAGCTCAGCATTCAAAAACCAAAGATCATGGCATCCAGTCCCATCACTTCTTGGCAAATAGATGGGGAAAGAATGGAAACAGTGAGAGACTTTACTTTTAAGGGCTCCAAAATCACTGCAGATGGTGACTGCAGCCAAGAAATTAAGACGGTTGCTCCTTGGAAGGAAAGTTATAACCAACCTAGATAGCATATTAAAAAGCAGAGACATTACTTTGCCAATAAAGGTCCGTCTAGTCAAAGCTATGGTTTTTCCAATAGTCATGTATGGATGTGAGAGTTGGACTACAAAGAAAGCTGAGCACCAAAGAATTGATGCTTTTGAACTGTGGTGCTGGAGAAGACTCTTGAGAGTCCCTTGGACTGCAAGGAGATCCAACCAGTACATCCTAAAGGAGATCAGTCCTGAATATTCATTGGAAGGACTGATGCTGAAGCTGAAACTCCAATACTTTGGCCACCTGATACAAATAACTGATTCCTTGGAAAAGACCCTGATGCTGGGAAAGATTGAAGGCAGGAGGAGAAGGGGACGACAGAGGATGAGATGGTATCACCGATGCGATGGACATGAGTTTGCGTAAACTCTCGGGTTGGTGATGGACAGGGAGGCCTGGTGTGCTGCAGTTCATGGGGTCGCAAAGGGTCGGACATGACTGAGCAACTGAACTGACTGTGTAAAGCTTTGCTTACTGACCTGAGGCTTTAATAGATGCTTGGGCTTCCCCAGGGGCTCAGCTGGTAAAGCAGCCACCTGCAATATGGGAGACCTGGGTTCAATCCCTGGGTTAAGAAGCTCCCCTAGAGGTGGGCATGGCAAGGCACTCCCATATTCTCGCCTGGAGAATCCCCATGGACAGAGGAGCCTGGTGGTCTATAGTTCATGGGATCACAAAGAGTTGGACACGGCTGAGCAACTAAGCACAGCACAGCACACCATTGAGGAAGCAATTATCATTGTCCAGAGAGAGATGAAGGAATTCAAAACAGAAGTTTCCAATAAATGTGGGTGATCTTTTTTACAATGAAAAAGAGTGATTGTGTGAGGGGAAATAACTAGGGCACCCAAAACACAAACTGCTGGATAATTGATGAACATAACACTTAAGGCTTGATCCCAAGTTTCCACGTTAGCAGCTATGTTTGGCAGCCTGTGAAATGAGCCCCAGTGATCCTCATTGGCAGGTATTTATACCCAGTTCCTGAGCATGAGCTGGACCTATGGACTTCATTCTAACCAGGGGAATCCGGGGGGGGGGGGGGCGGTAAGGGAGTCATTTCCATGATTAGGTCACCAGCAGACGTGTCCTCTCCTTTGACAATTCTCTTCTGCTTTCTCCCGGGTCACTCTCCATGGGGTGAACCACCTGTACCGTCATGAAACAATCTTGGTGGAAAGGTGTCTGCAAAGATGGGTGGAAGCCACAGCTGCTTGAGTGAACTGGCAGGTGGATCCCGTTGTAGTTTGATCTGGATGTGACTGAAGCTGGACCAACGCCTTGACCACAGCCTACGGCAATGCTGAGCCAAGAGGGACCCAACCAAGCCACATCAGATTCCCGACCGCAGCGTGAGGTAGTAAGTCTTCATTCTTTTAAGTTGCTAAGGGTTGGGGTGATTAGCAATAGGTGACTAATGCAGAAAACTTGCTGGATAAATAAGCAGTATGCCCTTCTTATGTCACTTCTTCTAATTTTTTTGTTTTTTAATCTCTGGATGCACTTCTTCACTATCTTAGACTTTTTCACTCTCTTACTAAAACTTTTCTTAATATGTTACGTTTTACAGGAGTCAGTGTACAGATAGATATAATAGAAAAATTAGATTTTTTTTTTAGTTTTAATGGTTCAGAGGTTGATAAAAGAAGAAATGAATAGAGATATGGTGTCTTTATAAATCTAACTCTATTATAAAATTAGGAGGTATTTTGCTTTGATAAATTTCACACAATAGATGAAATCAAAGTATTAAAGTACCTTTATCTTCTCTGCTTTGTTAATTTTAGCAATTTTTGGTAAAAACTATGGTAGTACTTATTAAGTAAAAATGACAGTCTTCAGATTTTTGATGTAATTACATAATAATAGAAGAAAGAACTCTTGGTATCTCACTGGTGATATCTGAGTAGTATGAACCAAGAATGAATGGTGGGCTTAGAGAGAACATGAGCTTGTCTCCATGAAAACCTTGTCCACTGGGTACTGCACCACTGCTGGTTTGGCTGCTTGCTGTCACACTCAGCAGGGACTGCTTCCTCCTGCTGACAGAGCAACCTCATTGGATGACAGCAATCCGATTGCCAGGCTCTGCCTCTTCTGGGTACCACGATGCCCCTGGAGCACTGACTCAGACCCCCAGAGCTGCCTGTGTGGAGGACTCAGAGCAACTTTCTTTCATCTTTCAGTGTAATGTTCAGATAAAATGGTACCAATGAACTGCACTTTCTCCAAATATAAAGCCTCCATGGAGCATTTCTTTCTGTCTAATTCAGAGACTCAAGCATAAATCCATAAATGGAGCCAACAGAAGCATCTCTATGTCAAGTACCTTGCAAAGGTGCTTTTAGGACTAAACCCAAACAAAAAATCACTTTTTGTGTGTGAAAGCCTCCCAATTTTTCATACAATAGATTCCTGGAAAATCATGGCCAGAATGATCTGGATCAGGGCAAAGGAAACCACTTGACCTCAAACTAATTCCACCCAGCATCAAAGAAAGGTCATCCTCATCCTTTCCATGTCCTTCTGTTAATAACAATAGCAACAGTGACAAGAAAAAAATTAATAAATGTCTCAAGATCTCAGTCAGTTAAGAATCTGCCTGCAATGCAGGAAACCCAGGTTTGATCACTGGGTTGGTAAGATCCCCTGGAGAAGAGAATGGCTACCCACTCCAGTATTTTTGCCTGGAGAATTCCACAGACAGAAGAGCCTGGTGGGTTACAGTCCATGGGGTTGCAAAGTATTGGACACAACTGAGCGGCTAACACACACACACACACATGTTATTTTGAACAACTGGCAGAATATAAGAAGTTCAGTCATGTCCAGCTCTTTGCGACCCTAGGACTGCAGCACCACAGGTCTCCCTGTCATCAGAAATTCCCAGAGCTGGCTTAAACTTATGTCCATTGAATCAATGATGCCATCCAACCATCTCATCCTCTGTCAACCCCTTCTCCTTCTGCCTTCAATCTTTCCCAGCATCAGGGTCTTTTCCAATGAGTCACTTCTTCCCATCAGACGGCCAAAGTAATGGAGCTTCAGTTTCAGCATCAGTCTTTCCAATGAATATTCAAGGCTGATTGCTTCTAGGATGGACTGGTTTAATCTCCTTGCAGTCCAAGGAGCTCTCAAGAATCTTCTCCAACACCACAGTTCAAAAGCGCTTTCTTTAGAGTCCAACTCTCACATCCATACATGACTACTGGAAAAACCATAACCTTGACTAGACAGACCTTTGTTGACAAAGTAATGTCTCTGCTTTTTAAAATGCCATCTAGGTTGGTCATAACTTTTCTTCCAATGACCAAGCATCTTTTAATTTCATGGCTGCTTTCACCGTCTGCAGTGATTTTGGAGCCTAAAAACGTAAAATCTCTCACTGTTTCCATTGTTTCCCTATCTATTTGCCATGAAGTGATGGGACCAGATGCCATGATCTTTGGTTTTTTTTGTTTTTTTTTTGATCTTTGGTTTCTAAATGTTGAGCTTTAAGCCAACCTTCTCACTCCCCTCTTCCGCTCTCATCCAAAGGCTCTTCAGCTCCTCTTTGCTTTCTGCCCTAAGCATGTTGTCATCTGTGTGTCTGAGGCTATTGCTTTTGCTTGTGGCAATCTGGACTCCAGCTTGTGCTTCATCAGGCCCAGCGTGTCTCACGATGTACTCTGCATATAAGTTAAATAAGCAGGGTGACAGTACACAGCCTTGACGTACTCCTTTCCCAGTTTAGAACCAGACTATATTAGAATCTGGAGCATAGGAAAGAAGAGCCCATATGACTGCTTCCCTTACAAAACGCAGTATAGCAGGGAAGATGGACACCAGAGCCTTGCAGCCTATTGCCCCGCTGGCTTCCAATACAAATAACATGAATATATTCACAATGATGCAGAATTACTTTCACTTTTGGACAGTGCATGTAAGATTCACTTGGGCTTCCAGACAAAAATCATATGTTACAAATACCATTCTTGATATGAAAGTGGCAACAATCTTCCAGAAGATAAGAAGAACAAAAGAGGCTGAGAGTAGAAATTTAGAGGCTTTTGTATCCTCATTTGAAGATGTGGAGATTGGTAATAAACTGCCGATAATGATGGGAGAAGCAATAGTTTCAATAAATTACTTAACGCTAAAACATTACCAACAGAAGAGCCTTATACTGAAAGTGTGTAGAAGAGGTAGGGAGAATCACAGTGAGAAATGGATAAATAAATGTAAATATTGATAAACATATCATTAAAAATATCTATAAGACAAAAAATGATTTCCAAGTGAAACTGAAGAATATTGTTTTATTTACGAACACCACTCTACAATACAATCTTTTTGAACTATGATTGATGTAGTTTTAAGAAAAAATATTTTTAAAATATTATAGAATAAAATGGCACTAGTATAGGCTGTATTTTACTGATTCTCAATGGAAACTAGTGTGTAACAGTTTTGAGAATTCACGTTTGTAAAGCAATTTTCATATTAAATAGAACAACTTATCCAGCTACCCAATTCCTCTTTATTCCAAAACTTCCCAAACTGATTTCTGGGAGCCTCTGAGGTATTTCACAGGATTCCATTGATAATGACATTTTCTCTGCCCCCTGAGGTCAATATCCACAAGGGAAGTTCTCGTGTCCTTTTCAATACCGTCATTGCCAAATACACACAAGTTTGACTTGACAAATTGGTGCTAAACAGAAGCCATATGGTTCTCAGGAGCCAGTGGGGTGGCTGCTCCTCTTTGCCACCCTCCCACACTCATAACTCAAGTTTCCAGAGGGTGGTGGTTGTTTTTTTGTTTTTTGTTTTTTTTTTTAAAGAAAATTCCTTTGTCTTCTGCCCACAGGCTTTCCTCTTATGAAGCTCAGGGAGATATCTAAGGGTCCAGCGGGGAACTGTCCCAGTACATCCTGCTTCCAGCCTGCAGGATGGCAAAGGTATGGGGGAGGCTGAAGTTTCAATCCTTTGGCCACCTGATGCGAAGAACTGACTCATTAGAAAAGACCCTGATGCTGGGAAAGACTGAAGGCAGGAGGAGAAGGGGACAACAGAGGATGAGATTGTTAGCATTGCTGATTCAATGGACATGAGTTTGAGCAAGCTCAGGGAGATACTGGAGGACAGAGGAGCCTGGTGTGCTGCAGTCCATGGGGTCGCAGAGAGTCGGACACGACTGAGCGACTAAAAATAACAACAAAGGGCACAGCTGGCCTCAAGCATTTGAAAGCTGCCCGAATCTACCAGTTCCTTCCGTTTAGATTCTCTTTTCAGATTTGTTTTATGTTTTAAGACTCAAATCCTCTACGCAGTAGGTGTCAGGACCTCACAGCTATCAAAACGCATGGCTCCCCAGCTCTGGAGGAAATCGAGAGGAACTCATCATAGACTCACATTCCCAAATCTCAGAACAGGATTCTGGTTCGCTCAGGCGACGTCGACCAATCCACGATCACCGCCTGATTGGTGAAGGAGGCAGAGCTCTGTAAACCCATGACTGTTCTAACGGAAATCCTGCCGTAGGGAGTGTAGGAAGAAGGGCCTTCCCTGGTGGTCCAGTGGTTCAGTCTTCGCCTTCCAATGCAGGGAACGTGGGTTCGATCCCTGGTCGGGGAGCTAACAGCCCACCTGCCTCACAGCCGAAATACCAAAACATAGAAACACTGTTGTAACAAATTAAATAAAGACAAAAAAAACAGTGCACATTAAAAAAAAAAAAAAAACTCTAGAAAAAAGTGTAGGAAGGATTATTCTTCAGAAGAATGAAGGGGAGGGTGTGGTGTTAGCACTGAGCGTAGACGAGCATCCAGGTGTGAGAATCAGCGCAGGCACAAGGTCCTGGAACTCCTCTTAGTGGGTACACGTTGAGCGGTTTAAAAATCGCGTGCTTTCAGTATGTACCCACTTTCACAGAGAGCAGAGGAGCTTGTCCCCATGTTGTGATCTGAGATCAGCAAAGTCAAAACTGCATCGATTCTCAGTCCTATTATGAAGCCCAAATTTTCCACAGCTATAGTGTTCGGTTCAGGTAAGCTTCTTTCAAATGTGGGCACAGTGGTGAAGAATCCGCCTGTCAACGTAGGGGAAACAGGAGATGCAGATTCAATCCCTGGGTCGGGAAGGTCCCCCGGAGGAAGAAATGGTAGCCCACTCGAGGATTCTTGCCTGAGAAATCGCGTGGAGAGAGAAGCCTGGCATGCCGCTGCTGATGGGCTCGCAAAGAGTCAGACATGACTGAGCGACTGAGCACACACAGAGAGGCTGAGTGCAAAGTAGGAGAATCATAAGTTATCCCATCCTGAACTTTAATAACTTCCCTCAAATTAGATTCTTAACTAGCTGAATAGTCAAGGAAAGCCCTGATGGCTTGAGTCACACAGGGAGAGATTTTGTATGCCTATTTTCAAGATGCAATGCTTAGGAAAAATACAAAACAGAGTATACAGTCTTATGAAAAAATGAAACCATTCACCTTAGAAATTAAGACTCAGGAAACACGAGGCATATGGTGAGGCTCTGAAGGAACGGGCCCGCTCGTGTTCCCGCACACACCTGGTGGTTTAATGTCAGGCTTTCGAGTTCAGGCATCGGGCTTGAATGCTAGTGAATTTGGGCAAGTTCCTTCACACTCTGAAACGGCTTCCTTGACTTCTAAGCTACAAATGGTTTTAAAAGCCTCATGGAGTTGTGGTGAATTAAAATAATTACATACAACACAGAGCGGTGCTGAGCATATACTAAGACTTGAAAAGTATTCATGCTAGCTATTACTCCTAGGGAGAAGGCTAGACACTCCAAAGCTGTGAGCTTCTAGAAGCAATGGAGAAAAACATGGAGGGGAGGAAGTTCAAGAGTCTGCGAGGCACCAGTGGGCACTTTTAAGCCCGGGATGGCATCACTGCAGCAACCCTTGTATCTGCAGAATTGGTTTAGGTCCAAAGCTTCACATATGGCTTTTGAGATGGAATTTTGACAATTTTGTCCTACTGTGGGTGTGATGCCTTATTAGACAGCACAGTTCACAGGTCAGCTTTGTATAATTTGGGTATAATTTCTCCCCTGAGTTTACTCAATAACTACTTTGAACTTAAATCTGGAGATGGCTGTTACTTAGCCAATTTGGCATGAGAATTTTATATATATATCTTTTGAAAGAAAACAAAAAGTGTGGGACTCCCTTACTCCTCCTTTATGGAATAACAATATTGTATAGAGAAATACAGACCCATACATTAGATTTGAGGTTGTTAAATTATGATCTGAGCAGCTCAAGCCTTAATAGCTATGATCCCACACCACTCTTGCTTTTGAACTGTTGTGTCTTAGAAGACTCTTGAGAGTCCCTTGGACTGCAAGGAGATCCAACCAGTCCATTCTGAAGGAGATCAACCCTGGGATTTCTTTGGAAGGAATGGTGCTAAAGCTGAAACTCCAGTACTTTGGCCACCTCATGCGAAGAGTTGACTCATTGGAAAAGACTCTGATGCTGGGAGGGATTGGGGGCAGGAGGAGAAGGGGACGACCGAGGATGAGATGGCTGGATGGCATCATGGACTCGATGGATGTGAGTTTGAGTGAACTCTGGGAGTTGGTGATGAACAGGGAGGCCTGGCGTGCTGCGATTCATGGGGTCGCAAAGAGTCAGACACGACTGAGCAACTGAACTGAACTGAACTGAACACCACTCAGAGACCTCTTGCATGCCTGCTAAGTCACTTTAGTCATGTCCGACTCTTTGCAACCCCATGGGCTGCCTGTCAGGCTCCTCTGTCTATGGGATGCTCCAGGCAAGAATACTGGAGTGGGTTGCCATGCCCTCCTCTGGGGAATTTTCCCCACCCAGGGATAGAACCCGGATCTCTTTCGTCTCCTGCATTGGCAGGCAGGTTCTTTGCTACTAGCACCATCTGGGAAGCCCAACAGATATCTTGGGTCCTCAGTTTTCTGTTTGTTTTTTTGCTCAGTTGTTTGTGAGACTGTTTAGTCAAATAAAACCTATCCGGAAGCCATGCGTATGAAACAGATATGAGGGATGCTTCTTGATTAAAATATAGAAGAAATGATAGAATCCTGACAATCCAGATCTCCTCCCCTTGGTTCCTTTGCAGTTCCCAGGGCGGTTACATAACTTCTGGATAAAAGCCTTCCCCAGGCGCTTTCTGTTTTTAGCCACGTATTTCAGCTGAGCACCTACTTCCCGCAAAGCTAAGCACAACTAACGCACCCTAACCATGGAAAGTGGTTACTACAGCTTTTTGCCTCTTCTGTTCTCGTCTGTGTATTTTGTCTTCTTTAAATCTCCTTAAAATACACTCTTATGTCTTAATTAAATGGAAAGAGATTATCAGTAAACCACTATCGAGAAACCATTTTAAAATACAATAAGATCACAGATATGTTCATATCAAGTAATCATCAATGAATCATTCAAAAATCAGTGGATTACTCTTGTTTCTCTGGGTTAGGCTTGGTCAGCATTTCTTGTTGCAGGCAAGAAAATACCACTCTCTTGTATTCATGTTTGGAGCCTTAATTATAGTTACAAGAACTATCGCTTCTTGTCTAGGCCTTCAGTGTTTGGAGTCAACAGCCCAGATTTGAGGTCAAAAGAGTTGGTTTTAAGTCCAATTTCTACCACTTGCTAGTTCTATGAAAGTTAATCAAAATGCTAAACATTTTGAGCCACAAGTTGAGATAAATAATATTTTCAGGGTATTCAATTGACTTTGTGACCACCATACTTTCTCTTTTTTAAAAAATTTTTTACTGGAGTATAGTTGATTTACAATTTTTTGCTAATTTCTGCTGTGCAGAAAAAGTGAACCATATGCATCTATCTCTTTTTTCTAGTTTATTTTCCTGCACAGGTCATTGCGGAGCACTGAGTCACATTCTCTGCGGTATACAGCAGGCTCTTGTTTATCCGTTCCGTGCATATTAGTGTATACATGTCAGTCCCAATCTCTCTCTCTCTGGCAGGAGGCCAAAGGGAGACAGGGAGATGAGGTAAGAGACCCTCACAGCAATTTACACATAAAGAGGGTGGCCCTGACCAGTGCCCTAGGCTTCTTAAACATTAATTTTATTAGCGTACAGTTGAGGTACAATGTTGTGTTAATTTCTGCTGTACAATGCAGTGAATCAGTTGGCCTGTTTTCTGTCTTCCACAGTGGAATGTAAGCTCCTTGACTGCAGAGAGGTTCTTCAGTGATGTATCAACTACCCAAAGAGCTTCCCAGGTGAATCTAGTGGCAAAAAAACCCACCTCCTGATGCAGGTGACCTAAGAGACCTGGGTTTGATCCCTGGATCAGGGAGATTCCCGGGAGGAGAGCATTTCAGCCCACTCCAGGATTCTTGCCTGAAGAATCCCGTGGACAGAGGAGCCTGAAGGGCTACAGCTCACAAAGTCACAAGAGTCAGACATGACTGAGCGAGTAAGCACACACAAACACGTGCGACAATTTCCCAAACAGTGCTGAGTGCAGGGTGGGAGAGGAGTGAAGTTTTGGTTGGCTAACTGAACAATGAATGAATAAATAAATGCATATTTTGAAGTGGTTTCGTCCCATAGCACCTACCACAGTGTCTGACATGGAGAAAACACCAATCAAATGTTACTATTCTTATGCAATTTTCTCAGAGTAAATTCTGAGGTTATTGGATCACCAAATCCGTTCATAAGCACGTGGATAGACTTTCCTATGTAATGTTCTATATGAATCCCGAAAATGATTTGGGTAGCAACAAGAAAACGTACTGTGAGACATTTTTGTTTATCAAATTCCATGCTTGTTTGTATGACAATAACATATTTTATTATTGTAAAAAGTTTTTCAAAGCGTTTTCTCCAAGCAAGATTGGCTGCACTGTAATTTTTCTGCCTGGGGATATGTAGAACATCTTCTTAGCTGTCTTGCAAGCTATCTTTATCCAAACTTATTTAAAAGAGTGTCTCTAGAAATATCCTCACATTTTATTCTGAAGATTTTTATAAAGTAACTGTCACATATTTCTTACCAGTATTTCATTAGTGAGCTAACAAAGCTAACAAAGAAAATAATTTCACATTTTGCAGCTAAAAAGAGACTCTTAAAGTCAAGGCAGCTGTTCAATTCCTCAGTTCTTGTGATCAGCAATGCTTGTCCAGTCATAGGAATTATCATAACCACCCTTTCCTTGAGTTGCTTGGAAGACTATGACCAGGCATAACTACAGAACTCTGGTTTCCCAGCTGGAAACATGGCTGCTCTCCATGGCATAAGCAAGACTTTCAAGCAGGAATCAAATTCCCAAGTTTATTTTAGGTATCAACATAATACGGACAGACCATGTCGAAGATGAACACTCTTGGAGCAACCATAAAAAGACCCACCAAAAAAAAAAAATGCAATTTACCTTCACTTTCCTATTGTTAAAGATATTTCGCACTGATAGCATGGAAGGAATCAATACGTGGAAAAGAAGAGTTTGACCCAAAACACCTCATTTTTAAAGAAGGACGTTTATCATGGGTTTAAAGGATAGTGAGTTCGCAGGCCCCAGTGTGAACACGGGCAACCGAGGGGGAGGAGGTTTCTAGCGAGGCCACTTCCAGCTCCCAGCAGGTGCGGCCTGGGTGTCAGTCTGAAGACTTGATTCATTAAGTCCTGCCACTCGGGCACTGTACTCTTTATGACAAGCAAAACAAGGAGGAACAGTGAGGCTTTTATATTTAACCCATAAAACTTAACACTCTGACCTCAACCATATAAACCAGAAGTGAAAGAGGGCATTGCAAATCTGACCAATAAAACTGGAAAAGCACTTCCAGGCTGGGATTAGAAGACGCTATGTCTGTGTACACCGGGGAGAGAATGGTTTGCAAGCTCCTTTATGTAGGTGGTTCCAGAACTGGCAGAGTCCACATTCTCTACAGCGTTTCAGACACGTTGGTGAATGGTGGACAGGCCCCTTGGCAAGAGCTGGTTTGCACCAGGGGCTGGGAAGTCTCTTGGGTAGAAAGCTGTGGTGATGGGACTTACCGTGGTCCAGCGGCTGAGACTCCTCGCTGCCAATACAGGGAGCCCAAGTTCCATCCCTGGTCAGGGAGCTAGGTCCCTCTTGCTGAAATAAAGACCCAGCACAGCCAAATAAATAAATCTTTAGAGAGAAAGAAAGATGTGATGTGGTGAGAAAGGAACCCTCTGTTGTAGAGAGAAGATAGCATTTCATGTCTGTAAGTTTCCTTTTGTGTCAATCCTGAGAGACCCAGACCATGTAGAACTGAAACTGTGTACACGGCCAATAACAAGTCTCCACTTCCCCTTCCTCCAGGCCCCTGACAACCACCATTCTACTCTCTGCTTTTGAATTTGAGTATTTTATTTTTTAATTTAAATCTTTATTAAATCTACTTAGTCAGTTTTATAAATGTTTTACTTATATTGGAGTGTAATTGATTAACCATGCTTTCTCAGTTTCAAGTGCACAGCAAAGCGACTCAGTTATGCATCCGTAGGAATCTATTCTTTTTCAAATTCTTTTCTGATGTAAGCTATCACTGAGTATTGAGCAGAGGTCCCTGTGCTGTAAAATAGGTCCTTGTTGGTTATCTGTTTTAAATATTGCAGTCTGTACATGTCCATCCCAGGCTCCCAGTATGTAAAGTATGCTGTGATTTGTCTCACCTTGGAAGAGAGGAAAGGGCAGAGAACCGAGAGAAAGATGTTGTTTTAATGGTCTCTTCCTGGGGAAAGAGAAGTGAAAATAACACTGATGTCAAGAAGGTGTTCTTAAGTTATGATTTCAAGTCTTTCATAACCATATCATAACTTGAAAAGAAATTTAAAAACACCTTTTTTGCGTGACTTTCACTTCAAGTTTTTATCTACTTAAAAATAAACCTACCAGTGACCCAGTGATTCCACTCCTATGTATTTTTACCCAAGAGAAATGATAATGTAAGTTTTCAAAAAAAAAAAAAACCCTTATACAAGAGTGTTCATATCAGCTTTATTCCCAATAGGTAAACTAGGGGATTCTAATATGCTACAGTTGGTGAAACTAGTGAATGATAGCTCAACCAAAGACCTACTTTTGTGAGAGACCCAGGTCTACCCCTTAAACTCAAGCTGGAAGAACACCGCATCCTCCACAATCTCTTCTGCACATTGTCTGATGAGCCCATGAAGGGAAAGGAATTCTCTGGAGAACAGAAGCTTGCTATCAAGGTTGTTTTCTGGACCCACCAGAAAACATGTATTTTAAATAATGTATGAAGACACCATCCTTAAGGATGGGGAAAATAAACTCTGATTCTGAGGCTAAGCCAGGGCTTCAGGGTTCCAGAGATCCACAAACCCAATGTTATGCTAATGGAGACCACCGCCTCCGATTTGCTGCTAGGAGGTGCTGACCTGGAGGGGAGGAAACAGCGGATGCAGATGTAATCCCTGCAGACCTGGGCTCTGTCTCTTGCCCCCTTGTCTCCCTCTGGAGCTCAGCAATGCTGTATTTCGCTTCACAGAGTAAGGGAGGGGTTGACGTGAGAAAGTGTGGGACACCGTACATTCGGGAGGAAGGGTCTCCAGTCCATGCGCTTTAGGTAGAGATGCTTTTCTGATTTTATTGTTGTTCAGTTGCTCAGTCATGTTCCACTCTTTGTGACCCCATGAACTGCAGCACGCCAGGCTTCCCTGTCCTTCACTATCTCCCGGAGTTTGCTCAAACCTATGTCCATTGAGTTTCTGATGCTATCTAGCTTTTCTGATGCCTTCAGCCAATTCTCCAGGAAACCCTTAACTCATGACAACAGGGTCGGTTTGGGGGCCAAGAAGATGGGGATGATCAGAAAAATCCTGAATACCTGACACCCTTTGAAATGTCAAGATCCTCTAGACACTGCTGTAACCCAGGCTTTAAAAGAAATGGCTGTTTGTTGTGTTTTATTCAGTTTTTTTTCACTCCGCTTCCCATTCTCTCTTAGAGACGCTGAAGCACAGTCCAGCTGGCAAGCAGAAACAAAGTAACAAAAAGGCGAAGAGATGGGGATGAGATGAAGGGAAAAAACCACCACCAGAGTCTGTATAATTCACAAACTGATTATCGACTTTGGGCATTTGAGAGTTGACCTCACTTATATAACTCAGAGCTACCAGAAGGCTGAAAGGGGTCTCCTAACCTAAAGCAAGTTCTACACATTTTAGCAATTTTTATGGTGAGCCAGGAATGATAATTCAGCTGAATAATGTTCCTCCAGAGTCTTAGGCATTGTATAGAACTGCTTAATTGTAAAACAGAAAAATCATTGTACGAGGTTCAATGACATGTTTGCATAACAGCCAGTGTATTCAGTAGCAATAAGTGGGTATTGTACTTTCTATTGTAGAGGAAACTGTCCAGTTTAAGCCCTTTTTCTCACTTCTTCAGCATGAAAAGATTTTGAACTGAATGTGTTTGCATTTTACGGCTTTGTAGCAGTTATTTTAAAAGGTTTCTGTCCCTTCCTTTCCGGTATTTTGTTTTGGAGGGTTTTGACATTTTATAAAAAAATATATTGGAGTATAGTTGACTAACAATGTTGTGTAAGTTTCTAGTATTTTTAAATGTTTCTATTTACTGTTTGAGCAGTTCCAAGAACTATCCACCTGTGGTTCCACCATCTTTTCTCACAGTTTCGCGCAATTTTCAGGGTGACTGTGAAATTTTGTAACTTTTCAGGAAATCTCTGCTGTTATGGTCCTAGTGGATGGATGTCCTGTTCTGATGCTGATGAAAGCACCTGCCTGTTTTAATACAACAGCAAGTCTCCACAAAGATACATGGAATGTGGGAGGAGGGGTTTGAGCTCACAGGTTTCATGTAGAAATGGTACACAGGAGAGGGTAATGGAAGGGGTGAGTGGAAGCAGAGACGGCTTCTGATCTGAGCTGCACCTGCGGAGGCATAAATCTAAGCCCAGTTCAGTTCAGTTCAGTTGCTCAGTCGTGTCCGACTCTGTGACCCCATGGACTGCAGCACGCCGGGCTTCCCTGTCCATCACCAACTTCCGGAGTTTACTCAAACTCATGTCCATCGAGTTGGTGATGACATCCAACCATCTCATCCTCTGTCGTCCCCGTCTCCTCCTGCCCTCAATCTTTCCCAGCATCAGGGTCTTTTCCACGAAGTCAGTTCTTCGCATCAGGTGGCCAAAGTGCTGGAGTTTCAGCGTCAGCATCAGTCCTTCCAATGAATATTCAAGACTGATTTCCTTTATGATGTACTGGTTGGCTCTCCTTGCAGTCCAAGGGACCCTCAAGAGTCTTCTCCAACACCGTCGTTAAAAAACATCAGTTCTTTGGCACTCAGCTTTCTTTATGGTCCAACTCTCACATCCATGCATGACTACTGGAAAAACCATAGCTTTGACTAGACAGGCCTTTTTTGGCAAAGTAATGTCTCTGCTTTTTAACATGCTGTCTAGGTTGATACGGAGAAGGCAATGGCAATCCACTCCAATACTCTTGCCTGGAAAATCCCATGGATGGAGGAGCCTGGAAGGCTACAGTCCATAAGATCGCTAAGAGTCTGACACGACTGAGTGACTTCACTTTCACTTTTCACTTTCATGCACTGGAGAAGGAAATAGCAACCCACTCCAGTGTTCTTGCCTGGAGAATCCCAGGGACGGGGGAGCCTGGTGGGCTGCCATCTCTGGGGTTGCACAGAGTCGGACATGACTGAAGCGACTTAGCAGCTAGGTTGATAATCTTCTTCATGCTGAAGAAGTGAGAAAAAGGGCTTAAACTTGACAGTTTCCTCTACAATAGAAAGTATGATACCTGCTTATTGCTACTGAATACACTGGTTCTTATGCAAACATTACATTGAACCTCATAAAATGATTTTTCTCTTTTACAATTAAGCAGTTCTATACAATGCCTAAGACTCTGGAGAAATATTATTCAGTTGAATTATCACTCCTGGCTCACTGTAAAAATTGCTAAAATGTGTAGAACTTGCTTTACGTTAAGGGACCCCCTTCAGCCTTCTGGTGGCTCTGAGTTATATAAGTGGCATCAACTCTCAAATGTCCAAAGTCGATAATCTAAGACAGAAGAGAGAATCTCTTTGCAGACAGTCTCTGAGCTGTCTTTCTTCCTGTGACAACTGTGGGGGAGCCTGATAATTAAACCCAACACTTAATTTTGGATGAGCCCAAAAGAGGATTCAGAATTTTTTATGTATATAAATAGAGTGCTACCAAAACACTACCAATCAATGGCAATTAGAACTTTTCATCAATGATGGACACACCACGCTGTTCTGAGATTAGGATAATCTATGTAGCATGAGAGTGGTTCTAGGTGATCTTTTATTTGATTCATATAAAAAATTAAAAATGGATTTGGGGCCAGTCAGAAGGTAAGACGTGGGCACTTGTGTAGCCTGTGGCAAGAACCCATATACTGAGGGAGTGACCTGTCCAGTCAGCAGTCATGTGAGTGGCTGTGCAGAGGCTCTTCTAGCCCCAAATGAATGCAGCTCCAGGTGACATCTTAAAGGCCAACTCAGAAGAGTCCAAGTCATCACCATCAAGCTAAGCAGCTTCCTTTCGATAGGGACTACATTGAATCTGCAGATTGCTTTGAGTAGTGTAGTCATTTTCACAGTATCCATTCGTCCAATCCAAGAACATGGTGCATCTCTCCATCTGTTTGTGCTGTCTTTGATTTCTTTCATCAATATCTTATAGTTTTCTGAGTCCAGGTCTTTTGCCTCCTTAGGCAGGTTTATTCCTAGTATTGTATTCTTTTTTTTGCAATGCTGAATAGGATTGTTTCTTCACTTTTTCTCTCTGATCTTTCATTGCTAGTGTATAGGAATGCATGAGGTTTCTGGGCATTAATTTTGTATCCTGCTACTTTAGGTGCAGACAAATACTGTTTGATTCCACTTACACAAGGTACCTAGACTAGTCAAATTCATAGAGTCAGAAAGTACATTGGTAGATGTCAGGAGCTGGGGTGGAGAGGGGAAGGGGTGATGGGGAGCTAGTGTTTAAACGGGATAGAGTTTAAATTTAGGAAAGTGAAAAACTCAGGAGATAGATGATGGTGACCTTCATAAATGCAGTTTAGTTGCTTAGTCATGTCCAGCTCTTTGCAACCCCATGGACTGCAGCACACCAGGCTTCCCGGTCCATCCCCTGCTCCCAGAGCTTGTTTTTGCTTTGACTCCGTCTCTTCATTCTTTCTGGAGTTATTTCTCCACTGATCTCCAATAGCATATTGGGCACCTACTAATGAGGTGTCATATCTTT
Organism: Capra hircus; assembly: GCF_001704415.2. Taxonomy (NCBI): domain Eukaryota; kingdom Metazoa; phylum Chordata; class Mammalia; order Artiodactyla; family Bovidae; genus Capra; species Capra hircus. The sequence goes on along the minus strand of NC_030823.1, from coordinate 76,300,647 downwards.
TTGCTTTTTCATACTGTTCATGGGGTTCTCAAGGCAAGAATACTGAAGTGTTCTGCTGTCCCCTTCTTCAGTGGACCACGTTTTGTCAGACCTCTCCACCATGCCAGCCCGTGTTGGGTGGCCCTACACGGCCTGACTCATAGTTTCATTGAGTTAGACAGTGGGATGATAAACGTATGTTTTTTGAGTCCAAAAAATAAAAGACTTCATTTCTAAAGGAATATGAGTTTGGGTGGTGAGGATCATTAAACCTTGTATTGTGTTTTTTGTGTTTTTTGGCTGCAGCACCCAGCATGTAGGATCTTAGTTCCCTGACTTTGGAGGCGTGGAGTCTTAACCACACCAGAGGGTCCAGACGGGTTGCCATGCCCTTCACCACACCGTTCTGCGATGTCTGAGAAAGCCCACTGCCTAACGTTTGTATATATGAAACAGCAGTGGAGACTTCCCAGCCCAGACTCCCACCCGTCAAGCCCTCAGCCTGCCTTTGTCTGTAGAAAAATTTTAGTCAAAGAATAAATTCAAACAGAAAAGTGAGAAAATGCAGGAGCAAAGGAAAATAGTCAAATAAGACCAAGTAATAATAGCTTAGTCATTAAACAAAACCAAGGACCTTTAGTTCCTTCTCAAGGGCTACAGATAATTTTCTGGGCCATATCCTGTGAGCTGTCTCATAGATACTGAAACTCCCACCAGGTGGAGAAGTTAACTATGTGATGACCACAACTGTAGCCACGATTCTGAAAACTGGCCTCAAAGAAATGGAAACAAACTGACCTGGAACTGAAGACTGACTGTACCTAAAACAGTCCAGATAATGCTGGTCAGACACTGATGACCAGTCTCAGCATGGCTATCAGACCTGGCCGTGCTGTTTGTAGCTCCCTCCCTCCCTCCGTGCACCCTGGAAGCCCTGCATGTACCAGTTTTGCCCAATGTGACACGGGGCACTTCCTAGGTGGAGTGGTGGTACATGGTGGGAGGCATGAGTTTGATCCCTGGGTTGGGAAGCTGCCCTGGAGAAGGAAATGGCAACCCACTCCAGTATTTTTGCCTGAAAAATCCCATGGACAGAGAAGCCTGGCAGGCTACAGTTCATGGGGTTGCAAGGAGCTGGACATGACTAATCAACCAAGCATTCACACACACACACACACACACACACACACACACACACACACACACACACACACACACACACACTGTGAGGAGTCAGCATTTGGACATAAGTCCACTTTCTCCTCTGGTTGCCAGCCTCTGAAATAAAGCAAACTGCCCTTTCCACCAACCTGTCTCGAGTATTGGTTTTTGAGCCACAAGAAGCCAGATCCCATTTTAGGTAACTTTTATGTGTTTCCGTGTGTGTGTGTGTGTATTCATGTGTGTGTATATATTCATGTGTGTGTGCGTGTGCACACACAAGTATCCATCTGTGTCCTTCAGGAAAATCCAGTGTCATGAAAATAGGACCAAGTTGTGAATCCTGGCAATGCAGGTGATAGCGTGACTGATAGGAAGTACTATTTTTTGAATGCCTATACTGAGCCAGGTAATTGAGACACATTCTGTAAGATGTCTCACAACCTTCAGAGGCAGCTGTTATTAATCATCGTTTCCAGGCTACTGAATAAACACTTAAAGAGGTTATGTAAGTGCCTAGATCCATCTAACTAGAAACTTTATATACCTGGAGACAAGTGCTACAAAATGAAGAAGCATTAGAAACAACAAATAGAGAAGTCTTGATGAGAAGCTCCCCCTGCCTTAACCTTTGCCCAGATCCCTAATTTGTACAGTAGATTCACTTGGGTTCACTATCAGGACTCATTCTTCATTATGACAGTTCCATTTGCATGAACAATCAAAAGTTCAGGGTAGACTCCTTCATCCTTGCATGTGTGCGTATGCTAAGTCACTTCAGTTGTGTCTGACTCCTTGAAAACCTACAGACTGCAGCCCACCAGGTTCCTCTGTCCATTGGCTTCTCCAGGCATGAATACTGGAGTAGGTTAACATGCCCTCCTCCAGGGGATCTTACCAACCCAGGGAATCAAACCTTCATCTCCTGAATTGCAGGTGGATTTTTTATCACTGAGCCTCCAGGGAAGCCCCTCACCCTTGCATACCTGAATGTAAAATTACTTTCCGATTACAGAGCTTCTAGTTTTAGTTTGGATGTGCATAAGAATGTGTGCATGTGTGTGTGTGTGTGTGTGTGTGTGTGTTTTAATGTTTAGAGACCCAACATTTGGACTCCTTCAACCAATTTAACCAAAAAGTCCCCTGACAAAAAAAAAAAAAAAAAACCAGTACTCCCTGAGGATAGCTATAACTTAGTGTAATTTGTTTATTGCATTTTGAGAATTCTGTATATCCTTCCTACACTTGACATAATCTACTAAGCTGGTACCTGCTGTCGATTACATGATTATATTCCAGAGTATTCAAAATAGCCTCCTTGTATCTAGTCAGATGTGTAAATGTTGAATGACACATGGAGATTCTTACTCAGACTGGGAATCCCTTTCAGAATCAATTCATAAACACTCACGAACAACATATGCCTGCAGAGGATTTGATTACGTTACTTTGTATTGCGTGTTTGGGAAGAGTGTTAATGGCTGGCGTATACTTGCTCTATTGGGATTTATTTTGAAAACAGAGTTTTATTCTATAGGCAGCCTCCTGTTGCATATTCGTGGTTATTTTTCCTCTTCACTGGTGAAAAAGAAACAATTCCAACCCAATCAATTTGACAACATACGTTATAAGAGTTTCCTTATTTCCATAGAAGTTTGCTACCATTTATCCAACACCCACTAAGAGTTTTCCATATATCAGGAACTATGCTATATATTTTTATGCATTATATTTTTATCTTATCTAACACCCAATAATCCTGTGAGTTGGGTACCATTATATCTATTTGATGGATAAGAAGCTAAGAGTCTGAAGGTCAGGCATTTGGTAACTAATGGATTCTATCCTGGATTCTTGAGAACAGAATAGACATAGATTATTTCCACAAATCTCAGAGCCTATTAGCCCATAAATATCTATTTCAGCAGTTCTTGTGGTCTCTGAAGTGTAAAGACCATGATACTCAAGACACTTTGGGAACTCAGTTAAATCAGATCCCTAGCCAGTTAAATAGACCAGAGATTTGAGTGAACCTATTATTGTGAGTACTGATTCAGAAAACGTCAAAGAAACAGAGGACATATTTACATGCTTCCTCAATCAACGATTAACACTAAACCTTGCTTTCTGATGTCGTGAAAGGAAACGCAGCTCTATCGCTCTTGCCGATCAACAGCTCAAGCTCCTGAGCCAGATGTTCAGCAGGTCACCTTGCCTTTAATTATTTGTAGCTTTGTGACTTTATTCAAGTTTCTGAACATCTCTGTGTCTCAATTTCCTCTTGTGTAATATGGAGCATGTAAGAGCATTTATACCATAAACCAGTATAATGATTAACTGACTTCTCACTGAGAATTATTATTTTGCTTGTCATTAACATTTCTTTTGGAGAAGGCAATGGTACCCCACTCCAGTACTCTTGCCTGGAAAATCCCATGGGAGGAGCCTGGTAGGCTGCAGTCCATGGGGTCACTCAGAGTTGGACACGGCTGAGCGGCTTTACTTTCACTTTTCACTTTCATGCCTTGGAGAAGGAAATGGCAACCCATAGTGTTCTGGAGAATCCCAGGGACAGGGGAGCCTGGTGAGCTGCCGTCTCTGGGGTCGCACAGAGTCAGACACGACTGAAGCAACTTAGCAGCAGCAGCAATATTTCTTTAAAACCTTGGAACTATAAACGAGATTATAAAGCTTTTCTGCCATTATTATTATGACTCAAGACGCGTGATTGGAACTGAGCAATGTGCTGCTTTCCCAGTGCAGTTCGCATCACCTGGGAGGGAGGGTCACTCCTCACCCTCTATTTCTCACAGTAAAACAACTATAGGTGAGTTCATGTGAGATGATCTGTTTATCTCTAAGAGGCACTTTGTAAACAATTCTGAGAAGTCAATAATGTCTTATCATTTATACAGCCCTTTTGAATTTCTTAGTATGTTTTTACATGACATATTTACTGCAACCCAGTGATGTTGGAAGGGAAACATTACCATCATTATTTACAAAAGCAGGAAGTGAGTTTAAATGTGAAGTTTTGGTAGAAGGAAAGATAGAGGCTTTAGCTCCTAATTTCTTGATCGCTTGTGTCTCTGAACAGTCTGAGGAGAGATAAAAGGTGATGGTGGTTTGTTTATTGGAAAACTGGATTTTCCCCATCTTTGCCCATCCCAGTGAAGATTATCCCTAATGAGGACAAGAGCACCCGGAAAGAAAGGATGGACTCACTTTTCAAACACTACTGGGTGGCCCAGAAATCCCACTACCAGAAATACACCCAGAAAAAATAAACATAATTCAACAAGACTTCATTGCAGCCCTATTTACAACAGCCAGGACGTGGCAGTGGCCTCGATGCCCATCGACAGAGGAATGTGGTAAAGAAGGCGCAGTACACGCACAGAATAGACTCTTACTCAGCCGTAAAAGAGAGTGCAGTGGGTCACTAGCAGAGTCGTGGCTGGACCTCGAGACCATCACAGAGAAAGGAAAAAATCAGAAAGAGGAAAACATATCACATATAATGAATGTGTGTGTGTGCAATCTAGAAAGATGGTATAGATGATCTTATTTGCAAAGCAGAAGCACAGACGCACCTGTAGAGAACAAACGGATGGACACCAAGAGGAAAGGGCGGGGGCCGCTGGGAGGTTGGGATTGACACGTTATACTAATGATACTGTGTATAAAATAGATGGCTAGTGAGAAGCCACTGGAGAGCGCAGGGAACTCTAGTCTGTGCCCTGCAGTCACCTGAAGGGGAATGAAATCCAGAACAAGAGGCGATGGATGGACACACGTAGCCGATTCACTTTGCTGTGCAGTAGAAACTAAGACAGCATTGCAGCACAACGCGATACCTGTGGCTGATTCATGGGGACGGCAGGGGCCAACACAATACTGCAAAACAATTGTCCTTCGATGAAAAAAGATGATTAAAAGCATGAAAGGGATCCATTCATTCCCAGAGCCAAGGAAGGCAGGCGGTCTCTAGAAGCTGGGGAAATCAAGGAAACAGATTGTTCCCTTGGAGCCTCCAGAAAAGTAGCCTGTTGACACTTTGATTTTACCCCAGTAAGAGGTAACGTGGCCTTCTGACCTTCAGAATTTTAAAGCAAGATAGTGTATCATTTTAGGTTACTGATTTGGCAGAAATTTGTTTTAAAACAATAGGAAACTGACATTGGATTTAGATTTGATTTGATCGTGAATTTTTAATTCAGTAAAAAGATCAGGGAGGATGTATGTTCCCATGAAAGAGAAGAATAGACAATGCTTAAAGCACAAAGCGGAGAAGGCGATGGCACCCCACTCCAGTGCTCTTGCCTGGAAAATCCCATGGACGGAGGAACCTGGTGGGCTGCAGTCCTTGGGGTCACTAAGAGTCAGACACGACTGTGCGACTTCACTTTCACTTTTCACTTTCATGCATTGGAGAAGGAAACGGCAACCCACTCCACTGTTCTTACCTGGAGAATCCCAGGCACGGTGCAGCCTGTTGGGCTGCTGTCTATGGGGCCGCACAGAGTTGGACACGACTGAAGCAACTTAGCAGCAGCAGCAGCAGAGCACGAAGGCTGGAAGGAGAACAACCAGTGGGCCTGGATGAAATGAAGATGCCTGTGAGGACCAGATGCATGTAGGTGGGGAGGTGAGGGGACACAGGTGCTTGGAGCCCTGAATATATTCAACGACCTTCTTAAAGAATTTGAACAATAGGGAAACATGAGGAATTGAATTTCCATTGGGAGAGACTTGAAAAATAGCCATGGCTAGAAGCAGAGTGAGATTGAAAAGCTCAGGTAAAAGTTAAGGAATATAGTATCTAGTGAGAAGAGTATATAATGCAGGTGCCCTATGCAGGATGACATGGCTGGATGGCATCACCGACTCGATGGACGTGAGTCTGAGTGAACTCTGGGAGTTGGTGTTGGACAGGGAGGCCTGGCGTGCTGTGATTCATGGAGTCACAGAGAGTCGGACACGACTGAGCGACTGAACTGAACTGAACAGGAACCCCTTCATGGGGTAGGTGTAGAGCTAAGGGGCTTCTCACGTGGCTCAGCGGTAAAGGATCTGTCTGCCAGGGCAGGAGATGAGGATTCAGCCCCTGGGCTGGGAAGACCCCCTGGAGATGGAAATGGCAATGCCCTCCAGTATTCTCACCTGGGAAATCCCATAGACAGAGGAGCCTGTTGGGCTACAGTGCACGGGGTCCCAAAAGAGTTGGACAAGACTTAGTGGCTAAACAGCAACAAGGTGATGATCAGGCACCAAAGGATAACTTTCTTCTAGTTCTGATTTCCACCTATAGCAACCGAGAAGGCTGGGCAGGATCAGAGAAATAACTGCCGGCCAAGGGCTCGCGCACCCCTCCACCTGCCAAAGAAGACCCACAGTAAAACTCTCTATAATCTGGAGACCTCACTCTGCAAACACAGGCTAACAAGTATCATTCACTACTATGGTTCTGGAAAACAACACTATCTATCTGTGATTTGAATTCATGACCATCAGCAGGCCAAGCTTTAACTTTCTGTTAATCTTAAAGCTTTAGCTATTTTATTTTCATGGGAGATTAGTTCCATTTTTGTGCTCAGTTGCCGAGTCGTGTCTGACTCTTTGCGACTCCATAAAGTGTAGCCCACCATGCTACTCCATCCATGGAAATTTCCAGACAAGAATACTGGAGTGGGCTGCCGTTTCCTTATCCAGGGGATCTCCTTGATCCAGGGATAGAACACCAGTCTCCTGCACTGGTAGGTGGATTCTTTACCACTGCACCAGCTGGGAAGCCCATTTTTACACTAACATTAACAAACAATGTGAAAATCGAAAGCAAAAGTCACTCAGTCATGTCCTACTCTTTGTGACCCTATGGACTGTAGCCTGCCAGGTTCCTCTGTCCATGGGATTCTCCAGGCCAGAATACTAGAGTGGGTAGCCTTTCCCTTCTCCAGGGGATCTTCCCAACCCAGGAATCAGACCCAGATCTCCCACATTGTTGGCAGATTCTTCACTGTCTGAGCCACCAGGGAAGCTCAAGAATGCTTCAATGGGTAGCCTATCCCTTCTCCAGTGAGTCTTCACAACCCGAGAGTCAAACTGGGGTCTCCTGCATTGCAGGTGAATTCTTTACCAGCTGTGTTGCCAAGGAAGCCCGATAAATATTGGGGGAAAGATAAATTAGGAGCTTGGGATTAGCAGATACAAAACAAATAACCAACAAAGACCTACTGTATAATACAGGGAACTACAGTTCAGTTCAGTTCAGTCGCTCAGTCGTGTCCGACTCTTTGCCACCCCGTGAATCGCAGCACGCCAGGACTCCCTGTCCATCACCAACTCCCGGAGTTCACTCAGACTCACGTCCATCGAGGCAGTGATGCCATCCAGCCATCTCATCCTCGGTTGTCCCCTTCTCCTCCTGCCCCCAATCCCTCCCAGCATCAGAATCTTTTTCAATGAGTCAACTCTTCACATGAGGTGGCCAAAGTACTGGAGTTTCAGCTTTAGCATCATTCCTTCCAAAGAAATCCCAGGGCTGATCTCCTTCAGAATGGACTGGTTGGATCTCGTTGCAGTCCAAGGGACTCTCAAGAGTCTTCTCCAACACCACAGTTCAAAAGCATCAATTCTTCGGTGCTCAGTCTTCTTCACAGTCCAACTCTCACATCCATACATGACCACTGGAAAAACCATAGCCTTGACTAGACGGACCTTAGTCGGCAAAGTAATGTCTCTGCTTTTGAATATGCTATCTAGGTTGGTCATAACTTTTCTTCCAAGGAGTAAGCGTTTTTTAATTTCATGGCTGCAGTCACCATCTGCAATGATTTTGGAGCCCAAAAATTATTTTAAAATAAACTATAAGGTGGTGGTCTCCAACCTTTTTGGCACCAAGAACCAGTTTTGTGGAAAATAATTTTTCCAGGGACCTGGGGATGGGGGATGATTTGGGGATGATTCAAGTGCATTGCATTTATTGTGCACTTTATTTCTATTATTATATCAGGCATTCAATCCTTGAGTCCCTGACATAAGGGAAAAGAATCAGAATATATGTATATATAGACAGATTGACAGATAGATACATCACTTCGCTATACACCTGAAACTAATAAAACATTGTAAATAAATTATACTTCAATTTTTAAAAAAGCAAAAATAAATCAAATATGCTGGTGGTGGTGGTTTAGTTGCTAAGTTGTGTCGGACTCTTGCAACCCCATGGACTGTAGCCCGCCAGGCTCCTCTGTCCATGGGATTTTTTCCAGGCAAGGATACTGGAGTGGATTGCCATTTTCTTCTCCAGGGGGCTTTCTCTAAATAATGTGATTTATAAGTTATATGGGCTTCCCTTGTGGCTCGGCTGGTAAAGAATCTGCCTGCAATGCAGGAGACATGGGTTTGATCTCTGAGTAGGAAAGAAAACAATAAGTAACTGCGGCATCGTTTTGAGAAGTTTTTAAGTGTGATTTGCTCATCTGTTCTCAGTCAAGCAGTCGTGTCCGACTCTTGTGACCCCATGGACTGTAGCCCGCCAGGCTCTGCTGTTCATGGGATTCTCCAGGCGAGAACACTGGAGTGGGCTGCCATTTCCTCCTCCAGGAGACCTTCCGGACCCAGGGGTATCTAGCGTCTTCTGTGTTGGCAAGCAGATTCTTTACCACTGAGCCACCTGGGAAGCTGATTAGATAACAACAGCCACCACTCCAAGCCTCTCCAGGGGAGCGTTTTGTGTTACGTATGCCCCAATACCTAGGACTAGGAAGCCATTTATTTTCATCATATAAGAGAGCTTACATCTCTAACAGATTTTCTTTTTTTGAAAAAATTCATAAGAACACAGGACACTAACAGATGCTTTGTATGAGTTCTTTGTTTTTAAAAAAAATGTCCAAATATCTCACCCACTGTTTCTTTTTCTTCATCTGAGGCCCAAATCCTTTTCTGAAGCCTTTTGCTGATTTCCCAGAATGTGTCCGGACAGAGCACACACGTGCTCAACTTCACTCACCCCAAGAGTCAGCACGTTTGTGACTATCTGGGTGAACCTTTTTCCAGCATTTTGAAAATTACTTATCAAATGCAACATATTATCCAAGCATCCTAACCTTGTCTATTTAACTGATTAACCTTTCTTTTCACTCTTAATGGGAGGGTAGAGCAGCAATTTACTAGGCTTGATGTGCCTATCAGACATAAATAAGGTGCCAGTGGAAACAGTTTTTGTTGTAGCTGAAAAAACATATATTTTTGTACTACAGAACCCTGTGAACCATTAATAAAGTTAATCCTCTCAGCATATGTTATTTACTGAAAGAAATCACCATTCTATCCATTTTGCTTAGGCATAATGCCAGAACTATAATAAAATGAATTAAGGCTAATTACGATGATTTTGACCTCAGGATAATGATATTAAAATGATTAGGCAGAAGAGAAAATTGAAATTGAAAACATGTAGAGACCATCTTTTTGGTCTTTGGATTAATTTCAAATGCTTTAGGAGTATTAGTCAGCTGGTTGCCCTACTTTCTACAGTCCTCTTAGACTGTTCAGCTCAACAAACACGTTTCCTCAGGCAGCAGGACCAGGCTGGGTTCAGTCCTCTGCTTAGAGGATACCCCAACCTGAAAAGGGCAGAGATGCTCTTGGATTTGACATGGAATAGCTTCCTGTGTGGTGTTCATGAAAGGAACAGTTGAGTAGGCACTAAGCTAAATCAGTATGTGTGTGTGTGCAGGTGTATTTGTTAGTTGCTCAATTGTGTCTGACTCTTTGCCACCCCAAGGACTGCATAGCCCCCCAGGCTCCTCTGTCCATGGGATTCTCCAGGCAAGAATACTGGAGTGGGTTGTCATGCCCTCTTCCAGGGGATCTTCCCAACCCAGGGATCGAACCTCAGTCTCCCTCATTGCAGACAGATTGTTTACCATGTAAGCTACCAGGGAAGTCCCAAATTGGTATATGATGTGGATAAACAAAAGATGGATAACCAGTGATGGACAGATGATAAAAATACATATAGGCTAGATCAATGTAAAGAGACCCTGGAGAAGGAAATGGCAATCCACTCCAGGACTATTGCCTGGAAAATCTCATGGACAGAGGAGCCTGGTGAGCTACAGTCCACGGGGTCACAAAGAGTCGGACACGACTGAGCGAGTTCACTATAATGTACAGAGATAGCAAGATGACAGAAGATAGACAGGGAGAGAGATGCATAGATAGATTAGATGGACAAGTGTTAGTCATTCAGTCGTGGCCAACTCTTTGTGACCCCTTTGACTGTAGCCTGCCAGGCTCTTCTGTCCATGGAATTCTCCACGCAAGAATACTGGAGTGGGTTGCCATTCCCTTCTTTAGGGGACCTTCCTGACCCAGGGATCAAACCCGCATCTCCTGTGGCTCCTGCGTTGCAGGTGGATTCTTTACCACTGAGCCACTGAGGGAGCCCCTACATGTAGCCGTTCTCCCCCAAACTCCCCTCCCATCCAGGCTGCCATATAGCATTGAACGGGGTTCCCTGCACTATGCAGAAGGTCCTTGGTTATCCTTTTAAATGTAGCCGTGTGTATGTATCCATCCTAAACTCCTTAATTGGAAGTGTGAGTCCTCTCGCTTTGATCTTTTTCAAGATTGTTTTAAATATCCAGTACTGAGATGAAAGGGGAATCAAAATCTAGTCCAAAGTGCATCATCATCATTGGGCACAAGTAGTGCCAGGTACCGGAGAAGGCGATGGCACCCCACTCCAGTGCTCTTGCCTGGAGAATCCCATGGACGGCAGAGCCTGGTGGGCTGCAGTCCATGGGGTCTCGCAGAGTCGGACACGACTGAGTGACTTCACTTTCACTTTTCACTTTCATGCATTGGAGAAGGAAATGGCAGCCCACTCTAGTGTTCTTGCCTGGAGAGTCCCAGGGATGGGGGAGCCTGGTGGGCTGCCGTCTATGGGGTCGCACAGAGTCGGACACGACTGAAGCGACTCAGCAGCAGCAGCAGTTCTAGGTACTTTACTGTAAATGTGAACGTGTTACATAACATGTATATAATACATACATTCCCATTTGTGTACACTTTCTTCTCACACACAACATAATATTCTATAGCTGAGATAGATTTTGGCAGCTAATAGGAATTTTCTGTGTACAGATTTCAGAAAGCAGGATTTTCTGTCTTCCAACGCACTACAGAGATGTCCCCTCTGCTGAAAGATGTGAGATCACCAAGTTAAAACATGATGCGGACTCAAATCCCTGGTCTCGATGTCCAGTACCCCCAGGAATAGCACAGGGTTGGATAGCGGCGGTGCTGGCCCAGTGAGAGATGATGATATCTTGCAAGCTGGGTTGTTTCCTTGTCTACGTGGAGCTCCCGAGAGAGCCGTCAGACATTTTATGCCTGGTGAACTGCAGAGCAGGCTGGGCTCCTCTGACTGTCTTTCCAGCCTGGGGTGTGGGGAAATAACAGACATATAAATCCCTGGAAGCTCCACTGAGTGGTCTGAAACACTGTGTCTCTTTGTAGACTGACTTCTGACTATTTCTCAGATTTCCCAGAGCAAGCAAGAGCCACTCAGGTCAATTAACTCTGTCTGTCAAGGGTTTTCTTTAGATTCCATCGCTCCCGCTTGCTGAGTCAATATCCCTTTTTTTCACCTCCTCCTCTTTCTTTGAGGTTTGCTTACCCTGAGTACATCTTTCACTGGACTTTGTTATGTCCTTTCTCTAGCCTCTCATGATTACAAATCCCCCAGCCCTCTAATTTTCCTTCCCACCCCCACCACACCCTCATCTAGTCATCTTTTTACAAAGCCTTCCTTCAAAGATATCTTTATAATGAAAGCTGAGGAAGATGGTGACAGTTTCAGACCATAAGAACACACCAAATACACTTTCAAGCGGCTGTTACATTACAGGCATTTTGCGACCTGCTGGAGACACTTCAGGCAAAGGACGGGTCCCTCCCTTTCCACACAAGTAAACACATGCTTATGAGTGTGTAATAAATGCTATGGGAAAGCCTGAGGTTCTGTTGGGTGAAGCATTTGGCCAGAGATGCCTGAAGGAAATTGGAACAAGTAGGACGAATATGGGGAAATCGATGGAAGAAACATTCCAGCCAAAGAAATTGACGTTTGGAAGCCATGGAGGGGAACAGCCTATTTCAAGACCTGAAAGTTGTCCAGTACAACTGGAGCTTAGGACAAACACGGAAAATAAAACTGAATTGAGAAAGAGGTACTTAGAGACCACTTGTAGGAGTTTGCCACCATCTCTAGGGAACAACCAATGGCTTACCAGAGGGCTGACAAGATGGAAGCTGTGTGTGAAAAGGATGAGAAGGGGACAACAGAGGACGAGATGGTTGGATGGCATCACCGACTCAATGGACATGAGTGTGAGCAAGCTCTGGGAGTTGGTGATGGACAGGGAAGCTTGGAGTACTGCAGTCCATGGGGTTGCAAAGAGTCAGACACGACTGAGGGACTGAACAACAAGTTTGTATATTGGGGGTGTATTGTAAGGGGACAAGATGTGGTGTGGTGAGGAGGTTATTTCCAGAGTCTAGATGAGGAATTGGAATGATGTCACTGTGTCATGCAAGTGAGTGCATGGGGATGATCCAGAGAGATGATATGAGGTGGGAGGTGGGATGGGGGCTCAGAATTGGGAACTCATGTACACCCGTGGCTGATTCATGTCAATGTATGGCAAAACCAATACAGTATTGTAAAGCAAAATAAAGTAAAAATAAAAATTAAAATTAAAAGGAGTAGATTATTTAGTTCCTTCAGAGATAGAAATTGCAAATATAGGACTTATAGGAAGAGAAACCACCAGGCTTGTGAGAGAAAAACACAAAGATTCTAACCCGAGAAAGCAGAGATGTATAAAAATCAGATAGGCCTTGCTGGAGAGTGCCCAGGATGCCAGACAGCGTGTTTATTATGGCAGCGGGGCCATCAGTGGTTCGGGTATGCGAGATGGCACACTGGAATCACACTTTACAAAGGAAAAGCATGCAGTTCATAACATTCCTAAATATTAAAGTCTGTTGAGTTTTAGCTATTGCTAGCTTTGAAATATTTTTGTCTGCCTTACCTCATCTTATACTGGACTTCAATAAAATGGATTTTTCATTTAGGTAATAAAACCCAGCCTGCATTCCTTGTAAAATTTGCACGTGTATCCTCACAAGGACACAGATCCAGGAGGGAGAAAGCATGAGCCAAGGTCCTCATGGAGAATCAGAAGGTTGGTGACTGAGGCAGCCTCTGAAGAAGACATTAATTCCTATTTTTACCTCCTTGGGACCTTGAAAAAGAAGGCAATGGGACCTGGGATGAGCCAGAGAAGTTCCTTTCACTGACAGCATTTGAAAGACCCAGCCGTGGACTCCATAAACCTGTCACGGTGATTCTCATGAAATGTTTTTTAACTCAAGCCCAAACCCCTTCTCGGAGCCTCAGTCTCATTTATCCAACTGCCTCCTTGACCCAGCCTTACATCTAGAGCAGAGCTTACCTTAACACGCCCATATCTGAACTCTGGGTCTCCCCTTCATGTTCCAAGGCGTCTCTGCTCTCAGTCTCCACCCCTCTCACTTAGAACCACTAATGCCCAGCTTCTGAAGCCAGAAAAATAGGGGTCGGGTGTGGACACTTCCTCGCCTACCACATCTAATCTTCCTGTTCTTTTCATCTTTTTTCTGTTATTTTTTTAGTTTCCACATGTAAGAGAGACCATATCTCATTTGTCCTTCTCTGACTTATTTCATGTACCCTCGAGGTCCATCTGTGTTTTCACAAATGACAAGATTTCATTCTCTCTATGCATGAACAATATTGCATTATCTTTATCCTTTCTGTATCTTTATCCATTGATAGGTGCTTAAATTGTTTCCATAGCTTGGCTACTGTGAATAAAGCTGCAACAAATGCGAGAGTGCATATATCTTTTGAATTAGTATTTTCATTTCCTTTGGATAATCTCACTTTTTTATTTTCACTTTTGATGTAAGATTTAAAAAATCATTGCTAAGACATATGCCAAGGAGATTACTGCATATGTTTTCTTCTAGGAGTTTTACGGCCTCAAGTCTTATATTCAAGTCTTTAATTCATTTTAATTAACTTTCATGTATGGTGTAAGATAGTGGCTCAGTTTTTTTTTTTTTTTTTCTTTTGAATGTGACTGTCTAATTTTCCTGGTACAATTTATTGAACAGGCTGTCATTTCCCCATTGTATATGATTGGCTCCTTTCTGATAAATTAATTGACATATATTTGAGTTTCTTTCTGGGTTCTCTGCTCTGTTCCGTTTCCATTAGTCTGTGTGACCATTTTCTATGCCAATATCATAATGTTTTGATTCCTGGAGCTTTACAGTACAGTCTGAAATCTGTAGCAGAGTATAGTCATATAGTCTACTGCCTGGAGCCAGCGCGGGAGATCCCACCCATGACAAGGTCATGTAGGACTCGAGGGACTCCCTGGGCCATCCTACCCATGACAAGGTCATGCAGAAGAGTCCTGATAAGCAAGGCCTCAGGACTCGACGGACCCCTGGGCCTGCTCAAGCATCTACCCTCAAACCAGAATCTGTCTGTCTTACTATTTTATGTCTTTCACCAGCTCTTCTGACATTAGCAGGGGGCTGTCACCCGACCACCTTTCTCTGGTAAGAGTTAACTTAGGGCTCTAATTAATAAATCTCCTGGGCATGAAAGGAGTGTTTCAAACACTCTGTTAGCTTTCTAGCTTACTTGACAGGTTTATCCAGACTCTTGCAACATTGTTGAGCCAATGCTTGCTGCCAAGTTCTCACATTCCTTATCCATTGTGTTCCTGGGAGTACATATAGTTGAGATGTAGAAATAACAAGCAGTAGATTTAGCATTAGCAACATTAAACTTTGAGTTAATAAGTTCATTCTTTGCTGTAACCTGCTGAATCTTTGCTCCATAAAAATGTAACTCTTTAAGGGTGACGCAGGCTAAGAATTTAAGAAGAAACACTTTAAGGGAAAATTATTGTTCTGGCTGACCAACCTTTATCAAAAAGAGGTCATGGAATATCAACAGGCCTCCGGAACAGAAGATGATGTACAAAAAATAAGACTCTTACAAGAAGGAACCTGATATCGATAAAAGTTATTACTGATGGAATGTTGAGTTGACTCTGCATTTTTCAACCTTGCTGTATGTACAACTCAGGGTATAAAAGCCCCGAGGAAAATAAAGTAAAAGGGGCCTCGCTCACTGAAGCCTGGTCACCCTGTGTCTCTTTCCTTATCTCTTTCTCTATCTTTCTTCATTCGCTGATGTCGTCCATCCTGAGGATATCCCTGGACTCTGCTGAGGCTGGACCCTGGCAGTCTACCACGGTACAGTAGTACAGCTCTGTAGTACAGTCTGAAAGTTTAAGACTTCTAGTGTTATTCTTTGTTCTTAAGGTTATTTTGGCTATTCAGGGTCTTTTGTGGTTCCATAGGAACTCTAAGGTTTTTTATTCTCTTTCTGTGAAAAATGCCACTGGAACCTTGATAGGAATTGCATTGAATAGGTAGACTGCTTTGCATAATGTGGGCATTTTAACAATATTATTCCTTCCAATCTATGAGCATGGAATATTTTTACATTTTGTGTATCCTTCAATGTATTCCATTAATGTCGTCAATAGACAAGTCTTGTAGTTTTTAACGTACAGGTCTTTTTGACCTCCTTGGCCCTTTTTCTTTTGATACAGCTGTGAATAAATGTTTTTCCTCAGTTTCTTTATAATAGCTCATGATTAGCGTATAAGATGCAACAGATTTTGTGTATTGCCTTTGCCCCACTAACTACAGTGTATTTGTCTATTAGTTCTAATAGTTTTTTCACAGTCTTTAGGTTTTCTAGATATGGTACCATGTCATCTGCAAATAATGACAGTTTTGTTTCTGTCCTTCAAATTTGGATGATTTTATTTTTTCTTCTTGCCTAGTTGCTGTACTAGGACTTCCAAACCTATGTCAAAAGAAAGTGGCATGAGTGGAATCCTTGTCTTGTTCCTGATCCTAGAGTAAAAGCTTTCGTTGACCATGACTCTAGCAGACCCCCTTTCTAGAGAGTTTCTGTCATTAATGGGTGTGGAGTTTTGTCAAACATTTTCTGTGCATCGATTGCGATGATCGTATAAATTTTACTCTTCATTTTGTTACTGTGGTGTATCACATTGATTGACTTGCGAATGTTGCATCATCCTTGCATCCGTGGAATAAATCCCAATTGACCATGGTATGTGCTGCTTTTTAATGTTGTCGAGAATTTTTACCTCTTCGTGCATTAGGGGTGTTAGCCTATAATTTTCTTTTTATGGCATCTTTGTCTGGTTTGGTATCAGGGTAAATGTGAATCAGGTAAACTGTGTTTGGAAGAGCGCCCCCTCTCTTCTGTTTTTGGGAAGAACTTGAGAAGAATTTGGTATTAATTACTTTTTAAAATTTTGGTAGAGTTCTGGACTTTTGTTTGTTGGGAGGTTTTTGATCTCATGTTCTGATTCTCTGGAAGAAGAAATGAAATTTAAGGGCCTCTCCATGATGGTTCAGATGGTAAAGAATCTGCGTGCAATGTGGGAGACCTGGATTTGATCCCTGGGATGGGAAGATCTCCTGAAGAAGGGCGTGGCAACCCACTCTGGCATTCTTGCCTGGAGAATCCCCATGGACACAGGAGCCTAGGTGGCAAGCTGCAGTCCATGGGGTCTCAAAGGGTTAGACGTGGCTGAGTGACTAAGCACAGAACATCGTGTTATTTTATGATGAATGAGGGAGAAGCATTGAAAAATAATGGTGCTGACACATTTATTGTAACAATCGAAAGGAGAGAGGCTTAGTTCTCCTAACTGAAGTGAAACCAGAAAGTGGCCTTTCACTGTGCATTCATGTTGCCTCTTTTTCTTTTGCGGGAGAAAAATAACTCTATAGGGAGAGGCATATGTTCGTGAGCTCCGCTTGGTTTGTTTTGAGAAGCCCTACTGTTCGATCCAACAAGAGTAAGCGGCCAATATTGCCTGCATTCCGGCCCCTCCTGTGCCTCCTCTCAGCTCTTAGAAACAGACTGACAAGTTATCATTTTGATCCTGACTGCTTCATGCCTGTTTTCCTGCTGTGTCTGTTATATATATGAGTCCTTTTCCAAATGTTTAGAAGAGAAAAATATTGTGTCAGAGCTCATTGTAGCATCTTGAAATTCCTTGGAGAGTCTGGGGCTCCTCATGGAAACTGCTCTCCAGAAACCTTGAGATTAGCTCCGTAGTTCACGCTGTCACTCCCGCGCTGCGTGAACTTGGACGAGCCAACCTGTGTCTCTGGACTTCAAATTACAGGCCAACGTGCAATGAGACCATCGGATTAGATTACCTGTGATCATGTTTCCATGGCTTATCTTGTCTGTGTGGGGACCCCTATTTAATTTAGATAAGCTCAGTGATTATCAAATAGCAACACAGTGGTTATCACTTCTGAGCTGTTCGCAGAAAGAAACTTAGAGGAGCAGAGAGAAGACATCAAGGAGAAACAAAGCAGGTCCTGGGCTTCAGACCATGCGACTCATGCTAGTATCGCAGCTGTGCTTTGGCCAAATAAAAAACCTCATTAGATTCTGTACCAACCAGCTTAGGATAGATTATGTTGAAGTAATGGGTGTGTGCTAGTTGTTCGGTCATGTCTAACTCTTTTCAACCTCATGGACTGTAGCCCACCTGACTCCTCTGTCCATGGGATTCTCCAGGCAAGAATACTGGAGTAGGCTGCCATTCCTTTCTCCAGGGCATCGTCCCCACCCAGGAATAGAAGCTGGATCTCCTGCATTGCAGGCGGATTCTTTACCATCTGAGCCACCAGGGAAGCTGCAGTGATAAGTGGCCACAATAATCCGTGGCATACACCACCAACAACAAAAGCTGTTTTACATTTAAATTACACCTCCAGCACGGATTGGTTCCGGCTCTGCTTCTAATTTCCTCTATTCCTGGGCCCAGGCTTAAGGAACAGCCTCATCCCAGAGTCCCAAGGATGTGTCATTCTTTTTTTTTCTTTCTTAATGGCTTTCAACTTTTTGTTTCTGTCCTTATTTTAAACACTTATTTTTGGCTGCATCTTAGTTACAGCACGTGGGATCTTCTGTTGCAGCTCAGGGACTCCTGTTGCGGGCTGCAGGCTTATGGGCTTGGTTGCTCGGTGGCAGGTAGGGTCTCAGCTCCCCAGCCAGGAATCAAACCCACCCCCGCTGCATTACAAGGCGGATTCTTCACCACTGGACCCCCCCAGGAAGTCCCAGGATGTGCCACCCTGAAATCAAAAGCAACAAACGGTGATGAAACCACAAAATTGCTCCTGAGCAGCATCACATTTCCCTTCCACTCCAGTCTCACTGGCCAAAGCAGAGTACACAGCTGAGTCTGAATTCAGGGGAGAAAGAGGGATGCCCATCTTACAAGGAGAGAAGCAAGCAATTAGGGACAAAAATGCAATCAGCTACAGGCACATTTTTATGGAAACTGAATAGAACATAGTGATCCTACAGGAAGGTAAGGATACTTGACTGCCAACTTACTACATGAAAGATGTGCAAACACCATTACTGGTTGACTTTCTTTACACAGAGCGAAGACAGAGGATTCCCTGTCCTTTGGTACAGCGATCCTCCCAACACTGGCTCAGTTATGCGCTGATCAGAGTGGAGAAGGATCACATCCTGCTCACAGGATTGTCCTTAGCTCTTCAGCCCCACTGCCATGCCCACACCTAATTCCATTCACTCTTGCCTATTCTCTTCACCTTCGCATTATGGCCACAGTTTTTAAAACTCAGAGTTTCACAGCTTTTGTAAGTTTGGTAAATGCACGTGAACTTGGCTTGTTACAAAGCAATAACAAACCAGCTGCCGTAGGAAGGCTAACACTTCTGCAGATGGGAAAATGTATAATTAACTTTGCGTGTATAACATAGTGCTTTTCCGAATTTAAGTATTTCAACATTTAAGACCACCGTTGGTATCACACCTATAATAATTAAGAGATTACAGCAATTTAGGGCACTTTAGCTTTATAACCTTTCAAGACTTACAGTATTTAGTTGTATAACAAGAAAAAAATTGGTCTAAAGGAGAATGAGTTTTGCTACATGTTAAAAACCAACCAATAATTGCCTTTCAATGTTTATCATTGCTTTGTTTTGTTTTCTAAGCAGGAAGAAACTTTACACATGCACTCCAGAAGACAATTTTACAGGGCTCTTTAGTATTCTTTCATTTATAGATACAAAGTCTAAATATATTTAATCTATATAAATTATAATGCCCTTTAATTGGCCAAGTAAAAATTGGAGCTGATCAGAAATGAACCATTTCTATAGAGCAGTTGTCTAGACAAGGCAGGATTAGAGACCACCATTAAATAGTTTTTCCTGTCTCCTTTTAGCCACCTGACACTAAAAAGGCCCAATTAACAAGATTTCTTGCGGGGGGAAGGGCACTGACCAAACTTTCTACTGATTAGATGATTATAGCCCCATTTTTTCTCTCCTGCCTCTTTTCTCACCCTCTTCATGCATCAACACTTCTGCAGATATATTTTGAAAACTATCAGCAGACCGAATAGATCTCTGCCTCTTTCCAATTTACTCATCTTCTTTTCATTTACCATGTTTTTGGTGTTTGACTTAGGCCAACCGTGAGGCCGAGATCAGAGACTGACTCGGGGCAGGACTCCTCCCCGTCAAAACTTCCCAACCGTTACTTCCAACCAGTCTGTCACATGCTGACTTTATTGTGTCGTGATTTTGCTTTCAACTTCCACATAGTTCAAATTCCTGTGCCCCAGCTTTCCTATCTGTATAATGAGGAAAAGACGAGCATCTACCTATGTGGGTCATTATGAAAATAAACTGTTGCTAATAAAGCACTTGAAATAGTGCCTGGGACATAGTAAAAACTGTTCAGTCAATGTTAACTATTACCATGGAGATGAATACACATGAAAAATCTCAAGCTTTGGAATTTGACTCCTCTGTGAAGGCAAGTCTTTCCATTACTGCTTTTGAAAATAGAAAAATTTCCAATAATCTGATAAATGCATTTAACAATTTTATTTACCAAGCACTTTTGCATGCTATATTTTGGTAAGTTCCATGAGGGTAGAAATCTCTGGCTTCCTGTCTCAGTCATTGTGATGAGATGTATCTTGGTAACTGTTTGTTGACTAACGAATAACAAAATGATATTCTTTTATCCTTGCAGTCCTGGATCTTGTGAAGGAATGGAGATGTGATTCAACCAGCTGTATTAGTTTGGTAGGGCTGCTTAACAGCGTACACAAGACTCGGTGGCTTAAACAACAGAAATCTAATTTCTCACAGTCTGGAGGCTAAACAGCTGAGACCAAGGTGTCTGCAGCGCTGACTCCTTCTGAGGTTGTCTCCTGGGCTTGTGGGTGTCCACCTCCTCCTCCTGTCTTCACGTGACCTTTCTTCCCTCTGTGTCTGTGTCCTCATCTGTCCTTATAAGGACACGACTCATATTGGAGAGGGTCTACCCTAAAATACCCCTCATTTTAAACATAATCGCCTCTTAAAAGACTCTATCTCCACTACAGTCACATTTGAGATTCTAGTGGGTGACAACTTCACTATATTAACTTGCGGATGTCTCTCATGTTAGGGTTACACATGGAACCAAACCTCTTTAGTCATCTTCCTGACACAGGGATCAAACCTGCATCTCCCACGTCTCCTGTATTGGCAGGCAGGTTCTTCACCCCTGAGCCACCTGGGAAGCCCTTTAGTCATCACATTCATATTTTTTATTTCCAACCAAATGTGATTTATTCTAGGCTTCCCTGATGGCTCAGCAGGTAAAGAATTCACCTGTAATTCAACAGACACAGGAGACCCAGGTTCAGTCCCTGGGTTGGGAAGATCCCCTGGAGTAGGGAATGGCAACCCACTCCTATATTCTTGCCTGGAGAATTCCATGGACAGAGAAGCCCTGGAAGGCTATATAGTCCATGCAATCGCAAAGAGACTGAGTACCTTTATCCCGGGAACAGTGGGAACGTGTGGCAAATATTTGGCAAAACAAGGAATTGGAATAAAGATGAAAAAATCAAAGTCAAAATAGAGAAAAAGGAGGAAAATAAAAGTTAAAGCTATGACAAACCTAGACAGCATATTAAAAAGAAGAGACATTACTTTGCCAACAAAGGGCTGTACAGTCAGAGCTATGGTTTTCCCAGTAGTCATGTACGGAAGTAAGAGATGGACTATAAAGAAGTCTGAGTACCAAAGAATTGATGCTTTTGAACTGTGGTGTTGGAGAAGACTCTTGAGAATCCCTGGGGCTGCAAGGAGATCCAACCAGTCCATCCTAAAGGAAATCAGTCCTGAGTATTCATTGGAAAGACTAATGCTGAAACTGAAGCTCCAATACTTTGGCCACCTGATGCAAAGAGCTGACTCATTAGAAAAGACTGTGATGCTGGGAAAGATTGAAGGCAGAAGGAGAAGGGGGCGACAGAGGATTAGATGGTTGGATGGCATCACTGACTCAATGAGCATGAGTATGAGTGAACTCCGGGAGCTGGTGATGGACAGGGAGGCCTGGCGTGCTGCGGTTCACGGGGTCGCAAAGAGTCGGACACGACTGAGAATCAACACAACAGCAAGGGGAGAAAAGAGAAGGGAAGAAAAGACTGGCTAGAAAAGCAATTTATCCCGTGTCTTAAGTGTTTTTTTTTTTTAAGGCTAACTGCCTGAAACCTTAAAAAAAAAAAAAAGTTATTACAATGAGTAATCTAAGAATGAGAGGAAAAGCTAATGCTGGCCATAACATTATCACCATCTTTCTCCATGATTAATTCAAAGCCTCACTTTTCACTTTCAAACCACATTTAAATCATTTTTTTTCCATGATGCCAAGCTTACTCTGAAAGCACTGATGAACTTTTTTTAAAATTTTATATACAGAAAACCATCAACAAGCAAACAAAACCCAAAAGTCATTAGTAGAGTTTTTATTAACTGCTGCAGAGCAGCCTCTATCTGTGCCGGTCCACAGCTTGTCCCAGCAACCACAACTGCGGTGTCCAAATCATACAGCTGGAAGTTTCAGCACTTGGAGCGATGCTGTACACGCTGCCTCTCCATTAATCCATGAACTTCATACACATCCGTCTCCCCAGTGGTGCCTCAATGTCTAACTGAACTACTTACATCCTGTAAATTTGCAGTCGTTTTGACTTCTAGAAAACAAAGCAGTCAGGCTTGCCTGACCTCATCAGTTTAATCTCAGAGTATCTAAGCTGCTCCACAACTCATGTATCTTTATGTAAAAAAGAAAAAAAAATGGCACAGCAAGAGCTGTTATTAGAGACATGTGTTCCAGGCTGTGATCAGAAATCATTCGTCTTTCTGGAGGAACATGAAAATATGAATATAATATATCAAAAACGAATGTGGGTAATGAATGACTATGTGCTGAAATCCCCACAGTCACGTGTTGGATGACATCGTCGGGGTCTTCAGTATCAGTTGGGAAACACATCTTCTAGGGAAAATTATTATTCACGAAGCTCGTGAATCTGTCAGTGTATGTAAGTGTGTATAATGTATTAATTACACTGTGTCTGAAAGTTTCTTAGCTCTGCTCATGCAAGTCTCAGAAATCAGGAAACAGTATACACTAACCAGGAGGGCTTGATTCTACAGGGGTTTGGGGACAAAACTGTCTTTTCATGAGTTGTAACTTTATTGCCTTGAGCCTTCTCGGCACCAGGCAAGTGGGCACTGGTGTCATATAACGTCACACAGAAGCAAGAAGAACCAACCATTATACAGAGGAGCACCTATCAGCACATCTTCTTCCTGTTTTACAGTTTGGACAGTGCCTCACAATACCCTTCCCAGTTTTGTCCATCAGATCACCTCATTCAGTTCAGTCCCTCAGTCGTGTCCGACTCTTTGCGACCCCATGGATTGCAGCTCACCAGGCCTCCCTGTCCCTCACCAACTCCTGGACCTTGCTTAAACTCATGTCCATTGAGTCGGTGATGCCATCCAACCATCTCATCCTCTGTCGTCCCCTTCTCCTTCTGCCTGTAGTCTTTCCCAGCGTCAGGGTCTTTTCCAATGAGTTGGCTCTTCACATCAGGTGGCCCAAGTATTGGAGCTTCATCTTAACATCAGTTCTTCCAATGAATATTCAGGACTGATTTCCTTTAGGATGGACTGGTTGGATCTCCTTGCAGCCCCAGGGACTCTCAAGAGTCTTCTCCAACACCACAGATCAAAAACATTAATTCTTCAGTGCTCAACTTTCTTTATAGTCCAGCTCTCACATCTATACATGACTACAGGAAAAACCATAGTTTTGACTATATGGACATTTGTTGGCAAAATAATGTCTCTGCTTTTTAATATGCTGTCTAGGGAAGTCATAGCTTTTCTTCCAAGGAGCAAGCGTCTTTTAATTTCATGGCTGCAATCATCATCTACAGTGATTTTGGAGCCCAAACAGATTAAGTCTGACACTGTTTCCAATGTTTCCCCATCTATTTCCCATGAAGTGATGGGACCAGATGCCATGATCTTCGTTTTCTGAATGTTGAGTTTTAAGCCAACTTTTTCACTCTCCTCTTTCACTTTCATCAAGAGGCTCTTTAGTTCTTCTTCGATTTCTGCCGTAAGTGTGGTGTCATCTGCGTATCTGAGGTTATTGATATTTCTCCTGGAAATCTTGATTCCAGCTTGTGCTTCCTCCAGTCCAGCATTTCTCATGTACTCTGCATATAAGTTAAATAAGCAGGATGACAATGTACAGCCTTGACGTACTCCTTTCCCAATTTGGAACCAGTCTGTTGTTCCACGTCCAATTCTAACTGTTGCTTCCTGACCTGCATACAGATTTCTCAGGAGGCAGGTCAGGTGGTCTGGTATTCCCATCTCTTTCATAACTGTCCACAGTTCATTGTGAGCCACACAGTCAAAGGCTTTGGCAGAGTCAATAAAGCAGAAGGAGATGTTTTCCTGGAACTCCCTTGCTTTTTTGTGTGTGGTGCAGGGAAATGGAAAAGATTACCAGCATTTATCAAATCCTTACTCTGTTCCAATTGTTTCCAATCACCCAGACTCTAGAGCCACACTGTAAATGGAGAATTAAATTAAACCATCTCCACTTAAAACCAGAAGAAAAAAAAAAGGGGGGAGCTTAAGTAACTTTCCAAAGTTGCTGTCCTCCGTGAGTAGGAGACTTTGGACTTGAACTCAAGCTTTTAGCACCAAAGCACTGAGACTAACTGCTATGCTGTATAGCAATTAGGGGCATGAACTTCCGTTAATGAGGACCTTGGTCTTAAAGAGGAAATGCTGAAATGTCCTGTTTGTCCCACTTTGCCCTAACAGTAAGCCATGTGTGAAGGGGTCTGAGTAGGACAAAGGCCAACTGCTTTCAAAGAAGAAATAACAATAGGGATTGCCCCAAGTGGGGAACTTCCTCCCTGCACTTTTCAAGCACTTTCTAAATAGCAACCAAGAGGAGGGGAGGGTGTGAAGGATGGATTTGAATACGGACAATCCCAGCCTCTCTACCTGGGAGACACTGAGCAATTCTTTTAATCTCTCTGAA